>NW_022103922.1:192480-279753 GCF_000313985.2 Echinops telfairi
CTTCCTGCAGCATTCAGTATCTTCCCCATGTTGTTTTTGCCGCTGTTAGGTGACATAAAACTGGTTCCTACCCATAGTGACCCTTTGAACAACAGAGTGAAACACTGCCAGTCCTGTGCCATCCTCACAACTGTTTCTGTGCTTGACAAGCCCAGTGTTACAGGTAGTGTCAGTCCATCTCCTTAAGGGCCTTCCTCTGTCTCTCTGCCTCCTTCTCCATGGATTGGTCTCCCCTGACAACGTGTCCAAAGTATGTAAGAAGTGTTGCCATCCTTGCCTCTTAGCACTATGGCCCTACTTTTTTCCAACTCAGATTGGTTGGTCCTTTTAGCAGTCCATAGTACTTTCAATATTCTTCTCCAGCAACACAACTCAAATGCACTGACTGCTCCTTCTTCAGTCTTCTGTATTCCATGTCCACCTTTCACGTGTATATGAGGAGACTACAAATACCATGGCTTGAGTCAGGTGCACCTCAGTCCTCAGAGTAACACTCTTGTTTTCCAATAATCTAAGAGGTCTTGTGCAGATTTACCTAATGCAACTCGTCTTTTGATCGTTTTGACTGCTGCTTCCATGAGCAATGATTATGGATCCAAGCAAGACAAAGTCCTTTGACAACTTCAATCTTTTCTCCGTTCATCATGATGGTCTTAGGACATAGCTTCCAGCATCACAGCAACACACAAGCCACCATAGGACAACAAAGTGACAGTTAGTGGTGAAAGTTTTGCCCATAGAATCTTTCAACATTGCACTTGAGGCTCAATTTTTTTTTGAGTTCTCAGTTTAGGATGTGCTGAGCATGTTCTTCCCTTTTGGTTTTCCAATTCTAGGCCTTTGCACATTTCATTATAGTATTTTACTTTGTCTTCTTGAACTGCCCTTTAAATTTTTCTGTTCAGCTCTTTGACTTCATCATTTCTTCCATGTGCTTGAGCTACTCTGTGATTAAGAGCACGTTTCAGAGTCTCTGCTGACATCCACTTTGATCTTTCCTCGCTTTTCCTGTCTTAATGACCTTTTGCTTTCTTTATGAATGATATTCTTGATGTCCTCCCACAGCTTGTCAGGTTTTCTGTCATTTGTATTCAATGCAGAAAATCTGTTCTTGAAATTCAGGTGGGGTAGACTCGAGGTTGTCTTTTGGCTCTCATGGACTTAAATTTTCTTCAGCGTCAAGTAAACTTCCATACGAGCAACTGATGGACTGGTCCACAGCCAGATCCGGGCCTGGTTTCAGCTGCGGATATCGAGCTTCTTTGCCATCTCTTCTCGCAAATGTCGTCAATCTGATTTCTGTGTATTCTCTCTGGAGAGGTCCAAATGTATGCTCGCCTTTTGTGCTGTTGGCAGGGAAAAGGTGTTTTCCATCAACAAGTTGCTGCTCTTCCAAAATCCTATCATGAGAATCTCCAGCTTCGTGTCTATCTATGGTGATAGACCATAGTTTCCAACTACTGTTCCTTCCTCTTTGTTGAGGAACTTTTGTGTCACAATCACCAGTAATCATCAATGTATCTTGATTGCATGTTTGATTATTTCCATCTGGAGACTGGTAGAATTCTTCAATTTCTGCATCACTAGTTTTCACGGTTGGTGCATAAATTTGAGTAATAATTGTATTGATCAAATTTCCTTGGGTTAGGGGTAAGATTAGTGGGTGAGGCTGGAGGCTGGATAAAAGAGACTGAAGGAGCCAGCATATGAACAGCATATTATGAGGCAGTAAGACTCCAGAGGATTAGGCCTGAAGAAGACCCCAGGACCCTGCCAGGGACACCTGTCCTGAGGCCCTGGGAAAGGTACTGGGTGGGGCTGGGCAGGCAGCATAAGCTTCATCAAGAAGTGCAGGCAGCAGCTGGTCACAGTGCTGGGCTTTTTAACGCCCAGGGAAGCAGGTTTGAAGGAACTTGGTGATCTATGTTCCTGGACGTGCGTAACATGCAGAAGTGGGGCATCAGGCCAAGGGTCGGGGATTGAGGCAGTTCCCTCCGGCAATAAGTCCAAACTCAATGCAGGTTCTGGGCTGAGTCCTGCTCAGATCTGGAACCCACTGACCAGATGGCCCCACAGGACCATGGCACACACGTTGAGGTGGCCCCCATCCCTCCCTGGGGTCGGAGACTGTACACCTGGGTGACTCATGGGTGGGGCAAGCTAGCCATCAGATTGTCAGACCTGGGAAACCTGTAGGAGGGGAGTGAAGGGGACTGTGGGCCCGGTGGCTCGGAGCCTGAGCTCACAGGTCTAGAGGTCACCTGGCCACTGTGGCCTGGATAGACTTGAGCAGGTTGTGGCGCCTGGTCTGTGGAGGACGAGTCATCCTAGACCACTGCCATCCATCACAGCCAAGCGAGCAAACTGAACGCTGAGCCCTTGGGACATAGTCCCTCGCAATGTGGTGTCCAGGCTGTGCAGCCTGGCAGACTGGCCAGTGCAGCGCAGGCATGGTCACCCCACACTTACAAGTGTGCACCAAGCCCACGGAGCACAGTGCTGGGTTAGGTGAGGTTCCTGCTCTGAGGTGTCACCCTCTCTCTTCCTGGGTGCAGCTTGGTGGTTTGGGGGGGTCTCCTGTAGACTGCATCAGGCAAGTCTGTGCAATTTCTCTTGCCCCTACTTCCAGGATCTGCTTCCACCCAGTTCTCCTTCCCTTTTGTTTGGCCCCAGCCACCTGGAGGGACTGAGCAATGGGTCCTTCCAGCTGCTTAGTAGGAGGGGTCTTTGGCCCACTGCATTGCAGGAAGATGGGGGCACCTACTCTTGTTATTTCACTGCTTCCCCCAGGGAACACTTCATGAGCCTCAGGTATTGCATGTCAATACGCCATATATTGTATTTAGAACATACAAAAAGCTCAGACAACTTCACAGAGACAAATAATCCAGTGTAAACCTGGGCAAAGAATCAGAACATTTCGAAGGAGGAACAAATGGCTAACCAACCATTGAGGAGCTCGGTCTGATGGAAGCGGTTCCGGTGTTGTGTGAATTCATCAGGAGACACAGTGCAGGGGTCTGTTATGTACAGCATGCCTCAATAAGGCTTATCTAGAAGTTCTTTTTATTAGCAAATATTTTATGGCACTTACTACAGTGAAATTAGAAAACGAACAAAAACTTCTCCTCCCTCCCTCCCCCTTTGGCACTGCCCCTACATCAAAGTTTGCTTCTTTTGGTGTGAAAAGCAAATTTTAATTTTATAATAGTGGTCTCCCACCGTATCTGTCTTAGAGGCTGACTAGCTATGCTATCCATCCAACCCCGTGTCTTCAGGTCTGTGACCCTTGCACGGTCGTTTCCGGGAGGTGAGGTGCTCAAGCGAGTTTGTCGTATGCACCGAGCAGTCCCTCGTCCATCCTGCACACACAGGTGTGTAGCTCGCACCCGTCTTTGGGCTCTTGCTGCGAGTGCTGCCATAAACATGGACGAACACGTATCTGTTCAGGTTTGTTCTTGACTTCTTGGGAGCATATGTGGAGCAGAGATTGCTAGGTGATACAGGACGTCTGTCCCATTTGCTGAAAGCAGCGCCGTGGTGCTCACAGTGGCCGTGCGGTTCTGCAATCCCACCAGCACTGTGAAAGGTTCCAGTCTCTCCACATTCTCTGCAGCATTTACCTTATTTCAAAAATTCTTCTATCGGAGCTGGTGCAAGGTGATATCATTGTTTAAATGACACTGACTTAAAAGTTATTTAAAAATTCCATCAAGCTTATTTGTTAGGAATTGGTATGGCACCTCGAAAATTTATATAAAAATTCAAAGGGCTTAAAATGGCAACAACAACAAAAAAAAGTCAAATAATTATCCTTAAGAATAACAACAAATTGGAGGACTTAAACCACATGTGATCTTGATACTTAAAATAAAGATACAGGAATAGACAGCATGACCAAAAAAATGGGAACAGAGACTCGATGGGGAACAGTCCAGAAATGGAGTCCCCATACCCAGGCCAACTTGTACTATGGAAGGAAATCAATCGGAAGAGGGAAATCGGTTTTCTTTTCAAACAAAACAAAAAAACAGCAGAGGTGGTTGGGACAACCAGAGAAATCATTGTGAGAAAAACAAACCCTGAGAACGACTAGATTCCATGCACACAAAATGAACGTAAGTTGTACACCAAATATAAAACCTAAAAGCATAAAACAGGAGAATGTCTTCTCAAAGCTGAGGTAGATTTTTAAAAACCTCAAATAGAGAACATACCAAGAGAAAAGGGGTGGGGGGGAGATAAACTAGTTTTTATTAACATTTAGATCTAAGGAAAATGCACAAATTACAGAAAGGGAGAAAGTATTTAATACTCTATGCCTGACAAGGGGCTTTTTATCAGAAGAACTCCCACAATTCAGTAAGAGGTCCTAAAGAACCTCAACATAATATAATTAAAACCCAAACCAGCCCCTGCCATTGAGTCAGCCGCAACGCGTAGCAACACTGTAATGTTTCTGAGGCTGGAAATCTGTGTGGAAGTTACCAGTCTCCTCTTTCCCCCTCACAGCAGCTGGTGGGTTTGAACTGCCAGCCCTGAGGCTAACAGTCCACTCGGGCTCCAACCAAGGGAAATGCACATGAAAACCACAATGAGAATCCATCACACACTCCTGAGAATGTCTACAGACAGGAGACGGAAGAGGTGCCAGGAGCACCAGGAATTCTCCTCGCAGGCTGGTGCCTGTGTCAGACCAGGTTGACTAGAGAAACAAATCCAGAGACACCCATATGTGCGTAAGTGAGAGCTTTACATCAAAGACCAATTGTATCTTGAGAAAACACCCCAGCCCGGTCCAGATCAATTCCTTAAGTCTGATATTAGTCCATAAATCTCTCTTCAGACATGCAATGATGCAGAGTGCAAGCCGGGTGGGGGAAGAGTGGCGGTGGATCCATTAGCAGTGGAAGCATCACAGGGCTGGCACAGCTCTCTGCCACAGGGCTTACTCAGGCCTTAGGGTTGCTCCAGATGGCTTGTCAACGAAGGCAAAGCAGAGAGAGTGTGGTCCACCTCTCTGGAAGAAAGAGAGGAAGTTCCCAGAATCCTCATGAGAAGGCCACGCCCACAAGGAAGCATCACCAGGCTCTGACCTGATTGACAGGCTAGACTCCACCTCTACACTTAACAAGTTGACATGAAAATTATGTAATTGACCACAGTGCCCATGTTCCATCCAACTGCTTCTCAGGTTAGACATCCACGTGCCATGTGAGTAATCCACTCCATCGGCAGGCACCGCTCTAGGTCAACAGAAACACGTGTACCAAATGTATGACCAAAATGGGCATACATTTACTGATAACAAAAATTACAAACAGCCCAAATATACACCCACAGGAGACTCAGTAAACAAATTTTGATACAGCCGTGGTGTGGAATTCTCTCCAGCAATAAATACACTGATGTTCCACAAAATGTGAGCAATGAAATCTAAGCAAAAGACTCAACTAGAGAGCCTTCCGTACTGTGCCATCTACGTGTGCCAACAGTAAAAGCTGCCCCATCGGGCAGGAAGTCTGAAGGGGTTGTCTTTCAGGTGGGGACTGACAGGGAAGAAACAGAAGATAATGCCCCGGGGACAGAAACCTCCTTATCTTCTAGGTCATCTTTTATATAAGTCAAACACTCTCTGCAGCGCAAGCAATACACCAAAGAGCTGTGTATCTCATCGTATGAGGGCTTCTCAAAAAGTACAAAATCATAGGAATCTTTGCTAAACTAAAACGCCAAACCACAAAGCTGTTGGTTCTCAACATATCCGGCCCTGGGTCTGCACACTTCTGAAGGCAGCGGGTCCACCTCTCCGACGCTCCCCCACCCCTCCCCCCAGGTTTGTGCTCTTCACTTAAGGACATCAACACAGCAGTTTCAGGATCCTCAAGGGAGGACCCTTTTTCAATGTGCTGAGTATGAGGAACGAAAAGAAGTCCGAGGGCGGGTAAGGCCTCAGGTGCATTCTCACCTGACAGCCTTTGCTTCCTGCTGAGAGCGGGCAGGCGCTATGGGGACGGGAAGGAGTTCCTCCGGGCAACCTTTTAGCCTTTTCTCACCAAAGTCGTTTTCAATGTCCTTAAGCTTTTCCCTGATAATTTCTCCCATGATCACCCTGTGTCCGTCTGACAATCCTAAAAATGTTGCCGCCACTATGAGGTGAGCTTCTTACCTTCAAGTGGCCCAGCAGATCTCCTTGGAAGCCGCTGCTGATGGGCCTTAGAAATCTCTGAGACGGAGGGGGTAGGTTCTGGAGTCGCCCTGGTTATGAGTCATTGGAAAAGACTGTCATTAACTTCATGCGTGCTTAATGGACTGGTGGAAAGATTAGCTGTCAGTGAGTGGCCATCACACGTTTGGCAACCCCCGAGTTGAAGACTGGTTGAGAACAAGAAGTCTGCTTAAAGTTGAAAACGGTAGAGCCACATGAGAGCGAACCCAAGTGGCTGGGACAGCGACGGTCGGACCAAGGTCTCGGACGCCAGCCAGTTTCTTCCTTCACCGCGGTGGAATGCCTTCTCCTCCTGCCTCCTCTTTGAGGTCTCGCAGACCTTAAATTGCTTGATCCATCTAAAATCCAGCTTTAGGTGGACATGTCCCAAAAGACTGTTGAAAAACTTCGATTATTTAGGAAGCTAGCCACTTGGGTATCCTTAAAATTTTGGCATTAGCCTTGATCTCAAATTCCTTCCCCCATGGCACAAAAAAGTGTGTCCTGTTTTTTTAAGGCGCCCTAAGAAGCCCAGGACAAGGGACTGAGAAACCTTGTCTGCAGCCATCCTGTGACCCCAGACGCAGTCACACGCTTCGATGGGAACAAGTCTATGCACACTGCGGCAGAGTCCTTCTGCCATTCCTTTCACAGTTGCCTTATTGATGCACTGCGCTAAAGAAAACCTACGTGTTACTCTGCGCTGTGTGCAAAAAAATTCTACTAGATTCTAGCCAAACAAAAATAAAATACTATGGAAAGCACTGGAGGATATTTTTATAATCTTGGGGATGGAGGCCTTTCTAAATATGATACACAACCAGAAATTACATGGCAAACCTCACCACATAAAAGCATATTAAGAATGGGAATTCCAGAACATTTGACTGTACCCACGTGGAATCCGTACAAGGATCCAGAGGCCCCACTGAAGTGGAGCAAGGATACCACATGGCTCCACACTAGAAAAGGCGTGCCTCACAACCGTACCCTTTCACCGACCGTCCCAGTTTGTTTGTGGATAAAATAATCCAAGAGGTTGGGCTGCATGAAGAACAGAGGATTGGAAGAAGATTCATTAACAATCTGTGACATGCGAATGTCACAATCTTCCTTGCCTACACCCCAGAATAAAGAACACAAAAGTTCTCACAGCTGGACCAGCATCATCCCAATGAACAGAGGGAGAGCTTCACTCCCTTGAGGGGCCATTAAGGCTCCAGAACGGTGCGTTGACTGCACTGGGCAAATCTGCTGCAAAAGACAACGTGACAGTTATACAAAGCAAACATGCCACTTTGATGACTAAAGGTCACCTGCGCTAAGCCATAGTCCTTTCAACCGCTTCAGGTCCATGTGAACACTGGACGAGGAAAAACGGAGACTGAAAAAATGACACCTTTGTTGTTTTGGAAAAGAACATAGTCTATTTCCTGGGCTTCCAGGAGAATGAACAAACCCGTCTCATAAGAAATGCGAGCGGAATGACCCTTTGACTGCATCTTGCGTACATGGACACACCATCAGGTAACAATCACCAGCACAGGGCATCACGGTTGGTAGAGAGCCAGCAATAACAAGTTCGGTTGTCACCATATCCCCGGCGATGGCTCAGAAATCTCATCAGAGAGGTGCAGCCAGGCTGGTAATGCTGCCGGGTCAATGCAGAAGGCCACCATGTGCTGCAGCCAACTTGTCGACAGCCAGCAACCCAGAACTGTAATACAGAGCAAGCGCGTATGGAGAGCTCGGGACCGAATCTTGTATAGAAGTAACTCACACAAAAGTAAAATCCAGCTGCCAATTTTGTCTGGAATCAAGGAAGTACACAGGAATACACCAAGAGGCCATTTTCACTCTATATGGCTGGGAAACGTACATAGTAGAATTAAGCTCAACCAATTAAACTGAGTGTGGGGCAGTGTACCCGGTAAGGTGGAGGCAGAACTGTGTGTCTCCTGGAGCTGTGATCTGAGAATATGAATCATAAGACCTCAACTGTTTTTGAATTTATGAAGGTGTGCTTTGTGGCTTAAGCTGTGGCCTATTTTGAGTATGTCCCGTGTGCACTGCAAAAGAATGCACACGGTGTTGTCGTCGTGTGGAGTACCCTGTACAAGTCCAAGAGGTGAAGCTGGTGGATCGAGGCATGCGTCTAATGCATGTTTTTTTGGAAACGTACCCCAAAGGTGCATGATGCCCTGCCTTTGACCTTCCCCTGGGGTTGTCACCACACCCAGGGGAGTCTGTGATTCTGGCTGGAAAATTGGAACACCTACGGGCACACTAGCACAGCAGTAACCGGTGCCTGCTATCAGAAGTACCCAACATCTGCTGAAATTGGCATGAGACCTGGGCAGGAGAGGCTCACAAGGTGGATCCTCACCAGGCTCAGGGAACCCCAGGAAGGATTCCTACTCCTTCCAGCTGATAGATTTTTGTCAACAAACCAACCAGAAACAAGCACAACCAGCCTGAGCAGCCTCCACGCCTGCCTGCCCTACACCCATCCCTCCCCCAGCACCCTACACCCTTGACCCCAGGCTCCCCTATCATAGGGTGGTGCCCCCAGCACTACAGATCCCTACGGTCTTCACAACAGGTGGGGCGCTCTTGAGTATCATTTGGGGGACTTAGACCATGCTGAGACCCTGAGATGACAGAAGGGCCCATGCTCAACTATGGACCAACCCTGACTGTCCTGTGCACCTGTGTCTCAAGGGTCCCATTCTGTGTGGAGTTCTGGGACCCCAGTTCCAGTGGGAACCCTCAGCCCAGCTAGGTTCTGACCCATCTTCACTCACTGAGACTCACCAGAGGGAAATGGCAATAAGCTGGCGTAGGCCGACACCAAACCCTCCTGAGAGCAAGTGGCCTTTTCTGTGGCCAGGACTACCTTCTTCTTGGACCAGTGGCCTGCATCCAGGGCCAGGGCCACTCCCTTGTAGAACCAGCCCTGTGCTCCCTGACCTGAGCTTGGGCTCGCCTGCTTGTAGGATTCACCTGCTCGCTGAGATGCACCTGCCCAACTGGTTCACTTGCCCTTCAGCGCACCTGTTCATCACTCACCTGCTTCAGTGCGCCTTCCAACTTGACAAAGTGCACGAGTCACAACTGCTCTACATAATCTCATGGGCTGCCATGCTACTCCTCAGAGTGTCCGTGCTCCCTCTGGGGACCAGGTCAGCCTTGCCCTAAAGGCAAGTTTGGGCGCAGGGTCCAGGGAGGGCCACAGTCTTGTCCAGTGGAGCCTTACGGGCAGCGTGTGCCTGTGGCCTGACCCATGATGGCAGTGGAGAGTTTTGTTTGATCCCATCTAACCCCCTCACCGCTGGAAGGCTCCTAGGCTGAGCTGAGGAGCAGGCGTTTGTCCGATCCAACCTCCTCGCACCCATGCGTTTGGTCACCCTCCTCAGAGCTGCAGGGCACAGGAAAACCTTTGCCCAGCTCTTGGCAACCCTGCCACCAGGCCCAGGCATGCTGTTCATGCAGGAGGAAGAGAGGGTCTCCAGGACTGGTACTGCCCCTTCAGGCCACAGACAGAGATGCACAGGAGCACAGACACACAGCACCCCTCCCCCCCCAGATTTCATGACAACCCCATGTACAGGGACACATGACAGATTTCACGACCCCCCCATGTACACATGCATGTGCAAGTACTAACATGCAAACATTAACATGAATCTAGATACACATGTGTACAAATGCATGTACTTCCAGACATGTATAAACGTGTTCCTGCAGCCATGTATACTGCACACACATGCAGGCATAGGCAGACTCACACACATGGAAGCACGTGCACATGCTTTCACATAGAACTGTGCAGGTACAGATGTGCAATCCTGTGGACAAACCTGTGTGCAAATGTGTACAGAGGCACACATCATACGTGTACAGAGGCACACATGTATGCCGTGTACATGCAACAGATACCTGCCTGGAGAGGTGGCTGCCCTCAGGTGGTGCATCCGGGGGGAGAAGCTGCAGTGTGACGTGGGCTGTGACCCGGGCAGGCCTGGGGCCCATGGTCTGCCCTGACGTCTCGGGCAGCAGGAGCCACCGAGACACGACGTCACCATGAAACCCTCGCTGAAAGTCCTTTTTTTATTGATTTCATTGAAAACAGAACAAGAAATGGTCGGAGCCAAAAGACTGCTCTTGAAACTGTCAAAAACATCTTAACAGAAAAAATAAACATGACCGCATCGTGACTGCGTAGAAGAGTAGCACAAAACGTCACGGTTACCGCACTCGTTACAGTAGTTAAAAAGATATATGCAGAAAAAAAGGATGTGACCTGTGGCCACCACACAAAAGGTGATGGCAAATTTATTCACACTACAAGACTAACATCTTAAAAAACGGATTTCCTGCATTTTTTTCTAAAACCCCTTTTGTTCTCATGTACAGTTGATAATTCACGAGGTGAGTAAGAACCACACCAGGTCAGCACCATGTCTGTCTGTTTGTTTTGTTAGTCCGTCTGTCCTCATGTTCAGTCACGGTAGGAAACACAGCGGATGTCCTGTCACCGCCGCGAGGGACTCAGAAACCAAGGCTGTGTCCCAGTGGCCACGCAGTGGCTTGCAAGGTTCTCCTGCTCATAGGCTGCAGACAGGACGAGGCTGGCAGCCCCCCGTCTTCCCCTCGAGGACGGCGCTGGTGGCAGCAAGACGGTGCTTTGGCGGCGTGCACAAGCCTCTTCCAGAGAACACTGTCAGCTGGCGGGCATCAGAAACCAGAGGAGGATGGGAGCCCTGAAGCGAAGGTGGCTCGGAGGCAGGCGGGGGCACAGAGGCCACCCAAGGTCCCCACTTAGCCTGAGCACAGCCTGGCTGCTAGGCGTCCCACAGGGCAGCTCACCTGGGAACTCGGCAGACCCCGAGCAGGCAATGCCCCGGCCTTCCTCCTCAGTGGCAGCTGCCCTCCAAGCGGGGTCCCAAAGTACTGTGCACTGGAGCTTCCTGTGCCACCTGCCCTCATAGCGGGTCCGCGGTAGCAGAGGAGCTGGTGTCTGGCAGGCCGTTCTCCTGGGCCTCCTGGGCTGTGCTGGCCTGCCGCTGTGCCAGGGCCGCGCTCGAGCGCCGACACTTGGGCGAGCCGCACTGGCAGCCAAACAGTTTGCCCTTGATGTCCCAGAAGCGGTCCCCGTAGTCAAACCTGGGGGACAGTGGCTGCACTCAGGTGGGCCCCCTGGACCCCAGGTGCCCACACCTCCCCTGCCCAGCCACAGGCCCGCAGGCATGGCACGCCACCTACACTGTCTCCAATGCCAGCTGGCCTGAAGACGAAGGTATCCCTGGGATGGCCTGTGCATGTGGCACTGCCACCAGGTGTAGGATTCAGTATCACATCTACATAGGCCAGCAGAGCCAGGGACCAAGGGACAGGGACAGGGAGGGCCATCCCACCAGGAACCCTCACCCTGCCTTCACCCCTGCCTCACGTAGACCACTCCTGCCCCACTCACATAGACCACTACTTCACCCCCAGCCCCATGGACAGCCCTTACCCACACCCCCCTCACTGGGTCAGTCCCTCTCCTGACCACACGATCACCTGTTTCTAGACAGACACACATCCCTGGTATAAGGAGAGGCCAGGGCTCGGGACAGGACATCGAGGGGTTCCTGTTCTGTGGGTACAATGGGATCCCCTAGCAAACCCTGCCTAGGGGACTCTGGACCCCACACCAACTGATGGGACCATGTGGGGGGGTACAGTAATCAGGAGGCGGTTGGGGGGAAGAGCCAGGGAGCCAGCTCTTCCTGGGGAGGGGGGGACCCCTTTTCATCTGTGTGACCTGTAAGCACAGTAGCTCCGCTGAGACCCCTCAGCTCACTGCTCACCCTGTGCTGTGCAGCCTGCCTCGTACCTCCTACGCCGTGCCCGAGCACGCGCACAGACACACTGCTACACATGTGAACACACAGGAGGCCCTCCACATCCCTCACTCCCAGGGCACCCCCTACCTGGTTCCCCACCTACCCAAGCTGCTCGCCGGCTGCAATGGGGCGAGTGCTGAAGAAGGCAACTCGGGGGAAGCGCAGGTCCTGGTGGGACATGAAGACGCGCACAGGCACCAGGTTGGGCTCGCAGTGGTGGTTGATGAAGCGGCTCACGTTGCCATAGAAGCGCGCGTCGATGCAGTACACATCGCCGTCCTGGGGGGTGGGCAAGGGCATAGGCCTCAGACTCTGCAGGGCTTCCACAGGGCAGGATGGCCCCTGTCTGGGTGGTTGCCAGCAGAAGACCCACAACCAAGGGACAAGCCCACCACCTCAGTAAGGTCTCCCAGTATCCCTGAACCACAGGGCACTGGGAGTGGGCGGGCTCCCACACCGTGACCACAGAAGGGTGGTCGCACCTGCCCCGAGTGTGAAAGAGCCATCAAGCACGTAGGACTCAGTTGAGGGCAGCTGCTGCTCTGGCCACTGCACTGATTCGCAGCTGGGTACTGGGCAGCTGAGGGCAAGTCCAGTCCTGGCTGCCACGGTGTCCACCCACAGGTGGGCAGCAGACGGGCAGCACTTCATGGCCAAATCTAAACCCAAAACGTGCTGACCCTAACCAGAAACTCGCCGCAGGTAGCAACCCCAAAGGTCACAGGAACTCAGGGTCCTGCTGTAACAGGCTGCCAGGTGCAGGGATGAACTCAGTCACCGGCCGCCACCAGGCTACCTGCCCTGAGTCTGGAGGCAGTGGCATGAGCAGCAGGGCAGGAAGGCCTGGCACACGAGAGTGGTCTGCAGCCCACGGTGAGAGCCCCAGCTGCCACAGGGTGGAGTCCTGAGGGGTTAGGGTTAGAGTCAGTCCTGAGGCAATCAGGTCTGCCAGAGCACCTGTTGTGGTCAGGGTTGGGCTGCAGCTCAGGCCTAGCCGGAGCACTCCAGCTGGGTTAGGGTTAGGGTCAGAGCCAGGGCCGCAGCTCAGGCCTGGCCAAAGCACCCAGTTGGGTCATGGTCAGGGATGCTCAGAGGAAGGTATAGCTGCAGGAGGGCCCAACGGGGAGTCCTGCCCTGAGATGTGCGCCACTGTCACCCCCATGGGGCAAACCCAGAAGACAGCCACATGGACAGGGTCCAGAGGGGCTGCTAGCACAGAGGACTCGGCCCTGCAGACTGTGTGGACGACCCCAGCGGAGGTGGAAATGGCCTGGCCCGAATGAAGCAGGCTCTGGACGACTGAGGAGGGGACTGCCCCTGGCGAGGGCGAGGGCGGGGCACGGGCATACATGATGCACTTCACATACGTGGTTACTTGGAGGGGAGGTCAAGGACCAAGCAGGAGCAAGGAGCCAACAACCCCTTTCCTAGAGCTGCTCACCTCAAATCCAAGGGTAAACTAAAAGGATTCTGAAACTGAAAAGAACTCAAACAAAATCTGATCTGTATCTGAGAAAATGGCTCCAGGTTAATGGCGCGTATGAGCCTGCCTATGCGCGTGCAGTCAGAGTACGAGCCTGCGTGCGTGTGGTCAGGTGCCGTGAGGTTGGCTGCAACCCATAGCAACCCTCTGCTCCAGAGAATGAAACAGTTCCCAGTCCTGCCTGCGCCATCCTTACAACTGTCCCCTCGCCTGAGCCCATGGTTGCAGCAGCCACTGTGTCCGTCCACCTCGTCCAGGGCCTTCCTCTGTCGCTGCCCCTCTACTTTACCAAGCACGGCGTCCTTCTCCAGGGACAGGTCTCTCCCGACAACACATCCAAAGTCCGTGAGGCGAAGCCCCGCATGCTCACCTCTTACAGAGCACTCTGGGCGTGCTTTGCCCTAGATGGAGCCGTTTGTTCTGAAAGGCCGCGGCACGTTCCGTGTCCCTCACCAGGACCAACATGCACAGGCTGCCTCCTTTCCCTGGACTTTCTGCCTCACGGTCCTGCTCTCCCCACACAAGAACCCAATCCAGGCACTCCCCACTGTGTGGGGAAAGCTGGAGTGTGCCCTCGGCCCCAGTGGACACACTGAGCGTGGCAGAGAAACCCTGCCCTCACGTCCTGCAGCAGTCACTGTCACCAGGGCCATCGGCCCTTGCCTCTGAAACGTTCGTGCATGGGGGCATCAGGCTCACCCACCAGGCTCACGGACATCCCACACAAAGGTGGTGCCCGGTGCTGGACGAGAGCCCGGTTTCTGGAGGATCACCAGGCCTCTGTCCCCAGTGCAGGTCTGCTGAGACCTGCTTGGCGCTGAGCAGCACCCAGCTTCTGCTGATGGGCAGTGACTGCACGTGACGGGCATGGGCTGGAGTCAGCCTGGGTCTTCCCGTGACAGAGGAGGATGCTGTGACAGAACCACCTTGCTAGCCCTGATGCAACGTTGGTGGCCCAGCCCCTTCTCTCCAACCCTGGGATGTCTCAGCCCACTGCTGTAGCTATCATGTCCACTTGCTTCACACACACAGCCCCACCCCGTATTTGCTGACTCTCTGCTTCGCCAAACATCAATGTATCGGACGGGCAGTCTTCCTCGGGATGCATCCGTCCCCGCAGCGCCAGCATTCTCCACCAGCAGTGCCACTCAAAGGCTGACCTCATGGACTGCCCAGCCCAGCTCAGCTGAAAGCGGGCAGTGTGTGGCCTAGAGCGAGCGGTGTGCTGTCTGCCAACCCTGCTGAGGACGCCCCATCCTCCGGCCACAGCACGGAGCCGGCACTGGGGCCTGAGGACCCGTCTTCTGTGCTGACGTCTCAAGGCCGTCTCCCCTCACTCACCATTGCCCTGAAGCCCCGGTCTTACCCACCTTATTGTCAAGGTCAAAGAGGTAGGAGTCCTCTTCCCGGACATCAGCCTCGGAGTCAGAGATAAGCTCCCCGACGTACCTGCAGGAAGAGGGTGAACGGACGAACAAAGAACCGCAGGGAACCCAACCCCAAGTACCGCCGGACGTGCAGAAGCTCAGCCGGCTTTCCCTCTGCGCCCAGCAGAGCGGTTACAGCCGCACAGGACCTGTCTGTCTTTCTGTCAGCCTCGGGCCGAGAGGGTGCTGCCCAGCATGAGCTGGACTCCCGCACACCAGGGAGGCAGCAAGGAAGCCGACACCGTGACGGGTGTGCAGAGCTCAGAGGACTCCTGGTCACCAGCCGAATTGGCCTCTCCACAGGGTCCCTGCCTATGACTGAAAGATGCTGGACCAAGCGACAGCAACCTGCTCACACTGCAAGGCAATGGCATCCAGAGGCCTGTCCGGCCAGCAGACCACGTCCTCAGGGTACCTGGGAGGCCCTCTCCTCCCACCCTGTCCTAACCACGCAGGATGGGCGTTACCCCAGGTGCCCGAGGATGGGACTTGCTCCTGGGCGGGGCAGGGCTGGGCCTCACGTACTCGCAGACGAAGGTGCCCAGGGGGATGTCCTGCAGGGTCCGTACACCCCAGCCCATGTTCTCCGTCCGGTAGAGCTGCAGCCGAGCCCTGGAAGCAGACAGTGCGTGAGGGGCTGGCGTGGCTGCTGAATCGCCTGGCACCAGGGCCTCCCATGGGCTCCCGACATGAGACACAGACAGGGAAAAGAAACAGGCATTATGCATGTGGGACGTCCCCTGGGTGCACCCCCTGCCTCAGACCCCTGCTCACAGTAGGGTGCAGTAAGGGAGGGGTGCTCAGGGCCAGCACACCTCATGAGGACAGGGACCCCCAGGAACTGTGGGCCCGCCTCTCCTTGGTGGCCGTGCAGATGGTCATGAACACATGTAGTGAGGGACAGACAGGCGCACCAAGGTTTGGCCGATTCCTGGGCACAGCAGCTTTGAAGGGGTCCCCGAGTGGAGGTGGGGGGTGGACTGGTCGATGGAAACAGGGTGGGCGGGTGGTGTGTATGCCAGCCTTGTCCCCTCCGGTTACTTATGGTGGGCAGAAGCCAAGTCCCCTAACATCTCCACTCTGCGTAGGCCCTCCCACAGCAAACAAGAGAACAGACCTTGGGCTGCAGGCACCAGGTAGCCCACAGAGGGCATGGCCATGCCAGCAGGCCCAGGCCGGTTAGAGGCATCACAGCAAGCCTTGCCGGAGAAAGGAGGGTCCCCACAGAGGGCGTAGGATGCCAGCATGCCCCACCAGCGTTGCTCTGCATGTGAGCTCACTAGCACACGCTTGGCCCCTCGTTAAGTTCATGTCTGCTTTCTAGCTTAAAGGGCCCAGTCCGTTCCTTCTCTCATGTCTTCTCATGCCTACGCATCAGATCTACATCCAATTGGCAGGCAGCAATTGTTTGGGTCGTTTAAAATGGGTGCTGTGATTCCAGAAGAAAAAGTTAGAGGTACACCACTTCTCTGAGCACTCACACAGGCAGGTGCACAGGGACACACATCCACGCACAGGAAGACAGGTGTGCAGACACATCTGAACATAACAGACTCACAAGCGCACACACATACGGGCCTATGGGCACATGCCCAGATAAACACACTAGCTTCCTGCCTACACAGACACACCAGGGCCTGGGCAGAGCAGATCTCTACAGGAACTAGCCATTTTCCAACTTGGAAGCCCAGGTCCCACATGGGTCTGGAGGGGTGCTACCTGAGACCGTTCTGCACGACCCTGTTGCGGCAGCTCCTCCAGCAGGTACAGGCGTGGTTGCACTCGAAGATCAGGGGCGGCTCGGCCATGTTGAACTCCGGCAGGAGGCGGCCGTCCTGGGGAGACTCGTGGTCAGAGCTGCTGGCCGCCACTCAGACGGAGCACAGCACCCAGCATGGCCCGGGTAGACATCCAAAGACCACTTCCTGCCAGAGCACCGTCTGGGCCTGCGCCCAAGGGGAGGCCACATGTGGGCTGCTTGGATGGAAAGTCTCCAAGTGGATGACCAGAGCAGCTGACTGCCCCCCGCTGGCCTTCCCAGACCCCTCTTTTGGGTGCCCACTGAGATTGCCACCCAGACACAGCTTGTGGCCTTTCTGTCTTGCAAACTCGGCAGCTCCCTGGGCTACCCTGCCAGCAGACACCTAAGCACCTCTCAGCCGAGTGCAGGGAGCACCCCCCAACCCCAGAGATGCCCGCGCCTGAGAACCACGGAGCACGTGGCTCTTGGTTTCTGGTGGCTCCCTGATCTGCTGGGGCCGAGGCTGCTCCTGCCCAGGACCCCCTCTGCAGAGCCCAGAGGCTGCTCCTGCCCAGCACCCCCTCTGCCTGGCGGCTTCCTTCTCTCTGGGCTGTGGTGCCCATCCCCCTCGCCTTGCGGCCCCTCGGGCAGCTCCACACAACAAGCACAAAGCCAGGTCTTATGACACACTTCCTCTCTCCCTGTGGGCTTGCTGCTCTGACATGGTCCAACCACACACACACACACACACACACACACACACCACCCCACACCAAACCACACACACCCCGGCCCGGCAGGCTCACCTTGTCGTACCAACAGCGCATGCTGAGCTGGCCACACATGCAATTGCTAGAGGAGCAGTCATCGATGCACACGCAATACTGAGGGGAAAGGGGGGCCCAGTTGGAGTAGGGCACCAACACCCCCATGTCCAGGGCCCGGCCCATGCCCGGGAACACCCAGCCCCAGGCCTCTCCCTCACACCAAAGCCCCCCTCCCTCCTTAGACCCGCACAATGCCCATGGTCCTTCAAGTGGCCTGGGTGGCCATGCGGGCTGGGAGTCCCCGGACCTGCAGGTGGGTGATGCTCCGGTCGATGCTCATGGGCGACGTGACGCAGTTCTGGGACACGTACTTGTAGTTGCTAGGGCCCGGCTCGCTGTCCACCGCGTTGACACACGGGATAGGCACACGCTCATAGCCCCGGGCAATGTCCCTGTGAGAGCACAGGGGGCTGCTGCAGGGCTGGCTGAGCCAGGGCCAGAGAGAGGAAGGCGCCACCAGGACCTGCCGCCCACGCTCTGGGCCTGCTGCTGACCTGCTCACTGTCCGCCCCGCTGGAGCGGGCTGACTGGGCGCCGAGTCCCGCAGGGCCTTGCTCATCTGCAGGGCAGTCCACACCTGGGAATTGAGGCTGGCGCACTGCAGCGGCGTCTCCCCCTCCTTGTTCTTCAAGGTGACGTCCGAATCCCGAGAGAGGAAGAGGCTGAAAGACACGTGGAGGTCATGAGGACGGCACACGTGCCGCCCTGGCCAGCGCCCACTGGACACCAGACACACACTCCCTGAGCAGGCGGGCAGGAAGACACGATGCCCATGGCCTGCCCACTCTGGGCAAGCGGGTGAGCTCAGCGCCCACTTGCAGAGTGGGCATGGAGGTGTGAGGATTGTTGAAATGACCTCCCTGAACCAGAAACACAGCTGCTACCTTCACATAAGAAACACTCCCCAGCCTTAGAAAAGATCTCCCTCAGACAGTCAGGGTGCCCCAGGGTCCTCACGTGCCCCAAGGCCTCACGTACACAACACAGTCGTAGCGGTTCTCCCGGGCAGCAATGTGCAGTGGCGAGTCTCCGTGGATGTTGACGGCATGCAGGTCGCACTTGGCGGCCAGCAGGATCTCTGCGATGTCCACGCAGCCTGAAAACGCAGCCCAGTGCAGGCAGATGTTCTCCTCCTAGACAGAGGTTGCCATGAGTGAGGGCAGCCGCCGCCTCCCTCTCTGACCCAGGACTTTGTCCTCATGACGGCAACATTGCCCTGGGATGCCCACTGCCGTTCACAGCGACTCCACAGCTTGGAGCAGAGAGGCACTGGTGGGTTCCCAAGGCGGCCGATCTTCACGGGAACAGATGGGCTCCCGCTGAGCAGCTGGTGGTTCTAAATGCTAGCGGTTAGCAGTAGGACACTTAATCCACTGCGCTACCAGGGCTCCAAGTCCAGTAGAGGATATTTTAAAAATAGAAAACCCAAGTTATCCAGCATAGACCACCTGACCCTACACAGTTACCAGAATGTCTCGAGAGACTTCTTCCAGCTCTGAAAACTATATACATTTTATGAGAGTTATAATCACAGCACAGGATAATTACTGTCTAAGGTCTGTAAATACAAATTCAATTAAATGAAAGTTTTACATTTATAAAATCAAACTACTCTTTGTTACTGTGTCACACTGTGGTGGCTTCCAGTGGTTGGGATGCTGAAAGTTGTGCCACCAGTATTTCACACACCAATAGGGGCTCCCTGGCAGGCGGGTGTCAGGGGAGCTTCCAGGCTGGCCCTGCACGTGGGAAAAGCAGACGACAAACCCTCAGACGCGGCCCAGTCTGCTGGCTGTGGGCACAGGTGAGCACAAGCCTCTCTGCGCTGGTGACTGTGGGGACCGCGCAGGACCAGCCCCCGTGAGGCAGCCGTGGGACTCTCTCTAAAGTAACGGATTCACTAAAGCATCTACTTTCGCACACATCTGTTCTCACTGCCACGGAGAGTCTGTGCAGCTCACGGCGCCCCTAGAGGACAGGGAGCGCTGCCCCTGCGAGCGCCAGGACTGTTACTCTTTCAGGCAGTTGTTCTCAACCTTCCTCATGCCATGATCCTTTCATACAGTTCCTCAGGTGGTGGTGACCACCCCCCCACCCCCACCATAAAATTATTTTCGTTACTATTTCATCACTGTCATTTTGATGCTGTTATGTTTCAGGCGACCCCTGTGAAAGGGTCATTCCACCCCCAAAGGGCTCGCAACCCACAGGTTAGAACTGTTGCTTTAAGGGAGCAGGAAGCCCCGTCTTTCTCCTGCAGATTGGCTGGAAAGTCGATGACTTAGTCCAGACCTTTCTGAAGCCCCTGTAGGGGGTTCCCGCTCCAGCCCTGGCTCCTGCCTGCCTGCCTGCCCAGCCTTCAGACCCTGGCTGACACAGCTGGGCTAGAGAGCCTTCCCGGGGCTCCCTCTTGGACATGATGCCCTTGGTGGGGGAAGAGGGTGCTTTGGTACTCAGGGGTCACAGACAGCCCTGGATGGACACTCCCCCCCTCCATCATCATCAAAGGGCTTCTGTAAGTCTGCCTCCTGTCCACAGGCCCCACCAGCATTGTCCACCTGTGCCATGTGGCCTTCCCACCCTCTCCTCTGAAGCGCTCTGTCTCTTCTGCCACAACAACCCACAGTCCCAGCATGGGCTAGATCTTGCCACAGGTGCTGGCCCTCTCTGTGCGCAGAGCACTCTGCTCTGCTCTCCCCAGGGCACTCCTCCGTGGCCTCCACCAGAGTGACTCTCATCGCAGACCACGGCTTCCCAATCCACTGCACCTCATAGCCTGTGGGCCTGGCCTCCCTTCAAGGGCAGCCGAGGAGATGCACGGCTCTTCGGCGGCGGTGGACTGGGAGAGTGAGGTGGAACTCGTGTGAGGGGTCTGGACAGCGCCCAGCAGCAGCCCCGGGAGACCCAGCCTCAAGAGGTCTGGGGAGGAGCTGGGGGAGCCTACAGACAGAAAGGAGAGTGTGCCTGGTCTGCCCGGTTGGTGCACAGCCACGGGGCACAGAAACGTTCTCAGGAGAGTGAAGGAGCCCTGCACCCATCGAACCAGCAAAATCCAAAAAAAACTGAGCTGCTTTCAAGGAACTTAATTATGTCTTTGAACAAAGGTCAAGAATATTTTACAAGACATAAAACTCCCAGGCCCCAGGGGGGTAAAATTCACAATGTCTGGTTATCGAAGAGAAGGACAGCAAGCAAAGAAAGTATCAGGAAAATGTGACTCATACTGAGGAGAGAGAACAAGCTAGCAAAAGCAACTGAGCAGGAAATAAACAAAGTATCAAAACCGTACTGAATACATTCGTAATCGAAAGTAGCATTGATTATATTAAAAAGACTCAAACTGCGCTGACCTCCAATGGATGGGATTATCAGCAGTAGGGGAAACACTAGATGTCAACAGAAGACAGGGCAATGAGAGCTCGCTATTTCAAGAAAAAGAGTGGAAGCTTTATTCTAAAGTATGAGCAGTGCACCCATGAGCTATGGGAATCGTGAAGAGGACCGATGTGTGTGTAGCTGGACCACCTGAAAGGAAGGGGCAGAAACAACATTTTGAAGACTTGATTGAAAATGTTCTCATTTGATAAAAACTCTAAACCCAACAAGCTCTCCCAGCCACCAGCACAAAAACAGAACCACCAGGGACCATCATGAGCTGTCAAGGGGCCGAGGTCAAGGGGGAGGCTTGCATGGGCCTGAGAAAAAAGCAGCACCCAGAGGGGCAGCACCGGGGGCAGCAGCGTCCCTCTCCGCAGGGACAGAGAGCACGGGACTCAGGGACAAGAGCCCGAGTCGGACAACCGGCCTCAAATATCTTCAAGGTCTGGAGGCACAATAGACAGTGCCAGGTACACAGAAGGGCTCAACAGGGACAGAACAGCCCCCAGAAACACCCAAAGGGTCAGAGAGGCAGAAGGAACGCACCAACAGACAGCGCTAACTGCCAGTCTAAACAAGGTGTGGGGGTGGCGGGGGTGGGGGTGGGGGGTGGGGGGTGGTCAGGACATTTCTAGATGTACGAAGGGCTCTAGAAAGTTTGTAGGAAATGGAATTGAAAGATAAGGGAATGCTTCCTCCGACATTACGAAGCTCTCCAGAGAGATGGACATGTACTGCGGAAAGGCTCGGGGCCGACATGGGGTATGAAGACTGATCACAAAGCACAGTAATCAGGACTGAGTGACACTGATGTAGAGTCAAGCATCCAGCAATTAGAGAAGGGAGCCCAGGCACGGACTCCTTGTGCAAAGGCCACTCGAGAAAGAAAGAATAGCCTCACACAAGGGGTCCACCCACGCCTCATGCCATAAACAAAACGCCAAGTCAAAGTGGGTCACAGTCCACTATGACACAGGGATGGCACCACATGCATTTCAAGACCGGTCCTGAAGTGCAACGCTCTCAGTGACTGGGTCCTATCGACGGGCCTCTGAAGAATGCCAGTTAATATGACCATTACTCAAATGGACAACCACCTACTGTGCATGCCAAAGGTGAAGCTATTGATGATTTTTACTAACGTCTACAGTTTAAAAATCAATCAAACGTGCAATTAAATGCATTGATAATTACTGGCAATTGAACTGGCAAAGTTAAAAACAAAGTAAACCATAGGTCGTGAGACACTAGGCCTTACTGAGAGAAATGACACTGTAGATCACATGATAGAATTATGCATGCTAGATTACATGTAGGTCACCTAGCTACAGGACCAACAGATCATGTGACAGGAGACCAACAACTCCTCCTGCTGAGTATGTTCTTTCAACCACAGAATGGCGACGACTCATGTGGCCCTTGTCTGACGGAAAACACAGAAATCACCTGGCTACCTTTGTGGAACGAGATGAGGAGAAGCTCTATCATCAATCAGAATAAGGCCAGGGCCCGGCCACTGAACATCAATTGCACAAATGCACGTTCAAGCTGAAGAAAGTCAAAACAAGTCAACAAGAACCAAAGAATACCTGGAGTACATCTCACATGCATTGAGAGCCTCTCAAGCACAGACTCCTCACATTGACCAAGAACGCACGAAGACCGGACTGAGTTGTGGGCTGTTATCTGACACAACACCATGAAGAAACACGCGCCCATTGGAAAGACAAGGAAAGAAAGCATCAAGACGAAGTTCACAGGAGACTCTGACAGCTGAACAGAAGATTCTAGAGGGCAGGTCAGAAGACAAGGTCATAGAATGTGCCGAGACCTATAGTCGGAAAAACAAAAGGGAAGAGTCTCTACAATCCTCAAGCTGAAAGAACTGAAGGAAAAACTCGGGCCTCATGCTAGATTCTCGAAGGATTCGACGAACAAAATAGTGAAGGAGGCAGGAAACATCGAAGGAATTCATGGAGTCATTGTGCCAGAAAAGAAATGATCCACCATTTCAGGAGGCACGTGATAAAAACACCTCTGAGGGTATGGAAGGAAGAGGTTCTTGATGTCCTGGAGGCACTGGTAACAAGCAGAGCTCCGGGAAAGAGGGAAAACAATGGAAAAGCTCCAAAACCTTTCATGGGGCCGGGAGCAGTCTATGCCAAGAAACTCAGAGACAGGGACCTGGCCACCCCACTGAAGAAATCCCTATCTGTGCTCATTGCAAAGAAAGGCTATGTAATCGGTGCACAAGTCACGGAACAGTATCACTCACAGCACACTTGTAGAATTAGGATGAAGCCATTTCACAAACAGCTATGGCAGTAATAGAGGGAATTGCAGAAATTCAAGCCAGATTAAGAAGAGGACATTGCAAAGGGATATCATTGCTGATGTCAAGTGGATCTTGTCTGCAAACAGAGAATACCGAAAGCTGTTTGTTTTACTGACGATACAAAGATACTCAGCTGTAAAGATCATAAACAGCCATGGACAACCCCATGTGAAAGAGGCTTTCAGCACACATCACTGTACTCATGCAGCACTGGTCCACAGACCAAGAGGCAGTCATTCCAACAGAACACAGGGTGCTGAGTGGTTTAAAAGCAGGAAAAGTGTGCACCAGGGGTGGATCCTTGTATCTTGCGTATTTAACCTGTGTGCTGGGCAGATATTCCGAGTAGCTGGACTGTAACAGTGTTGCTATCAGGATTGGAAGAAGGCTCACTAACAAACTGATACACAGAGAACACAACCTCGCTTGCTAAAAGTGAAGGGAGCTCACAGGATTTACTGATGAAAATCATCAAAGACTAAAGCCTTCAGTAAACATAAAGCAAAAAAATCCTTACAATCGGACCAATATCCAGTGCAATAATAATTAGAGAAAATACACAAGTTGTCAAGGATTTCATTTCACTCAAGCCCACCATCAATGTCCTGGAAAGCAACGCTCAAACAGCAGGCACACGGGGAAAATCTGCTGCACGAGACCTCTTTTAAAGGGTCAAAAGCAGAGCGTTGAGCTGAGGTAAACCAACTCACGCCATGCACATGGAAGCTGGGACATGAATAAGAATGGATAAGAATGGATGTGCTTGAACTATGGCATTGGCAAAGACTAGTAACCGTGCACACACTGATGAAGAACAAACACATCTGTCTGACAAGTACAGCCAAAATACGGCTTCGAAGCAAGAACGGTGAGACTTTGGACATGCTATCAGGAGCAGTCCCTGGAGGACACCCTGCTTGAAAGAGGGTCAGTGAAGAAGAGAAAGATCCTCCCTCTATAAGACGGACTGACACCAAGGCTGTGACAGTGGGCTTAAACCTAGCACTGCTTGCTAGCTCGGCTAAGTACCAGGCAGTGATTTTTCTCTGCACTTGGGATTGCTGTGGGGTGGAACGGACCAAAGGAACCTAACATCACCACCTCCACTCCCAGCAACTTTATCTGTAACAGTTTAAAACTGATCAACAGATACAGGGTACTTCAGCTGTGATCAATCGATAACCAAACCAAGCCCCAGTGCCGAGGGGAGCCCACACAAGCACAGAGGGAGGGATCTCAGAGGGATCGTGCTGAGCTGCGGGGAGCCACATCCATGAGAAGAGACTTCAGAGAACTGTACTGACGAGCGCGGCCAGACAGACCACAGAAGAAAAGACAACACTTGGTGTGGTTTCATTAATGTGAACTCAGAACACGCAAGCAGATCCTCAGTGAAGGCAGCAGGCTGTGGGGGCTGACGTCCAGGCACGATGTTACACCCAGGCTCACCAACCAGACTGTGGCAATGAGTCTGCGCTTCAAACCTATCCACCAAAGGTGCACGTCTAATGGGTGCAGTGTGCCACCTGAATCCAAACAGTGTTGAAGTAAAACAAGGCAACACGTACAGTACAGTCCCCCACCCCAGTCAGAGCCACCAGCTCTTCTCTCCTCCGAGCTCCGCTCTCACGCCATGGAGGGACTTCTGCCAGCTGCAGGTGAACCCACCCTGGACACAGAGGTGCCCTGGGACACAAGTCTGCAAGCATCCCCACAGCAGCCTTCAGGAGACTTCCAGGATGCGCAGGCAGAGAGGTCAGCGAGGCAAGCTCGGGCTCATGATGGACTTCTTCCTAGTGCAGACCAGTGACCCTAGTTCCCTCATTCTCCATTTAAATCTCACCCAGGATCTCAAAACAGTCCCATCATCCCAATACAGGATGAGGCTCTGTGAGCAGACAAGGGGAGCAGTGTAGGTGGCTTAGGATGGCCAGCCTGGGAGGCATTGGGACAGGTCAGCCAGGCCCAGTGTTTGACAGGCGGAGCCTGCTGGGGAGGGGGGTTGTCACTCTCCATTCAGTGGGGCTTCAGTGTTGAGCGAGCGCTGCGGCAGGAGCAGAAAGACCACCATGGCCTTTCTCTGTTTAGTTCTGTCCCTCGGGGTCCCAGGGATTTGCAGAAATGGTATCTTCTCTCCTGGGGAGGCATCTGCCCAGATGCCAGCCGCTCAGTACTCGGTGCTCACAAAAGCCTTGTCAACTCCTCAGCCCGTTACTGGGATTGAGGGTGACTGCTCAGTCATAAGCCAGACTCCTCTAATACTTTCCTGGCCAGGGGTTGCCAAGGTTGCTTATGGCCCCTGCCCCACATCCCAAGTCACCTGAGGACCCTTCTGTGGGAAAAGCAGCAGGAAAGATGCTGTGGCCTCGCCCTGGAAAGAGTCGAGTCCTGCCCTATAGGCGGGAGTTGGGGAGCCCTTCTCTGGGGCCCCACGTCCGACCCTCGAGGCACAGACATCCGTCTGTAAGAACCACCCACCAAGGTGGTGTCATAGATTCAGGGCAGAAGACCACTGCACACACAGCTGTGGGCATTCCTGCCTTTCTCGGTCTCCCCAAGGAGCGGCTGTGGGGAGAGCGGTGGCAGACGGTAGAAGAGCCTGGGCCCCGCCCACTGCAGCCCGCTCTCAACTCCCTTCTAGCAACCATGGACACAAAGCTGCCAGGAAGGCTGAGGGAAGCAGGCAGCCTTGTCAGAGCCTGGTTGGTGCCATCAGGCCATCGGTCTCCGGAGGACCTCCCAAGGGGACTCACGTTGTCTCGGATGTTGATGTCGGAGCCCTTGGAGAGCAGCAGCTTCACCAGGTCGACGTGTTTGTACTCGGTGGCCCAGATCATTGGCGTCCAGCCTCCATCATCCTAATGGCAGGACACAGACCATAGCAGCAGGAGCTGGAGCCACTGCGCCATGCAGGTGAGCTCCGCCTGCAGCTCCTGGCCCACTGGCCCCACCCAGGCCAAGGGATCAGTGGTCAGGCCCTCAAGCCAATCACTCAAGTGTCGGAAGAGCCTAGGCGAAAAAGCCAACCATCCTGGTAGCAGGCTCTTCAGCGGGCCAGGAGCAGAGGGTCGGGAACTAAGGGCAGGGAACCAGGGACAAGGGGGCAGGAGGAGGGAGCAGGGGCAGCAGGCTGGGAACGGAGCTGCCCTCGCAGTACAACAAAGCCTCCAGAGCAGTGGGGACAGACACGGTCCGGGGTAGCTCTCCATGGGGGCATTACCTCACCTGGCAGTTGACGTCCATCTGTCCATTGGACAGCAGGTACTGGACCACGTCGTAGTGACCTTTCTTGGCAGCCAGGTGCAAACACGTGGAACCCTCAGCATCCTGCAACACAGATTCGCCTGAGCCCCAGAAGCAGGAGCTCCATGTGGCCCTGGGACCTCATGAGGATAGTGGGGGCCTCACCGGCCAGACCCTGCACCAGTGCCCTGTGACCAGAATGCATCCCTACTCGTCTACCACCGGGCTCCCGGTTCCCCTTGGCATGCCCCAGCAACACCCAGAGACGTTTCACCCTAAGGTGCCTGTGATTCATTGGCAGCTGCCCTTGAGCCACACCAGTTCGAGGGCAAGAGGGCACGTTCTAGGAGGTCACACCTGCAGTGCAGGCACATGGCACTGCCTCGCTGCATGCCAGCTCACTCTGCCTCAAGGACAGTGGTCACATGTGGGACCATCTCCAGAGAGCACTGCCAATGTCTGGGGCCCAGACATTGCAGCCTCACATGCACCTGCCCAATGACGGGGAGGTAAGGCCCCCATAGATGCACACCTCGGGTTTTTCTGTACCATTCCTGACTCTTGCCCTTATCCCCCTCAGCGGTACAGCAGAGGCCCCAGCTTTGAGGCACATCCTGACACCAGCCACCACCTCCATGATTTACTGACACATCTATCCCGCTCAGGACAGGTCCACATCCCCAATTCCAAAACTGTGGCCACCTGGTTGGGGGGGGGTGTGTGTGTTAAAGGTTGTGCTGCTTGCACGCATTCTCAGCTTTGTGAGAGGTACAGATAGGCAAATGTCGGACACTGGAAAACAGCCCATCTAAAGACAGAATGGTGGACCCACAAGACTTCCCTGGTGGATGCACAGGCGGCCCTGAGCAAGAGTGGTCACAGCCAAGGTGGAGAAAGCAGTCTGCAGGGAGGCTCTGCCGGAGGAGGCAGCACCCTACGTGCAGAGAAAAAACGTCAGAGATGACGGCAGTCACGTTGACATTCTTGGAACGTATCCTGCTTGGGGTTTGCTGAACTTCTAGAATCTGTGGGCTGCCATCTTTCATCAAATTTAGAGATGCTACAATCAGGAGTTCTTCAAGCTTTCTTTCTTACCGAACTTTTTATGGGACTCGACTGAAATGTTGGGCCCATCGGACAGTGTTTTTCTGATGCAACCATTTCTGCTGGGGGTCTTCCCTTCCAGCGGTCTTTCTTCCAGCACATCTCATCTGCCAACTAGCTCAGTCACACCAAGTATGGACCAGGCGGGGCATTCCCCAGTTCTAGAATCCCTACCTGGTTCCTTTCAACCAGGCCACGTCTGTGAAGACACTCAGCTCTGCTGTGTCCTCCCGCTTGATGGCAGTGGGAGCTAGTTGGTGCAGTGCCCTTCTCTTAAGAGAGCGTTGTCTACGCACTCAAAGCACTCAGGAGCCCGGCTGAAGCCAAACCAGACCCTCAACTCTACCCCAGCGTTACATCACACAGTCGTGACTTGTCCAAAAATTGGGAAACAGTAGTGATCCTACACCCACTTTTTATTCTCCAAAGTTGTCTTAGCTCTTCATTCAGACTCTCTTGTAACTCCATAGAAATGAGAGGAGTGAATGACCTTTCCATTTCTTTCTTTGGGGAGTGTGGAGATCTCCCAAGTGGTCGCTGGGTCAGGGTGGTAGTGTGTCAGATGTGCTGCCCAGTCTGTGGCTGGGAAGGAAATGGAAGTAAGCCGGATGGTCTAAGTAATACCCTCGTGGTCGTGGAAGAGTTGATTGGATCTGGAGTCTCTGAGGCTTTTAGAGGTTGGGGGAGCCACAGGAGTGCTGGCCGTTCCATCCATGCACTAAAGGTTACTACTAGGTTTGTATCCACTCTGCAGATCACTTACGTCCTTGCATCCTGACGAGATAAAGCCTTGCAACCCACGAGTGTGTCTTTCCTTTGGTCAGGCCTTCGTTCCTGTCTCAGGGGTGCTGCACGCTGGCACAACCATCCCAGGCACTTTACTTTTAGATAATGCCACAAAGGGAACGGTTTCCTTCTTTAGCTGGCTTACTGCTGGTGTTGTGTGATCTTGCATCCACCTTGGCCGATTCTGGTCACCAGCTCTCATGGCTTCCCCTTCTGCGGATTTGGGGGCTATTAGGTATATCTTCCTCCATGTTGTCCTTGCCCTGCCGAGCAGAAGTGGTGAAAGTGGACAACCTGTGCTGCTCTGGCTCTCAGAGGGGACGCTTCCCACCTTGCACACGGAGATGACTTTCCAGGAAGGACTGTTACGATGGTGGGCACTGTCCCTCCAGTCCTGGTTTGCCAAGTTATATTGATCATAAAAGGTTGGGTTTTGCAGGATACCTTTTGTGCCTAAGTGGGATGGCCCCATAGTTTTGGCGTTCTTCCTACCAGCATGGTACAGTACTGTGACTGGCTTTCTTCAGTGGTACCACTGGTGGAAGACCCACCAGACATTAGTGTGCACTTGCTATCTGATAAGAAATATCTAAAGTAACCCTGAAGACACAGTGAGCTAGGTGCTGAGTTGCTGACTACAGTTCAAGTCTACCAGCTACTTCACAGGAGAAAGATGATGCCGTCTGTTGCCAGAGATCTGCAGCTTCAGGAATCCAAAAGAAGAGTCGCACTCTGTATCAACTCAGAGGCAACAGGTCTATTCTACTCTAAGAATTGGCCACTACACCTTAGCATGCAAAATTTAATCCTGTACAAACACAAGCTGCGACTATTTCTACCATCATAATAAAAACAAACAGACAAATACAGACACTACTCACATAAATAATATCTAATACAGAATTATAATCAATCGCACAGGTTATCTACATCTGATTAGTATCTATTTTTAAAGTAATGAACCAAAATGAAGAAAAGAAAGAAAACATTTTAATACCCTGAATAATCCAGAAAGCCTTTATGAATTGAAACATTCTTTTAAGGTTATTAATAAAAGATATAGATGTGGTTAAAAGTTTAATGTTCAGGAGAAAATTTTATATTAAGAAATTACTCATTTCACCTGACAAAATTATGGAAAAACCCAGTTAAACTGATCATGATGCTACATCATATACAAAGCCAACCCCAAAACAAAAATTTTTTAAAAAGAAAAAAACACAAAGTAAGGAAGATTTAGGAAGTGAGATGATGAAAGTACTGGGTGAAGAGATACCATTGCAGCGAAAAGGACCAACACTCGTCAGTGTGCCCTGCACGTCCCTCTGTTCCAGGAAAGGCCCCACAGAGCGACGACACAGAGCGACCGCCGCAGAGAGCCTACAGTTGCTTCCAGTGGAAATGAACTTGAAGGCCATGGACTTCGACAGGTTAGTCCCAGGTTGAAAATTAAGTCCACCTCTGTGACTTCCAAGAATTGGAAGAGATGTTGGGACAGGTGCTGGTGGTTTTTACTCACCCCACCTTCAGAGCAGGAAGGGGCTAGCTGTAATTTTCAATGATTTAAAACCTGCACACGCTCATTTTCCTTTTTCCCCCTCCTCCTCCCTTCCCACTCCCTCACTATGAGCCCTTAATAATTTATAAATTATTATTATATCTTATCTTACACTGCCCGGCGTCTCCCTTCACCCACCCTTCTGTTGCCCATCCCCCAGAGAGGAGGTTATATGTAGATTCTTGTGATCGATTCCCCCTTTCTACCCTCCCTTCCCTCCCAGTATCACCGCTGTCACCGCTGGTCCTGAGGGGTTCATCTGTCCTAGATTCCCCGCGTTTCCAGTTCCCATCTGTACCGCTGTGCATCCTCTGGTCTAACCAGGTTTGCAAAGTAGAATTGGGGTCATGGTAGTTGGGGGGAGGAAGCGTTTAAGAATTAGAGGAAGGTTGTGTGTTTCATTATTGCTATACTGAACCCTAAGTGACTCATCTCCTCCCCACTATCCCGCTGCAAGGTATGCCCAGTTGTCTACAGATGGGCATTGGGTCCCCATCACGCGCCACCCTCATTCACGATGATATGTTTTTAGGGTTTTTTTCCTCCCCCGCCTTTGGTGCTTGAAGCCTGGTCCCTTCAGACCTTCATGATCACACATGTTGGTGTGCTGCTTCCATGTGGGCTTTGTTGCTTCTGGGCTAGAGGGCCACTTGTTTACTTTCAAGCCTTTAAGTCCCCAGACGTGAATTTTGAGAATGATGAGGGCAACAAATGTATGAGTGCGTTACACAATAGATGTATGTATGGACTGTGATGAATTGTATGAGCCCCAATAAAATGATTTTTTTAAAAAGCTCACAACACACGGAATACAGGTCAGATAAAACCCTCAGGAATAGAAATGGGAGTAGTGATACCTGGAGGGCCCAGGAAGGTGGGGAGAGGAGCGGGGAAGGGGGAAACTGATTGTAAGAACTGACACATAACCCACCCCCTACACCCCTAGGGGGATGAACAACAGAAACAGGGGTGAAGGGAGACAGCGGTTGGTGTAAGCTATGGAGACAATAATAATTTATAATTTATCAAGGGGTCACAAGGTGGGGAGGGAGGGAAAAAAGAAGACCTGATACCAAGGGCTCAAATAGAAAGTAACTGTTTAGAAAATGATGATGGCAATACATGTACAAAAATGCTTGATACAATTCATGTATGGAATGTTATAAGAGCTGTTAAGAGCCCCCAATAAAATGATTAAAAAAAGAAGAAAAACAAAAACCTGCACATGCAGCAGAGAAGGTGATTATGATGAAGAATTTTTTTTATCAATAGGAGTCAGTTGGGTCTGGTTCAACATCTCACTGTGAGGGCAGACTGACATCACAGTATAGGAGTACCCCACAGAGGGTGGCGCCCTGCTCTCAGCAGACTGTGTGTGGCTCTCCACAGTCCCCACATCAAGCTCCTGAAGGGACAAGCTGTGTCTCTTTCTGGGAACCTCCCAAACTGTAACCATTCTGGGGGCTCCTTTACGCTTACTTGGTGGGGACAGAAAGTTCTGCACTATAGCTACCTGCATGCAGGACCGTCTGTAACCTGAGGCCTGCCTGCATTCACTGGGAACAGTGCTTGTGGCATGCAGGGTAAAGAATGGTTAATTCTCACTGGGAAATGGTTCTTATAAACGCAAAGGAAAAACAGGAATATATCAGTAGACAGGAAAACCACAGATTCAGTGATCACATACATAAGAAATTTTCACCCAAACTTAAGAAAATTAAGATAATTTTTTTAGTTTAGCTGAAATGTTAAAACATTTGATTTGACCCTCCTCCCTTTTAACGCATCTAAAAGTTGTTTTAGTTTTTTAAAAAAAAAAAAAGTGAAGGGGAAATACACCTGGACTAAGCCTCTGGTGCAGCCCCTCTGACCGCAGAGTGCACTGAAAGGTGCTATCATGCAGAGTGCACTGAAAAGTGGGTTAGGGCAGACGCAGCTAGGTTAAAATTTAACGTGTTAATTATTTGATCTACCTTTCAACTCATCTTAAATGTGTTCTCCTTTTTAATATTTTCTGCTTTCTTTTTCATTGAGGTTTCTCTGTTTTTAAATTGTTATTGTTGTTCTATTTTTTTTTTTAAGTTTTTCTGTAAATGATATCCAGGATAGGAAAATCTATAGCGGTAATAAGTGGATTAATGGGTTCTTGGGGGTGTGGCAGGGGAGGAGGTTGGGAGGAAAGAAGGAGCTGATAACAATTAGTACAAGAATAAAATGTCCTAAAATTGATTATGGTAGTAATTATATAACCCTACTTCATATGATTGAACTATTGAATTGCATAATATGTGGATTCTGTGCCAATAAAACTGTTTTAAAGTAGTAAATTTAAAAACCACTTTCAAAAAGAAAAAAACCTCTTTGTGAGGCAAATTAGCATACAAAAAGTCCATAATAGTCGGCGCTGGTGAGAGGTGCTGGTGGCTGCCTCAGGGTGCAGTGCTCTGGGACGGTCTGCTCTGACCACACAGGGACGCTCCATCTGCACCTCCAAGATGGTCACTGAGAAGGACTGGGGCCGATGTGGTCTTATTCCTAGGGGTAAGTTGATACTGAGGGTATGGGGGCCAGGTAGCCGGGGTGGGGGTGACACTGGGGGTGGGAACAGGGGAGCTGACATGGGGACGGGGTGCAGGTAGCCTGGTGGAGCTGGGGTGGGGGGTGGGGGGACGGGACAGGACACAGGAGGCCAACAGGCAAGAGTGGTCTTTCCTCACTGCTCAGTGAGGCCAGCTGACTGTCCCTGGCATCCTAGTACTGGGGACTCTGCATGAACTCTGGCCGGCTTCTGGAATTGGGCAAAAGACTTCACTAAGAGAAAGATGAGGCCGGTGCAACCCCAGGCCTGGTCTGGATGCTCTGCCCCAGCCTTCCCTGCGGACACAGCTGCTGGTGGTGAGCTGGTGCTGGCCACATAGCCTTTCGGCCCCAAGTGGCCATGGGGTGTGTGTCTATTCGTCCTGCACAGAAGCCCTAAGTGCCTGTTCTTGGGGAGTCCCCCCTGCCACCTATGTGCTGAGTACCTGCACACACTGCAGCTGCCATAGGCCTGGCTGTTCCGTGAGGCTGAGTCCTGCCCCCTACCCCAACCCCCACTAAGGACGCTTGACCGAGCGCATGCCCCAAGGCCACCACAGGGCCAGATGCAGTGCAGACGCACCTTGGGGTCCACAAGCGCCCCCGCCTTGATGAGGTACTTGACTGCGTCCAGGTGGTTGTTCTCCGCAGCCTCCATCAGCGGGGTCCGCTGGTCCTCAGAGCAGGTGTCGATGTTGGCGCCCGCCTGGGACAGGGAACAGTGGTGTCCAGTCACAGTGCCTTTCCTGTTGGGTCTCTCGACACATCTCTCCTCCATCTAGGAACCCAGCTGCCCCACTGAGAACATCTTAAATATCAGCGGGGGACCCCAAAGCAGAAAGCTGGCACTGGTCCCCACTATCTGCCACACACCAACCTCAGCACCGCAGCCCCTTCCACACCCTGCTGTTCCAGCCGGCCCCTACGCCTTCTGTCTCCACTGTACCTCACATACCTGCTTGGCCCCACACCCTCCACTCCCACTGAGCCTCACTCCCGCATGCCTGTCTCCCTGACTTCACCCCTGCCCTCTGCCTCTGCTGCCCCATGCCCTCTGTGTGCCAGGCCCATGCTGCCACTTCCCACATCACCATAATTCTCAGAACAGCTTCTCAGGGGTCAGAGTGCATTCTAAGACAGAGCCACCTGAGTCCTCTGATGGGGCACTGTGCCCCTCCTGTAACGCCCACCGCAGGCCAGCCTTGTTCCTGAGCAGCCCCTGGATGCAGGACCGGTGGCTTCATGGCCGTATGCTTGGGTCTTCTCCCCTCCTGGAGCCACCCACGTTCTCGGCCACATACCCTTCAGCCGCCACCAGGACATGCCCCACTACGTGGCCCTTAGGGCACCAGGTCTACCAGGTCACCTGGATCAGCATGTGGCAGACGTCCACGTGGCCGGCCTCGGCAGCAGCATGCAATGGACACCGCTTGCCCTGGTGCTCCATCTTGAAGTTGGGGTCAATGCCATCCACTGCAGACACACGGTTTGGGACCACATCACTGGTCACTTCTGACACAGCCAGGGCACTGTGCCCTGGCGGAGGTGGAGAGTGGGAGTGGTAGAAGCCCCTTGCCATGTTTGGGTGGAGTGACAGGGACCCCGTGCTGTGTGTGGGTATGTGCGTCTCACTTAGAAGGGTTAATGAGGACCCACTGTCAGGGTGGGGAAATAACGCTATCGCCTAGGCCATGTAGAGCATTTAAGGGAACCCTGTGTGTCGTGCGGGATGTGCAGGGGACTCCCATGTCATATGAAGTATACAGGGGACCCTTGTGGCATGTGAAGCGTGTAAGGGACTCCTATGGTGTGTAAGGTGTTTAGAAGACACACACACACATGCCATGCCATGTGGGACGTGAAGGGGGACCTCCATGTTATGTGATGTATTTAGGGGTACTCATACCATGAGGGGAGTGTAAGTGAACCCTGTGCCGTGCGAGGCGCCTTGGGGACCCTCGTGCATATAGGTGGTTTAGGGGACCCCCATGCCACAAGCCACCTGCTGCACTCACCCAGCATGAGGAGCACCTTCTGCAGCTCACCCTGCCTGGCAGAGAAGTACAGCTGCTTCGGGTGAAAGCGGAGCTTCTTGGGCCTGCGGGGAAGCATGGGGCCCAGTCACTGTGCCACACCACCCCTCAGACCTCACAGGGTGTGTGGACCATGGGCCCCTTCCGCCGAGGCTGTGGGCCTGCGGCAGCACAGGGACTGAACCCCAGGACCCCCACGGAGGCGGCCAACCTCCCGGGTGAGCCATAGTCAGAAGAGGGTCTGCAGAGGGCGCAGGGGCACACCCCTTCCCAACCCCCAGAGTGGCTTTCTTTCTGCTCCTGGCAGAATGAGGACAGCCACCTGCAACCTCCTCCTCAAAGCGAAGGGCACCCACACTCTAGCCTGCAGCTTCAGAAGACCCTTCAACAGCTGGTCCCGGCAACAAGTGTCCTCTCATAGAGGGGGGGCAGGCTTACTTCTCAGAGTCTAGCGCCATCAGGGCGCTCTCCAGCGTCTCCTTGCCAGACCCCTGGGGAAGGCCGGGAGCAGGCTTCACAGGTCCCGCGGGTCCGGTCAGCTCAAAGGCCTCGGGAGGCTGGGGGGTCGAGCTCTGCAGCTTGTCTCCCTCGGTGAGCTGGGACCCAGCACCACTGCAAGGAAGGAGCAAGAGATGGACGCGCTGGCTGAGGGGGTTGGCAGTGTCCCCCCACACACGTGCGTGTACACACACACACAGCTCAGCTGAACCTCTGACAGAAACCACCTGCCCTGGCCCAGCGCTCCATGTGGAGACCCCAGCCAAGCATCTCACCCTTCCTGCCCCTGGAATGTTTACAGAGCGGGCTCCTAGGCAGCGGTGCCTCAGGCACCATTGCACGTTCCAGCAGCTGATAGGGAACAAGACCCTGACCTGTGAGTTTGGTCTGCTCATCCACTGACCCTACTCAGGCTAAACGGCTCCCAGCTATTTCTCCTGGACGTTCTGTTTCCTGGATGTCTGCCTCTCTGACACTAAGTCTTCATGAAGCCAGGACAGTGGTGGAAACGAACACAGCCCCTGCAATGACCACCAGCCAGTGAGGGCTGAGCAGGTGACCCAAGAGGCAGCGCTGCAGAGCCTGAGGCTGCTCAGACAGGCGACACGCCATGGCCAAGTGGACCCAAGCACAGTACAAACAAAGGGACGTCTGTGTCTTTGAAATGTCAGTGGTCAGAGGCCCCGAGAGTCCTTCAGATGACAGGGTGGAAGCCAGCAGTATTCAGGCTGACCTCTCTGTTAGCGATGGTACCACTGTGCACACTGCCCATGCCCAGGCGGCATCCTGCCCACAGAGACCAGCAGCCCCTATCCACAGCCCCCACAGTCCCACTACAATGCCCTCCCCTCCTCTGCAGCCCCCCATTTGCCCCAGCTCCCTCCTCGTAGTCCTCATAGCCCTCTATAGTGCCCAAGGCCCTCTGCAGCACCCATGTAGCTCCCTACAGAAATCAAACTCCTGCTACTGGGTCAATTCCAACTCAATAACCCCATAAGCCAGGAGAATGGTCTCCACAGCTCTGCGAGGTTGTAATCCCTGCGGGAGCAGCCACCCTCATCATTCTGCCCTGCACCCACAGTGGTGCGTTGCCTGCCACCCACCTGCCAGTGGTGGTGTCCGCCCTGCCCTCGGTGGTAGTAGCCTTCTCGGTCCCGGGCCCCAGAGTCACGGTGGAGGTCGTGTCAGCCTTAGCAATGGTCACCTCCCTGGCCTTGGCGGCTTCCTCACCACAGTGGGGGCAGTAGCTGGAGTTGTTGACTCGAGAGGCGCAGTCCTTGTGGAAGCGATGGGAGACGCTGCTCTCGGGCTGGCACTCCATGAAGCTGCCCTAGGGGGCGGGGTGGGGGGAGAGCTTGTCAGAGGTGCTACTGCAGTTGCCTGGCACCCCATAGAGTATGCCCTGGGGAGAGCCCTGGCTATGAATGGGCAGCTGACTGGCTTGGGAGGTCATTGTCCCTGTTCCCACAGGTCCTGAGCCCTAGGTTCCAGCCTGGGAGACGGGCCCATGCCCAAGCTGCACCAAGGCTAAAGACATGGCTTAGCCAGTACCTCACACTGCTACCTGAAGACCCTCCCGCGAGACCTGCCAAGGCCAGTCCTCCTAGAGTGTGCCTCTGCCAGGAACATGTGGGGCCCTAGGGCGCAAGCCTGTCACCAGTAGCCACCACTGTCCCCACCTGCTGTCTGACCCACAGCACCAGCTCTTGTGGAGGCAGGATCAAGGGCTGGACAGCACCCCACTGGGACCCACAGACGAGGGGAGTTCCCCACATGCCTAATTTACCCAGAGGACACAAGAGACAGCGGGTAGGGCCAGCGCAGGAAGCGAGGCTTCTGCACCATTTCCAGGGGCCTGGAGACCCAGCGCTTGCAGGGACCTCTTTAAAATGCCAGTGCGTCCTCAAACACCTGCTCCATGTGCCCATCATCACTGAATTTTCCAGAGGAAACTCCTGCTCCTCTTCAAGGATTCTGTGCGCTCAACCGCCGCTTACCAGGGTGGGCGGACTGCCCACTCCACGGACCCCACCTCACCTACTCTCTGCACCCCTCAGACATGCCCGTCCCCTGCTGACCCCGCCGCCCCTGGGCAGACAACAGGCGGCAGGCCCCACCCCCACAGGTCCTGCCCCTTGGCAGACAACAGGGGAGGTGGGGCAGAGGGGAGGGTGGCCGTAATCTCACCCCAGCTGGCCCTGCCCCCACGGGCGTGTACATGCTGTGTACCCGTGGTGTCACTGTGACCCACACACACAGGTGCACAGGCAGCAGGTGACCGACCACTCCTGCTCTGGGCAGAGGCGCAGGGCGGATGATCCCAGCCCAGGGCCTCACCCAGCTTCCGGGTCACGGGCACTCCAGGGTAGGAAGCCCCATCCCATACAGTAAATCAAGGGCACCCACCACACACAGGTTTTCCCAGAGGGCACACAGGAGGGGCCTGGCTGGCCCCCCCATTGCGCCCCGCCCCGCCCTCAAGCTACAGAACCCTGGGAGTGTGGCCTCCTCACTGGAGGAGACGGCAGCGGCAGGGTGGGTATTCTCTCATCAGAGGACACAGAGGAAGGAGCCTCAGTGCTTTAATAAAGCAAAGGCAAGTTGGGGGACAGGACAGTGCGTGCTCTAGAGAGCATGAAACAACTTGAACAGAAGGGGACTCTGAGCTGGCCACCCCAGGACAGACACACAGGCAGGGCTACCAGGCCAGCGTCCCACACAGCAGCAACAGCTGGGAAGGGCAGGGAGGACACACAGCAACGCTCGGACTGCCTTAGGGGGCCGAATACAAGCTTCCTCGCTACAACATCAGCTGGTGGTCACCATCTCCAACATTAACCTTACCACCGGCCTTCTGTCTACCACAACCCCAGTGCCCGGATGAAAACTGGGCACTTCTGAGTACAACAGACACGCTTCTACTGAACTGGGACAATGCAACGCATGTTGGATATTTGATGTGAAAATGGAAACCGCCAAAATGTTTGGGCAAAATGTCAGTGAATTTGTGCTGGGAAGTGGCTAGCCAGGTCAGCAGGGCTGCTGCAGAAGGGGCTGAGCTGTAGAGGGGCTGAGAGGGTGGCTGGCCAGGTCAGTGAGGCAGTAGAGGGGTCAGCGGGTGCAGAGGGCACCAGCCCAGAAAGGTGAGAGGTAGTTGAGGCAAAGCTTAAAGAAAGGAATGGAGGGTGAGGCTGGAACCCCGCTAGTCGCAGGTCTGGGGGAGCACGGCAGGAAGTCCTGGCAGGAAGCAGGGACCAGGGTCTTTGGCAGAGCTGACAGGAGGCCCGTGTACAGTGTCCAGCTTCTTGAGCATGGAGTCTGCAGTGGCAGGAGGCGTGAGCAAAATGGCAGTGAGCCTCCACCCACTGCCCTGAGAATGCCCAGTGGGCCCTGTGTGCCTGACCCCCAAAATACCCGGTGGGCCTGAGAACCCATTCCCCATGTGTACATGTCATTGCAAACAACCAGTGCGTGCCCACATGCCTGTCCCCCCCAAAGCCCCATGTGCATGTTCCATGAGCACCCACATCCACACATCCCTGTGAGTACCTGGTGAACGCCCATGGGCACATGTCTATGAACACCCAGTGGGCCCCCACCAGCCTGTCTCCACATATACACAGTGGCCCCCACGTGTGTGTCCCTGTGACATTTGGTTCTCACATGCACATGTCCTCGGGTACACCCAGTGGGTTCCCACAGGAACATCCCTGAGAACACCCAGCACCCACATGCACACCAAGTGGCCCCCATGTGCCCGTTCCTATGAGAGCCAGCAAGAAGCAGTCATGCGGGCTGAGGTCACAGACAGCAGGAGCAGAAAGGAGATTAGAGCTGAGGGGTTGGGAGGGCGGCTCCCCCTCAGGAAAGGGCAGGGCCACCTCAGACTTGTGTGCAGACCCAGCTCTTGAGGCAAGCAAGGGGCCTGGGCCCAGGCCCAGGTCAGATGGTCCAGGGGGATCTGGAGGCTGGAGTGTGCCAGCGGAGAAAGGAGGGGAGGGAGGCTGCAGCAGCAGTGAGTGTGTGTGTGTCCGCACGCGCGTGGGAGTGCGGGCTTACCGCGGTGCAGAAGTAGCCGCAGCCCGGGCAGCACTGGTGCTTCACCATGCGAGCCCTGTGGTCCTCACACAGCACCAGGAGCGGCACTCTGTTAGACGGGCGCATCAGCTCCAACTTGGCCACGCTGTTGGCGCACCGGCCAAGCTGCAGGCAGGCAGGCAGGCAGACAGACACAGACAGAGAAAGGCTTCAGTGATGAAGCTGACCTGTGAGTGTCACACCCAGCTCACACGAACATGTCAGACCTGAGAAGGGCTGGACAGGCCAGTCCTCTGTGCTAGCTGACAGCACAATGTCACACAGGTGGTCACCATTTGTCCAGTGTGATAGGACCAACGGTGCCTGCAGGTGCGCTGCCCGCTCAGGCAGAGTGAGGTCCGGGGCTGGATGTGCCTGGACACGCAGGACAGACCAGGATGAGTGGAGAGAATGTCACAGGGTTCCAGGGGGTACGGTGGCCACAGCGGCTGGAGCCACCATACACAGAGGTGACTGCTGGAACTAGAGGCCTGGCAGCCAACCACCCACACGGGTGCCTTCCATGGAGGCACGGGACAGTGGGTCAGGCATCCTGGCCGGCAAGGCAGTGTGTCGGCAGTTGGCCCGAGGGTACTGAGGACAAGGACCACTGTCAGCTTTGCCCAAAAGCACCCTTGAAGATGTAAGTGTGCTCGGATGCACTGGGAGACGCCTTCCCCCAGAGCCTGGCCCAGTGACACCCATCACCAACATGGATGACACCCACGAGAGCCCACACTCGCACACGAATGGCTCAGCCACGTCTGAGGGGCAGCTACTGGCCAGAGGGGAGACAACTGGACATCAACTGACTCAACCACCCCGGGAGGGTACTGCGGCCTGCGCAGTCTCCCGGGGCCCAGGTAGATGTATGCGCGCTGAGGCTCACTGGTGGCCACCAGGCGGGTGGTCACCCCACATAGGAGACACCTATGATGGGAAGCATGAACTGTGCATGTGGGTGAAATGCACAGTGTGATCGAGGTCGGTGATGTCACCAAGACATGCAAGGGCACCCAGGACGACCGGTGACTTCACCGTTCTGCACCAAGAGCGACCACCATGGGGGTGTGGTACGGGAACCAAGGCAGGATACTGTAATGGCCAAGGGAGGGTGGTGGGGACGGGGCTCAAAGTGGCAGCTGAGGGCTTCCAGGTGCTGGCCCGCCAGCCCCTGCTGACTGTCCATCAGAACCTCAGGGAGAGGGAGGGAGGCCAGCCAAACCCACTGCCTCCTCGTTGGCTCTGGCTTATAGCAAGCCTGCAGGGCAGCGCAGGAGGAGCCCTCTAGGTGACAAGACTAGATCTTTGCACAGGCAGACGGCCTGGTTGCTTTCCCCGAGAGCAGCTGGTGGCTTCACACAGCTGCCCTGCCAGTTAGCAGCAGACAGCTATGCGCAGGCCCAGTGAAGAAGTGGCCATGTGGGTCCAGAGTCAGAAAGTGTTTTATCGCGCACACGCCCTCTGCCTGCCCTGGCTGGCTCAGCAGCAGCAGCTGCTCTGAGCTCCTGCCCTCTTGGAATGAAACTCCAAGAACACCAAGCCTCTTAGAGAAAGGGAGTCTCCAGGCTGCGCATGCACACGGTGGAGAGTTGCAATGCTACTGGCTACCAAGTGTCAGTTGAAGAAGGAGCTGCTGGTGCTGCGAGGTGCCAGCTATCCAGTCAGCTCCACCCAGCGACCCCAGGAAGCAGCACAGAACACAAAGGCTGGCCCGCTGCAGTCCTCACCATCATTTAGGTGTGACCCACTGTGGTAGCCAATAGGCCCATCCCCCTGGTCCAAGGTCTTCTCAGACCTTCCACATTACCCGGCATGACATTCTGTGAGCTCAAAATGATACTTCGAAGGCGGCTGGTCAGCAGTCAGTGCAGACGGCTGACTGCCCTCTCCTCCATCTGCACGAAAGTCTGTTTACAATGAAAGACAAGAGGGTGGAGGACGCACATGCACAGCCCAGACCCAGGCACAGTCAACCCGACAGCTCAGTGGGCCCAAGCCCAGCGCTCACACAGCCTGCCGACTTCAGGCCCAGCAAAGGCCAGGCAAGGGGCAGGCTGGGCACACACCCCTCACGGCCTCACTGCAATAAGCCCTGGAAAATCTATCCAGGTGGCCCCATGGAGGGCAGAAGGAGCTCCTCCAGCCGCCACTGAGAGGCACTCATTCCAACACCGACCTCCCAAGTCTCCGTAAGGGTCCCGAACATCCCTGGATGCATGGCCACGAACTCAGAGCGTGGCTCGCCCTGAGAGGGCAACTGACTGGGGGCAGTGCCAGGAAAGCTGTGCGATGACTCACCCCGACCCCAGCAGGAGGCTTTATGAGCCGGAGGAGCACCCCAGCTGCCCTGTCTTCACAGGCATCCTCCCCACTGACCTGCCTGCTGTATCCCACAGGTTCCCAGTCACAGGGCACACTGATCTGGGGGAGAGGTCACGGTCTGAGGCCTGGCAGGAAGTGGAGGGCGATTCTAGGCACTGCCCACCCGCTCACCTCGTGGTCCACACTCTCAGTGGCCATGCACTGGTTGTTGGCCAGGGTGGTGATCTCCCGGCTCTTCGGAGTCTCCATCCGGCAGCTGCACAGAGGCACTTCCTGGAGGCCGTCTGTATCCGCCACCCCGGGACCATTGGCCAGCACTGCAACACACATGGACAGGTCAGACCCACCACCCTGGCCCTCAGGTCCAATGGGCCCAGAGACAGGTTCATACAAGGCGTGCAGTGAGCCCAGAGGGTCCCCCACCACAGACAGACACACACACACACACACACACACACAGCCAGGAGGAGAGCAGGAGGGAGGGCGCAGACTTCACCAGTGGCTCCAAAATTTCTGGTCTCTCATCGGAAGTAAGTTCATCCTTATTCTTTCATGTGGTCTTAGAAGCGCAATGACAAAAAGATATTCCTTAATAACAGCCTGATTACTATCTATAATACTTTCCACCCCAGACTAAGCTGGAGGAAGGGCAGCACACAAACGCAGGGCAGTGAGGGCTGAAGATGCACACGCATGACAGTGGCACTGGAAACAACCACACGCGCTCACAGATACAACCAGAGCCGCAATGAGAGGCCTTCAGCACCCCGTCTCAGTCTCAACGCCCGCCCGGCCCCTAGCGCAACTCGACACATCTACAACCAAAGAGGAGGAGTGGCACTTCGGAAACACACAAGGCTGTTTATCTCACTATGAGCTGGACTGTGTGGTCACCCACTGACCCTCCTCAGCAGGTGCCTCCTCTCTCCCCTCAGAGGGGAACGCCAAGTCGCCCTGCCCATGGAGCTAGCCCTTGGGGTCTGGGCAGAGCCCTTCCTTCCCAGCTTCCTCTCAGTCAACTGCATGGTTGGACAGATGAGCAGCCACCACTGGGAAATGCATGTGAGGACCGATCTATAAAAAGCTACAGCACCAGTGTCTTCAGGAAGCCTCTACCCACCAGTCCTTCCTCCTGCTACTTCTCTAATGTGCTTCTCACCTGGCAGTCTCACTTGTGCCACTTTTCAAGAAACAGACTATAAATGTTAAAGGTGAAAGGGCTCTTGAATGGCATCCCATTGCATCTCTGCCCAAGGCCAGGAAGCTGTCAGCGAGTACAGGGCCCAGATTGACAGACACCCTGCTGCCTCTGATCACAACAGCTCAGGCATGGACATGATAGAGCAACGTCGCGGTCCCTGCTTACAGCCACCCCGAACTGAAAAGCAAACCGAGGAAAACCAAACAGCGGGTGTCAGCTCTCAGCTAGAAAGCAAGCACAGAGTGCTAACACCCAGGACTTCCCCAAGGAGGGGAGGACACCCCACTGGCTACGAAACCAAAGGCACTCGTAAGGTTTACCTTCCATGAAAGATGCGTTTTTCCCAAATAGATACATAAATCCCTTCTAGTTTTCAAAACCCGGAGAAGGCTACCATTCTGTCCTTTAAAGAAGGTTTATTAAATCTCTACATCCATGCATAGCTCACAGTTGTGAAGTCAATGGTAGACTGCAAAAAAATTACAGGACTTCACATTTTTCCTACACACACCTCAAGACCTTTCCCCAAAATTATCCGTTAAGTTTCTTATCATTAATATAAATGCACTGGGTGCCCTAAAAAGAGAAGTGTGGGTGATCTTCAACAACACACAGATCTTGGACACATGAGGAGGGTGGCCTCTGAGTCAAAACAGCACCATACCAAGCCTAACTGTGCCAGGTCAGCTCTGAGGAATATGGTCCAGCACCAACCCTCCCCTTCTGCCAATTAAAACCAGAAGCAGAGAGCCCCTTACCCCAAATGCTGTCACTGTGTACACCAGGGAGCACTGTCAAGCATAGGGCCGCTTCCCAAAGGGCTCCCATGGCTGTGACCCTGGAGGGGCCAGGTGGGGTACAGAAAGCTCTGAGCTCACCAGTGGTATGTGCTGCTTCAATTCCCACCAGTCTGAGGGACTTGCCTAATTTCACTCTCTTCACTTGACAACTGTGAGTAACGCAGCAAAAATATTGTGTGTGGTATCTAATTGGTGCCCATTTAATCAAAGGGGGCATCCTCCGAGCTCAGACAAGCAGGCACACTAACAAAGGACCAAGATGGTGCCCACCACAATTTCAGAACGTGCTCACCTTCTGAAGCAGGCGAGGACAGAATTCCTGTGACGTGCAGGTCCAGAGAGTCCAGGGGAACTTCCATGTACCCCATGCTATCTCCGGGGGCAGCCTGCTCAGTGCTTCCCGATGATGACTTATACACCTCAGGACCTGCATTAGAAAGGCACACACAGAAGCCACTGCACCCGGGAGCCAGAGACCCGCGCAGAAAAGCAGACGGACAGACAGGGCATCTAGGCCACCTGCTTTCACCGCCATTTTCTCCTGGTGCGTCATTTGTGATTCTCCATCCATTCCCGCATGAGTCCGGGTGTGTGGGGAGGGGCTGGGCGCAGAGCTGCACCCTCCTCTAACAGCACCAGCTGGACGAGTTGATGAGATGATCGAGGAAATGGATGAATGCATGGAACACACATGATTTATGAACATATAGAACAGAAACCTAGCTTACGGATTTGAAAGGTCACTTAGAAAGATGAGGTGAGTAGGAGGAGCCCACTTCTCACCCATGTGTCTGACACCAGATCTCCCTCGAGGAGGCTGGACAGGCAGGACCTGAGAAAGCCTGCCTGGGGGTAAAAGGGCAGGCTCAGGACACCCTAGAGCTCAGAAGCAGGAGCTGTGGCTCACATATGAGTGACCGACTGCCTCTACTTATCAGAGGAGGGTGCCAGGGGCAGCAGGCCAGCCTGTCCACACTTCTGCCAAGGGCATGACAGAGCTTCAGAAGCTGAGACCTATACCTGGTGCTGACCACTCTGAGGTCATCTCACTGAGGAAGCTGGTGAGAGGTGTGTGTTCACAGAGGAACACAGCTACCAGCAGCCGAGGGCAAGTTCCCAGATCTCCCTTCTAAGCACAGACACCAGGAAACAGAGGGCACCTGTAGCCTATCCCTCAGAGCCAGACAGTCTACTCCATGTGAGGAACCGTCACAACACTGGGAGGAATACGAGCAGCTTTGGAGCAATTTTAAATGGCTGAGACGCAGAAAGAAGACCCAAACACTGTGAATAAACACTGAGACATGAGCCACACACGACTGTCGAGGAGCACAGGCACAGGGTCTCTGTCTCAACAAGTGCTTTACAAGTAGGCAGTCAGGCCTGAACAGGTGACCCAGTCAACCACACGCCTGGAGCTGATCACAGGACCATGTCCACTAGCCTTCCTATAGCTGCTACATTCTGTGTCCATTTTAACAATGTTACTTTTAGCTCATGAAATCTAGCTCAGTGGCTAACATGAGGTTTCCAAAGGGAAAACCGTGATCTTATAGCACCGGTGTAACAGTAAGCACGTTCACCAGAACAGATAGATGCACAGAGAAAGCTCCACGGGTGTCCATCAAATGACTGCCAACAAGGCCCCAAGGGCACTTATTGGAAAACAGGACCCAATCAGCAAATGATGCTAGAACTGCACGCCCACATGCAGGCTAACGAACAGACTCCTACCTCACACTGCACAAAATGAGTCAGCATGTAAGGGCTACTATAAAAGTCCCAAAGAAAACATGGCATAAAAATCTTTGTGATCTGGGTAAAACTTTCTTAGAGTACAAAAATCATGAAGTCATGAAAGAAGAAACTGGTAAATTAGACTAAAAATCTTAAAACAGTTTTGCTTTCTTTTTTTTTTTTTAACAGTTTTGCTCTTATAAAATGCTGTTCAAAAAATGAGAAGGCAATCCGGATAGTTGCAAATGTATGCAAAATAAAATCAGACTCACTGCCTTGAGTCAGTGTTGACTCCTGGGGACCATATAGGACAGCACAGAACTGCCCCTGCACCCTTTTTGGGAGTAGACAGTGTTGGCTTTCTCCCGAAGAGCAGCTGGTGGTTTTGAACCACCAGCCTTGTGGCTCATAGCCCAAGTAATCACTAAACTACCAAGGCTCTCTGCAAAATAAGTCTGAAAAAAACTGAATATATACAGAACTGTTCTAATTCAACAAGAAGGCAAACCATCTGATTTTAAAAACCAAACAGATATGAAGAGACACGCTTAACAAAAGAAGACACACATCACCACAAAACCATCAAGGCAAAGGAAGACAGTAGGAGCCGTACAAGAATTAAAGACAGCAATGGGCAAAACTATTATGCACATAATGCTGCAAGAACATTAATCTGTAAGTAACCCATAAGCAGGACCATAGACAGGATATGTAAGCTGAACAGATGTGGGAAGGCAGAATAGAACTTTAACTCAAAAGTATATATGGGTTTAACAAGATATTTTTACATGTTTTTAAAACAGAATCTATATCGTGACTATACCCAGTATAGTAGAGCACACAGGGGGTGGAGATAAGGTTATGAAAACTTCCTCGAAGATGGGAGTAAAGTGGTTACTAAACAGAGCTCTTCCGAGAGATGAGCACAGAAAACCAAAGGTGTAAATCTGACTTGAGCAATGAAAACGTCAGCAGCTTCCCCTCTGGGGCAGGTTGGACCTGATCTATTGTTCTGTGTGGTTTGGGTGTTAGGGTGTAGCTCAGAGGTGTCATGTCATTGGAGGTCACCCTCTTGAAGTTGAGTTATATGTTTTCCAGTTTTTGATATATGAAACTCAGGATTTATGAACCTACAGAGACAGCAAGTAGAATAAGGGTTTTTCTTAGTGGGGCGGGGGGCTACAGCAGTGGAGAGTGGGGGGGGGAGGGGGGGGTGAAAGGGAGACAATACCAAGGAGTCCATGCAGAAAAAGAATGTTTGAAAACTGATTGTGGTAGTAATTGTACAATTCTCCTTGACGTGATTGAAATATGGAATAATATTATATATATATATATATAAAGTTATGACAGCTTCCTTGTCAAAAACAAGCAACTCGATGGAATAAGTCATTGGGTTGTTGGTGGACTCAGGGCTATAGACTTGGGGATATTGAGGTCACAGGCATAACATAGTCAACGAAGACAATGTTCTACATCCTGCTTTGGTTAAGTAGCACACTTAGCGTCTTAAAGACTCATGAGGTGAAAGGATTACTGGTCTCTCACTGTCCAGAGTAAGGAATAGTAAAGAAAACCAATGTCCAAAGGACTAACGGATCACATGAAGAACTAGATGGTGTCCTACTATCAGTGCCAACTGCTCTGAAAGGAATTACAGATGGGTCTGATATGGTGGGGGCCAGGGGGAGGGGGACACAAAATAATTCTAATAGGAAAACAGAAAGAAGCCAAATTATTGGCCTAAGAGACTGGTAGAACCCCTGAGACCACGGCCCTTCGACGCTCTTCAAGCCTGAAACAGAATTCACCCAGGGGCTCCATTTCAGCCCAAACAACAGGACTGTACAGACCACTGTCAGTCAGGTTGTTGAACTGTGGTGCTCGTGTACCACTGTGATGCTGGAGGTTGTTACTGGCATAGTAACTAGCAGCAGAGCCACTCGGGTGAACAGGCTTCAGCAGAGTCTCCAGGCTAAAAAGAACAGGAAGAAGGAAGGAATGGACCACTGAACACATGTGAGCAGCACTGTCTGAGGATGGCCCCTCCAAACAGGGCTGGGGGAGAGCTGCCTCCTCAAAGCAGAGTCCGCTTACGTGATGTGGACGGGGAACAGCTCCCACAGTCTTCACCTGCAGATGGGGTAGGACTCAAAATGAGAAGAAACAACTATAAACAGACAGCAATAATCGTAACAGAGAATGTGTCCGAAGTTCAAATCTAGGAAAATTGTAAGTTGTCAAAACTGAAATGGAATGCATAAAGATCAGTATCTTAGGCATTAGTAGTTGAAATACAAAATACTGTGTATTTTGAGCCAGGCAATTATATGGCTTACTATGCCAGGAATAAAAATTTAGGAGACAAGACATCAAATTCATTGTCTAAAGAAACATGTCAGGACCGACCTTACAGCCCAATGATGTCTGGGATAGAATCATATCTATACATCTATAAAAAGTGTAGTTTATACAACTACTATTCAAATTTTTGCACCAACTCCTAAAGCTAATGAAAAATAAATTTTAGAATCCTACCTTCTTCGCCAGTCTAAAATTGATCAAACATGCAATCAAGATGCATTGACAATCACTGGCAATTGGAATGCAAAAGTTGGAAACAAAGAGGAAGGGGTAGTATTTGGAAAATATGGCCTGGGTGAGATATATTACATGATAAAATTTTATAAGGCCAAGGACTTCCTCATTGCAAATACCTTTTTCAGCAACATAAATGGCCATTGTACACATGGGCCTCAACTGATAGACCACATAAGAATCACATTAACTACATCTGTGGGAAGAGACAATAGAGAAGCTCACTAACAACAGCCAAAACGAGGCCAAGGACTCGGACGAGACCATCAATTACTCAGGTAAAGGTGAAGAAAGAGACACAATGCAACTTCACTCTTTCCCATTTGACTTCCAAGAGCAGATACGACACACTGAATGCTGAGAGAAAACTTGACAAGTTGCACCAAGAATACTGCATGTGACAGGAAAGGGAGAGAGAGTGGATCAACGTGGGTCTCAGAAGACACTCTGAAGCTTGCTCTTGAACTTCCATTAGCGAAAGCAAATGAAAGAAATGGAGCAAAAGAGTCAAAGATGAATTTTGAAAGGGCCGCTCAAGAAGACAAAGTATTATAATGAGATATACAAAGTCCTGGAGGTACAAAGTCAAAAGGGTTGAATATGCTAAGGATATCTCAAGCTAAAAAACTGAAGAAAAATTCAGATCTGGAGTTGAAATACTAAAGGATTCTATGGGCAAATACTGACTGATGCAGAAAGCATCAAGAGAAGAAAAAAGGAATACAGAGTCACTGTACCAGAAAGAACTGGCTGACATTCAGGAACCAGCATATGAACTGCAATGAAGGCATTAACAAAAAAGAAGGCTACAAAAATTGACGAATACCAACGAAAATGGTTCAAAACAAGCTGAAGTGCTGGAAGCACTCACCCACCTATGCCAAGAAATTTGGGAGACTCTTACTTGGGCAACCATTTGCAAGAAGAACAATGGTCATCAGGATTGGAGGAAGGCTTATTAACAACCTGTAATGTGAAGGCCTAAAACAACCCTGCTTGCTGAAAGTGATGAGGATTTGAAGCATTTGCTGATGAAGATCAAGGATTACAGCCTTCGGTAAAGGATTACAACTCAATGTCAAAAAGATGAACATCCTCACTAGATCAATAGGTAGCATCATGATAAATGGAGGAAAGCATGAAGTTGTCAAGGATTTCTCCCTGCCTGGATCCACAGTGAATACTCACGGAAGCAACAGTTAAAAAATCAAATGGCACACTGCATCCACTGCCTTAGACAGCTCTTTAAAGTGGTGAGGCGCAAGGATGTTAGCCTGAAGGCTGAGGTGTGTGCCTGACCAAAGCCACAGGGTTTTCAATCATCTCAAATGCACGTGGAAGCTGGGCAATAGGATAACTGATGCAATCAAGTAATTAAGTAATGGATTCATTTGAATTATGATGCTAATGAAGGTGGCTGAAAATATGGTGAACTGCCCAAAGAACAAAACAAATCTGTCTTGGATGAAGTATGTCCAGAATGCTCTTGTGAAGCAAGCATGGTGAGACTCTGCCTCATGTTCTTTGGACATGTTATCAGCAGGGACCAGTCCCTGGAGACGGACACCATGCTTGGTAAAGTGGAGGGTCAGTGAAAAAGAAGACGACCCTCCACGAGATGGACTGACACAGTGGCTGCAACAATGAGCTCAAACATGATTGTGAGGGCGGCATAGAACCAGGCAGTGTTTCTGTGGCTGTGCCCAAGGTCGCTATGAATCAGGGCCTAGCAACAACAGGAGAAGGTGAACTGCTCCTCCAGGCGGGGATGCCGTCCTTGGATCAGTGAGCTATAGAAAATCAGAAAGGAAGCTTTTGCCCAAGGAAAAAGTTCAGAGGGCAGAGGAGAGGAAAGTGGGCAAGTGCTATTCCACTGTGGGGTTTGCAATCAATGTCATAAATTGAGATGCATATGAACTGTTGATGGAAAAGCACTTCTCTCTGTAAACTTCCATCCAACTCACAATGAAAAGCATAAATATTGGAAAAGAAAAATGGAAAAATCAAACTCAACAATTCCAGGTATACAGAGAAGACCTGAAAGGAGAAATTCAGAGACTGACACACCAGTGTTCATTACAACACTATTCACAAGTGAAATGGTGACAACAGCCTAACTTCCCATTAATGAACCAAAAAATACACAAAATGTGCCACATATATACTATGGAATATAACTCTGCCAGTGAAAGAAATAACGATTGGTACGGACCACAATGGAGCTGAGCAAAATGAGTCAATCACAACAAAGACAAATTCCGTATGCCCTCTCTTCTAGAGAAAGAAAAGAGCAAGCAAGTCTATGCAGAACAAAGTTACTTAGTGGTTTCCAGGGAGCACGGGGCACGGGAATGCCAAGCTTCTGTCCACAGTGATGGAAAAATTTTATCGACTGAAGAGAGGGTCAGACATTAGGTTGTACACCTGTTAGAAATTATGTTTTCTAAAATGATCCTGAAAAAAACCACTGCTAAGACTACTTATGTACAATGAAACGCACAGAATTTGGCTTTTTGCTTTTTTCAGTGTTCCTTGGGCAAAAGCTTCCTTTCTGATTTTCTATAGCTCACTGATCCAAACGCACAGAATAGGGTCACAGTTTCATCGGGTACCCCAGTTAACTGACTTCAAAATGTCTTCAGTGTTCTGCTCTACCCCCTGGCTTATTGTGCAGTGCCTAGGTTCTTAAAACTTGCACGCCACCATCCAGAGCACAAACACATATCTCCATTTGCCTGGAGAAAGAGGAAGAGGAGGGCCGGGAACAGGAGGAAGAGGCAGGTGTGCAGCGACTCATCTCCATGAACAAGCGCCTCATTGACCATGACCACAGAACTGGACGGTGCCCTGAGACCATTACTGAACATTCTGATCAAAGGATATACAGAAGAATCTTGTTCAAATGGAAGAAAATGCAAAACAGAATTTCAAATTCCCATCGAATCTAGACTGGATGCATGGGGTGGTGTGTCCATCCACCCCAGGTCCTGTTTCTCAGCCATGAACAGGTACCTACCACCTACACTCACAACGGGGTGGCTCTGAACGCAATTATGGTGAGTCAAAGAAGCCAGAGAGGAAAGTATTCATGTTGACAGAGCCTAACCACATGAAATTCCAGTAAATTTCCACTTATCTCTAGACAGGAAGTGGTCGCCCAGGAAAGGGAAAGAATGCCAGAGGCAGCAGGGGCAGGAAGACACTCTGGGGTGCGAGAGGCACTCGTTGCATTGCTTGTGGTAACCTGGGAGCTTTACCTGCTTCATTTCACCTTCCCCAGATCTATTTTAATAAAATTTCCTCTAGAGTAGGGTCCTCTGACCATGGGCAGGCCCATGTGTAGGCACTCTCACTGCCGGAGACCAGCCGGTGGTGTGGGCACCAGCAGTGGCGCAGACGATCTGTGTGGGTCCACAGAGCGCTGCAGCCAACAGAACAGCAGACCTGCCTGAACGACACAACGCTCTGACTATCGACCGCCTCTAAAAGCTCATTCCCAGCTTTTAACAGCAGAACCCTCTTTTCAAAGGAAACCTTACACAAAACCACAACAGACAGAAATGGACCGCCCAGCTCAGCCTATCTCATCACTGCCCTCCCACTCTGGGGTCCTGGGAAGTCCTAGGAGCCACAGAGGGAGGGCTGCCCTGCTGTGGTAAGAAAGAATAGGCAGTGGGCGCCCACCTGGTTCCCCACTGGGCTTCTTCTTGTTCCTCCGCCGCCTCTTTCTGGCGGGTTTGATCCACGGGCTGTCGGTCTTCCCTTTCCGTTTCAGAAACTTCTTCTTAATGCTGGATTCAGAGCTCTGAAGAACAGGGGCATGCATACAAAAGGCAGAGCATGGGTGTGCTTGAAAGCAGAAAATACTAAAGTTAGCTTTTCTGCAAAATGAAATACTCGCTACATTCTGATTCTTAAAAATTATTTTCACTTTTGGACACTTTCCTGGGTCATGTTTTCAAAGGTGGCCATGTTTTTCCCTAGTGAAAATGAAACCATCACTCCCACCTGGGTGTTTCTAGAGGGAAAAAGCCCAGAAAATGAAATGTGTGAATCTCATCATTGTTCAGCACAAAAGAAAATAAAGTTCTACGTCGGGATTATATAAATAAGCTCAATAAAAGAATACACTTTTAATCATATGAAGTCTCCATTCATCTTGCTCATGAGAAAGGAAATAATCAATGCTTCAATCTGCTTCAAAATCTTTGTCCAAATGAATCATCTACACGGAGAACAAAAAGGAGGGTTGCAGTTAATTCAGATGGTTTCTGAGTATCTGGATCTAAAGTCTAGATGTAGAAAGGGCATGTGACTGCCACAAATTACAAACAGATGCCAGCATGAAATCCAGCCCCTTCTAATACTTGTCAGGGGAAATCTGAACTAAAATAATATGGCCCTCTCACCATCCCTACTTGAAACAACTACAAAGAGAAATGTGAGAAAATTTATTTGACAGAAAATAGACATATTTGCAGAATATAAGCTCTCCATAGAAGTTCGTTCCAATAAAGTCATAGTGTAAATGCTACAGGACAAGTGGACACCTATGAAGTAACACCTGGTGGCACTGCTTTGCTGTCAGGGTTCACAGGGAAGCTGGTTCTGACGGCCAGATCAGGATGTCAGTGGGCACCACCAGGCCTTGCCTCCACTCCGAGTCACTGTACCCGCTCACCCGGCCTCTCCTCAGTCTCCACCTCACTGTGCCCGCTCACCCGGCCTCTCCTCCACTCTGAGTCACTGTGAGTCACTGTGCCCGCTCACCCAGTGTCTCCACGGTCTCCACCTCACTGTGCCCGCTCACCTGGCCTCTCCTCCACTCTGAATCACTGTGCCCGCTCACCCAGTGTCTCCTCAGTCTCCACCTCACTGTGCCCACTCACCTGGCCTCTCCTCCATGCCGCCTCATTGTGCCCGCTCACCCAGTGTCTCCTCAATCTCCACCCCACTGTGCCCGCTCACCCGGCCTCTCTTCACTCAGCCACACTGTGCCTGACCCTGTTCGTGCTCATCTGCACCTTCCATAAAGGGCACTCTACCACCAGCCTGTGACCCTGTCCACTGCGGTCATCTTCCCCACTCCTACCCTGGCACCCACACCCCTTGGCTCCCTTCAGGACTCCAGCCCTCGAGCATTCCCCACAGCCCAGGGGCCACCCCTGGGGTCATGAGAGTGCATTACCAAGTCAGACTCGTCCCCATCCTCCTCTTCCTCGCCAGTGTCCACGGACTCTGCCTCTTCTTCCGACTCGCCATCCATCTGACCAGCCATGCAGCCAAGGTGACAGACAAATCAGACAAAACACAAACTGCAATCAGAATCCGGGTGAGGTGGGATTTGATCAAGCCCTGCTCTGACCACTGGAGGTAATGTGTGGACAGCCGTGTCCACGCTCCAGCATGGTATGCGCTCCCTTGTGGCTGCAGCCATGGCCACGGCCATGGCCGGAATGGAGGCCCGCCTCCAGTGTGCCTGCTCCTTCCCTGCACTTGTCCCTTCCCAAATGGGTCTGTATTTGGTCCGGTGGTCTCTGCTATGCACCTCCGTCAAGCTCATCAATTGTGCCCTGAAGATTCCACTATACATGTGGTATGAGCCAGCACAAAAGCCACTAAAACTGTCACGCCGTAAACATTTTCAAAGCACATAAAATGATGTAAAATGCAAACACAAGCCCCCACGCACAAGATAAGCAGCCTAGCTCCCAAGTGGCTCCCTGCTGATACCTCTGAGGACCTCCACCACCCGGTGGCCAGGCAGGCGGGCCTGAGTCAAAGTGTGCTTCATTTGGGCACAAAGAAGAGCGAGCACACGCTTGTCAGAGGGCCTTTATTTGCCTGCTGGCGTTCGCTTCCACCCATGAAGGAAACATACGAAAACGGTTCCAAGACAACAACCCCAGAACACATGTGATGACCACTCCCATGGTGCTCCCTCCAGGGACAGGGAGTGTCACATGCAGGCCTGGTGTGTGCCTGCTCCTTTGGGTGCCTGCTCACCCACCCACGGGAGAACCAGGGCCTTCACCACTCCCTGTGGTGCGGACTCACGCACGTGCACTGACGTCGCCATTCTACAGCGGCGTGTGAGAGCCAGGCTCCCATCAGCTACTCAGGGCAGAGCCCCCAAACCACAGGGGCACCCTTAAGAATGTGACAGCATTGGTCCCTCAATGGTGCTGCCAGCCCGGTAATGACATCTACCTGTAACAGCTTGCACAGCCTCGCTCTGGCCCCGGCCATACCCTCACCACACCTCTCTGCTGCTTCACCCTCAAAGTCTTGTCCATTTTCCACTGTGTCGTGCACACGTACACACACACACACACACCCTTTGTTAAACGCCAATATGATCTACCCCCTTTGACTTTTTTCAACTTAGCCCCTAGTCCTGCCTGTGCCATCTGATGCCTACAGGCTCGGGCTCGCAACCACGCCCGGCCTTCCGTCCATGGCTTCGGGCTGTGTCTACACTGGCAGACATCTTCACCCCCAGATCAGAAACGACGACTCCGACATCTTCATCCAAGTCCAGTGTTCACCGGAGACACTTTGCTCACCCAGCTTAGCAGTTGCATGCTACAGGGCACAGAGTTGGCACCCATCTCCACCCCTAGAGCCAGACCACTAGTCTCTGACCCTCCCCCAAGGACCAAGCAGTCAACTGTCCCAATGCTGCTCATCAACATGCACAAAGTGAGAGCCATACTCTTCCCATGTAGGCTCTAGGCACAAGCAGGGTTGCCATGGGATGGCCACCCCACTACTAACTTCCGGTTCTGGCACACATCGCCCCTCGTGAATTACATCACAGCAGGTTCTGACAGTCACTCTGGCTCTCTGTAAATTCCCCAGGACTATGCTAAGGCAGCTCCAGAGCTCCAGATAATGTCAAAATGGCCATGCTGTGAAAAACCCTGTTGGATATCGATGGAAACTATTGTGAATTGATGGGCAGACGTGGGGATAACAAACCAGGGAGCTTCTTATTCAAATAATTCCTGGATTTTCCCACTGACTTGTATCTTTTTATAAAACCTCTTTTTGCTAAGTTTTTACGGTTTTCATTTTCTGGTTGGATTCATTCCTAGGTCCCCTGGAATCACAGCTTCCCATGTGTGTGTGTCCTAGTGTCCACTTTCCCAGAGTCCTAACCTTCTACACAATGCCCAGGTGTGAGTGGAACAGGCCTGCCCACCATGCTGTTCTCTGTGTCTATAGCAACAGAAGTTGAGTCTCGGAGGGCGTGTCTTAGCTGCAGCTCCTGTCCCTCTACGAGGATGTGGGTGTGTCCAAACCATGCTCACAGGTGAGTGAGTCCAACCTCGCTGGCTGGGTCAGCTTTCAGCTGGCTGTCCTGGGTCTCCTCTAGAGCTTCTCTGGTGTCATTCTAAATACGATTGCTTCTCCCTCTGATCTTGTCAGAGAGACCACTAACTGCAGTGTTGAGAGGCTGGGTGGTGTGGTCATCCCTTTTTTACAACTGATAACAGAAAGGCCTTGACTATGTCACTTTCAAACACATTTTTGGGAGGATTTAACACCTTTACCCAGTTCGTACAAGTTTCACTTCACCGGTAGTTTTTAATTCTCAACAAGAACGGACAATGAAATGTCCAAGGCTGTACATCTTCATGGGAGCAGAAAGCCTGAACTTTCTCCCATGAGTGGCTGGTGAGTCTGAACTGACCTTTCAGTTGGCAGCGCAGCTCTTAACCTCTGCACTGCACAGACCCAATCAAACCTGCTGCTGTGGAGTTGATTCGACTCGAAGTGACCCTGTGGGGCAGGGCAGATATGCTCCTGTGGTTACGTGATTAATACAATTGATGTATGCATTGTTAAGAGCTGTAAGAACCCCCAATAAAATGATTTAATAAACATTTTTTTTAAAGAAATGCTCCTGTGGTTTCTGCGCCTGTGACTCGTTATGGAAGCAGACTCGCACGATCTGTCCCCGTGGAGTGGCCTGTGGGCCCAAACCACGGGTCTTTTGGTTAGCAGCCCAGCAGTAACCCCCTGCCCCACCAGGGCTCCCTAAGCAAAGGCACACAGCAGAGCAAGCAACCACTGTGATGGGAACCACTACCAAATGGCAGGAAAACACACGAAAACGTCCAAAAAATTAAAACTACAATGTTAATACCCTCTGCAAAAGGGCCAAATTTACACAATGGCAATGCCAATTCTGTACAGAAGTTACAGCAGCTGGAGCGCTCACTTTGGACAACGGTCTGGTGAACCTCCTAATGCTGACATATGGCATAATGCCACCACTGGGTACTACCCACAGGAAATTAAGCGCGTGCACACACACACAGAACAAGTGGCCGATAAGCACGTGAAACAACACTCTACATCATTAGCCACCAGAGAATGCAAATCAAAGCCACAGCGAGAGAAGTCAAAAAGTACTGACTGCTGCTGGTATCCTATTTCAGACATACAGTCTTATTCCAAACGACTTATGTCAAGGCATGTCTCTGCAACCCGTGGAAGGATGTCTGTGAGACCCTTGTCTGGGTCTCACTAGGTGCCTTCCGAAAAAGAAGGTCCCATCACAACAGTGGCTTCTAAGGGTTTCTCTGGGAAATTTAAGGCAAAAGGTCGGCCCAGAAGGCTGAGGGTATTCAGCCTAGTTTGCGAGATTCTCGAAAGGCACAGGATGATCACCACTGCACGGTAACGGAAAGGTTTAACAGCCCCCTAATTCACAATACACCGCTAAAAAACACAGCTTAACAGAAAAAAGGAAGTTGTAGCACACAGCTACGCTGCAGACTCTCATTTTCTCGTTGCATCTGCTATTCTAGCAACTTTTGTCCGCAAGCATTGTAAGCCCCACTTCCTTCAGGCGTATTCCGACTCCCCCATCACCAGGACTCTTCCCATCCTGAGTGAGGCTGCCTCCTGGTTCTCTGACGCTCACCTGCCCCTGCAAACCAACAGCTCCACAGAGACTCTGCCAGAACCCTAGATTTTGCTTTTCTCCATTGTGTAAAATGTTCTTTCCGGTAATTAACTTTTGCTTCTAACTATAAACAAACTTTCATGGCCCCTCCCCTGCGCTCCCCCCCCCCCCCACACACACACACTATGACAGAGCTGAGGACAATATTTCAAAACTCTCCTCAAATCCTAAAATCATACAACAGGCATAAGTGGCACTAAACATGAAAGAAATGTATGTGAAATATATAAGAAAGACGTCCACCCTCTAAAAGGCAGAGGAAAATGCTTCTCACGAAGGGGGCTGTGGCACACAGAGCAACCCTCCAGGAGACATGGCTCTTGCAACACGCCAGCACTCAGACTGCTGCGGCTTTAGAAGGGCCCACAGATGGAACGCACCACCGCGAGTAAGATGGCCAAAGCCGTGAAAACAAAAACAATACATGCGAGCAGTACAATCACCCATCTCGTTAGCCTGACACAGCCTTTGTAAATGGATTACTTCTAATTTACCCCACCCAGATAAAAAGAACACAAAGCTAGGCCTAGGACCCCAAGTCCACTCAGACAGGCAGTTTCTACTCCAAATGGAGCTGCCCAGGCTTCCCTGTGGACATTTCCAAATCACCGGTGAGAGCCTGGACCCTCAGCGGGGACCTGCAGGAACTGTGGTGAAATGATGTGGCCTTCTGCCTGGGTTCTTGGGGAAAATGGCTTGGAAAAAACTTCCCCTCAGTTCTGGGAAGCTGCCTTTTGCCCTGGTTCCTTGACCCAGGTTAGCTGGAAAAGCAGTAGACCACTGGCTGGTTTGACAGTTTTGTCTGGCCCTTGGGGCTGCACCCTGCTCTGTGGGGTATACACTCACAGAATTGGTCAAGAAGAGGTGCTGACAGCCTGCTATACAGAAGAAGGAACTGGCTTACAGAAGGGAGATGGGCGGTTAGTTTTAAGTTCATTTTCTTATATAGCGTATTGGGGACGTTCCTAGCCTGATCATACACTGCAGCTGAGATGACAAGTGCTGCTTTGCTGATTTAAGTTTTGGCTTCTGGGAACGTCAGGCATTTATAATGAAACAGAAGCGTGAGTGTCAGTTTGCGGATGTGGGGTTTAGCATGCGTGACTTCATTGAGGTCCTCTGAGTCAGATGAAGGAGCCCTTGGTGCTGCTGTGGGGTAAGCATTCGGCTGCTCACCTCTAGGTCAGCGCTGCTTGGGAGAAAGATGAGCTTGTGTCCTTCAGTAAAGATTTACAGCATCAGACACCCTATATCAAGTCACGATGAGTCAGAATTGCCTTGATGGCCATGTTTCTTCTTGTTTTCTTAATAGGGTAACATTTTGGTGCTTCACAGGTTTCAGTAGAGGCCCCAGACTAAGAGAGGGTAGGAAGAATGGTACCCTGATTTACTGAAAATCTGCCAATGAGAATCCTATGGCTCACAATGCCCTGGTCTCCAATCAATTTGTGATGTCAATTAGATGGCTGCTAAAAGCAGCAGTTAGCAGACAGTCCCTGGAATCTGCCAACCTAAATTCAAATCCAGCTCAACCAGTAGCTATATGATAGTAGGAAAGTCATATAACCCCTCCAGGAATTAGCTTCCTTTCCATAAAATAGGGAAGGTAACAATAGTACCCGTGATAGGTAAGATCATGTGTCACCTTGGTTGGGCCATGTTCTCTATGCTTTGGGTTTCAGCCTTCAGTACAGATTATAAAGAAAACCCAAATCCTCATAACTGGACCATCATGATAAGTGGGAAAAAGGTTGAAGTTGCCATGGATTTCCTCTTGCTTGGATCCACAATCAATATTCATGGAAATGAAACCAAACTTGAGAGATTGGCCAATAACTGCTTGAGGGAAAAACGATAGTCTTTTTTAAAATGAATTGTCAAGTGTGGAATCTTCTGAAGGAAGTTGATCAGGGGGAACCAAGGAGGAATACTGCACAGGTGCTGGAAGCAGGCCCATTGTATAATCATTATGTAATAACCATGTTATCATACTTTGTAGTGCATTGGCACAATGCCAGCTTGGGAAGTCCTAGGATGGACCTCTTGAATAGAGAGGGCAGACTACTGAATAAAATGAAACCAGATGACCCCCCTCCCCCAAATAAAATACATCTCACCTGCAAAAAAAAAAAGAAGGGAGATTGGTCAACTGGTGGCCACAGCTGGGAAAGGCCAGGCCCTGAAATTGACAAGGGGTTGTGCATCTCTGGACCCCAACCTCAGAGAGGTTTTTTCAAGCATAAAGAAGCAGGATGGATCAAGAGAAAAAGAGGCAAAAGGAAAAAGAAAACAGAGCAAAGGAGCCTCCTCGGAAGCTTCTATAAGGATCAAGAGCTGTTGACAATGAAGACTACAAAGGGCCTGGAAGGAACTATGGCAAAGCCAGTGGTGACAGACAGCAGGGCCGAGAGGAGCTTGTATGATCTAGGGAAGCCGAGAGAGTTGCCCTATAATGAAGAAAAGAGACTTTGCTTCACGCCTTCTGATCCTGAGCCTGAAAAGTAACCTGCTGATCTTAATCCCAAGTTACAGCCTGCTGACCTTGTTGTAGCTGGTTGCTTCCTTAATATATTACTTAACTCTAAGTATGATTGGTGAGTCCTGTGTAGCCACTGCAACATAGGTTAGAGAGTGGAAGTGTGTCTGATCTCAGTTTTGAACCAGCCGGTAACCCTTCTGCAGTCAGATTTTTCTAATGTTATTACAACTACCCTTTTACACGTAGGCAGCCCAGGTGGCCATCCCCGCAGCAACCCCCGGAAACAGTTCTTGTGCTTGGCCAGCCACTGGGACTTCAGTGCTGTGATGGCTACCATGAAATTATCACCTCTGGAACACAAGCCTGAAACATGGTATGAGTCAGACAGACAGACACACCTCCCTCATCAGACAGAGAGCATGCCTGCCCCACCCAGCTGATGAGCCAAGGTCCAACAGAACTAAGTGTAAGACATTCAGGCCTCGCATTGCAGTGGACACACCCTACTGGTGAGGATGCGGGCCTCTCAATCCTCAGCAGCTCCCTACAGAGCAGGTGCAAGCCCTGCCCAGCCACCCTGTGGAGTGACTGTCCTGTGGTGTGTGCCCATGACTGAGGAGAACCCACACCAAAGCCTCTAACAAGCAGCTGCTGCTGGCCGCCATGATCCATCGGTGAACAGTCTGGGCCATTAGCATAGAGTTTCCCAGGGGCTGTCTAGGGCTGAGGAGGAAAAGCTCAGGAGGCTGACTTCAACGACTGCCTCTGAGAAAGAGAACACTTCTCTTAAGGGAATTAAACAATAATGTGGGAGAAGTACAAGAGCAGGTCACCAAGCATACACAGGGACTGATTAGGGCCCAGAGCGCCAGGCTGCTGGTCTGTAGAGCCCATGGTCTAGCCTGCAAGCTTCTCCGCACCCCACTTCTCCCAGTCGTCGGCAGACCCTACCTTCTGGGCCCGGTCACTCTCCGACATGCTCTCCTTGGAAGTCCGGCTGTCCTCTGTGGGAAAAGCTGCTGCCTGCTCAGCCCCGTGCTCATCCTCCTCCTCCAGATCCTCGGAGTCCTCCTCTTCCGAGTCCATCTCCAGACTCTCTCCATTCACATGCAGAGTGTTGTCGTCCAGGTCCTTCTCGCCCTGGAACAAGGGTGGCAGATACATGGGCAGGACCACTCAGGGCCATGGCATTGCTGAGGAAGTAGGGATGCAGCCTGACTACCCACCAAGGTGGCAGCAGGATGAGCTGGTGCTTCAGTGACCCAAGTGGACACAGAGGCTATGTCGCCATAGCAGAAGAGAGCTGTAGAGCTTGGGTCTCTTGGACATGAACTAAGATCACCAAGTTACTGCTGACTTCACAGGATAGGGAAAAAGGTCCTCCAACTTACTGACCACCTCACACAACAGGAACTAAGGCCATCCAAACTTACTGACTACCTCCCAGGATAGGGATGAAAGTCATTCAAGTTATTGATGACCTCATATGGTAGCAAGTGAAGTCATCCAAGATACTGATGACCTCACACAACAGGGATGACAGTCATCCAAGCTACTAATGACTTCAGGGATTAGATGAGGTCCTCCAACCACTGCTGACCTCACACGTGCTCTTCCTGCAGACGGGCTCTGACACGCACATTTCCAAGCACACAGGGAAATTCACTCCAGCGTGGCCTTACCTTGGGCCCCACAGTGGAATGAGTTATACTCTTAAACATCTCAATCACCGTCCTCTGTTTTAACACTTTGGTCTTTTTCTTGGGAACCAGGCTATAGGTTCCCATTCTTCGTTTTTTCTTCCGAGATACTGCAGCTGCTAAAACAAAAGGCAAGCAAGCTAAAAAAAAAAAAAAGTCAAAAAGGGGAAAAAAGGAAAAGAAATACCATTCAAATGTCTTTAAAGACAACTGACAGTTTACAAAATCTGATAAACAGTTATCAGCAAATGCCACCACATCAGGCCAGCATGCTTCAGGGCCGGCCACCCTGCAACACGGCATGCACAAACGGGCTTTCTTTACTAGTGACTGGCACAGAGAAGTCAGAACTCAGCTTCCACACATAGCTCCACATTCTATGGGGGCAGGGTGCTCCCTGCCTCTGATACCAAGCCCGCCTGACTGTGAATGCCACCTACTGCCCCCGAAGTCTCTGGCCTTACCAGACAGAATGACTCTATGGGGGCTGAAGATGATGAGCCTCCACCCTACAGCACGGGCCCCCAGCACTTCATAGCAGAGGACACCCTGACCAATATCCTGTACACTAGCTGCCCTACAGCAGAGGACACCCTGACCACAGGGGCCTCTGTATCACCACTCCACTCCACGGCGGAGGGGTGCACATGCACCCTAACCACAGGGGCTCATTATGTGTAACAGGCTAGGATACACGCCATCCAGTGACATTCATCAGAGGAAACACCAGCCACCAGCCTGGAGCACCTACAATGCACTGGTCTTCAAACCGGCAGAGACAAGAAGAATGTGGCGCGGCTGAGCCATGTAGGGGATAAAGGAGATGGGGACACAGGACAACTGAGCAGGTGGGTGTCCCAAACTGCAGCTCTAAGCACTTGAGAGGCTGTCAGCACTTCAAGAAGGTCAACTCACAGACCAGCTGGTCAGAGCTGACCACAGATGCAGGTTAGAAAGCAGCCCTGTGGCATAGGACAAAGTCCATCAGCTGCCACTACCAGTCACTCCAACCAGCAGGGACCCTGCTGGGGTAACAGGAAACTGTAGAACAGCATCAAATTCCTAAGAAGTAACCAAAAACAAACTGGCTGGACAGGCTGAGACTGCAGGGCTTCCCGGTGCTGATCCAGAGTCACCTTGTTGCCAAACAATGAATTGGTCAAAAAACAATCCCTATCACCATACTTACTGAGCTCCCCATACGAAACCTAATGGCCCACCACAGTGAGGAGTGGGGAGAGGGAACGGGACACATTAGGGTAGTGGTCAAAGCACGCAGGACCACAGTTTGGAGAACATGACCGGCACCACTCAGGGGCCAGAGCCTCATCGGCTGCTTCTCCTTCTCCACAGACACTGTGGGACTACCAGACGGTAACTTTCAGAGGGCAGCCGCATGATTCACACATGAAAGCTATCTATGGGCAGTGATGTGCCCCCGGGGTCAGGTGAGTGAGCTCACACAGGGAACTAACTCCTCACAGATTTCTCACAGGGTTTCTGAATGTGATTAACAAGAGAGTGTAATGTCCAGAAAAAGACATCCACTTGTAACTAGAGACACAACTCTGCCCAATGTCTTTCAGGTCCCATGGCCCCCACCAGGCCCAGACATGGCTGCCCCCTCCGCATCCCATGTGCACAAAGGCTGTGGTGAGTCAGCAAACACTTAACTCACTAGCACATGAGTGTGTGCTCACACATGCACACACACACACACACACACACACACACACAGAGGCTGACTCGCTGGAAGGGCCATCACTTCTGCAGAGACAGTGCCCAGTTCATTCTGCTCAAGGGGGCGGGGTGCCCTCACCCCAAGGTGACTATCTTCCTATGTTGTCGTAGTGGCTGAGGATCTGGCTACCCGACAGGTCATGCAGACAGGTGGTGGGTGGCCAGTCCAAGGATCTCTTTAAGCTTAAGTCTAAAGCACCACATGCTCCTGAGAATATTCCCGGAAGGAATCAGGCAACCTCCCAAATCCCAGAGCAGGGTCCTGAGCAGACGCCGCCGCCGTCCCAGTAGCCCAGCCAGAGTGCAACGGTACACAGGGGCAGGCACGTGCAGGAGCGCATGGGGCTGGGAGCAGCGCACACAGCTGCAGCCTACCTGTCTGGGACTTCGCGGTGGCCACATAGCACTGGTTCTGAGGTAGCGACTGATGCAGGGGCGGGAACGGGGCTAAGAGCTGCCGCCTCCCGAAATCAGCCAGGCCCCTGGAGGTCTCCTCCTTCAACTCCTGGTGGTCTCTGGCCTCTCGGACATCTCGGGTCTCCATGCCAGCCACGTGCTTCAAACACAGTCAGTCAGTCACCACAGGTCCATGCAAGAGGCCTCCTCCCGGAAGCTGCCACCCGCCCCACCGAGCCCCTCAATGGAAAGGCACAAGGCTCGAGACCAGCAAGGTCAGGACCCCCAGACAAAGGACGGAGCAGGCACATGGGCGTGAGCCTCAAGTGTTTCCTATTTGGCCCTCTGCAGGATCCTGCAACAACACAACCAGGTGTTGACTGCTCTTCAGAACGGCCTGGACGCCTGTCTACACAGCCATGTGCCACAGCCCCAGAAAGGACCCGCTGCACCATAGCAGGTAGTCACGTGTGAAGCTGCTAGTGCAAGTCCGGAGGGTCAAACCCCCAGCCACTGCACAGGAGCACAGGAATGCTCTGCTGCCAGGAAGGTGAGCAGCCTCCGAGTTCCACGGGGCAGCTCATCCGATACCTCCCCTCCGGCCTCAGGCTTGCTTTAACTTTTCCCAGAGGTGCGAGCACCACCATGATACCGAGCCACACGTAAAACCGCTTCTGCTTGGAGCTCATCCACCTAGCTACCAGCCACACACAGGCTCACACCTCTCCTACCTGGACACCCGTCACCAACCCTGCCACGCCTCCACCCCCACCCCTAACTTCTCCAACAGTTCTTCAACCTGGAGCAGCTCGGGCTTTCCTTGAAAACCCAACGCCACTCCTCTACGGCCCTGCTGGATGGACAGAGCAGCGCTGGCCACAGTCTCCCTCGCCACCAAACTGTGAACCCTAACAGAGGCAGATAGCTCCACCCAACCCTCCTTAAGAGCTGGGTACCACAGACTTTTCTGTCTGTGGGTGAGCTCTTTAACCACTGCTCCCAGGAGCCCTCATCCAGTCCCACTCGAGCAGCACGCACAGTACACTCGGTGGGGTGACCAAGTGGGCCGAGATGGAGGCCCAGCCCGGGCCATCACCTGTTCCACACCTAGTGATGGAGCCTCGGCAGGATGGCCCAGCTAGGGGAGAGTGTGCACGTAGCGGAGGTGCACAGCACACACTGTCAACAGCCGAGGCGACAGCCAGGATACACTCGGCCTGTTGGGACATGCGCGTTCTTACACTCTGTGTCTGTCACCCACGACAAGCCCAGAGGGCAGACAGCCAGTGTGATGACACATAGGGAGCCTTGTGGGCGGAGCATGGAGAGCTGGGGTTAGAGGACAGCGCCTGCATCACCAGGGCCCCGTGGGCTCCAGAGCCTGGCCGTCCGAGGAGGCTGGCAAGAGAGCTGAGGAGGAAAGATGAGAGCAGTGCTCTGGGGCAGGCGCCCAAGAAATCGCTGCTGGGATCTCCTACCAGCCCAGACACAAGAGACATCTGTGGACCCACTGTCCTCCAGTGTGAAAGGGGTGGGGGCAGTGCAGTCCGTGCACAAGGAGGGAGATGAGTTAGAGAGGGCCCAGTCTGGGGTGGGGTATGGCAGGGCCTGAGGGCAAGGCCGGGCTCCCCAGTGAGATTCCCGATGAAGTAGGGAAATCCCCCAACATCTGGGTCACCAAAGCCTCAGCAAAGAATGGACACTGGAAGAAACAGAACCTGTCACCCAAGATCCACCACAAGTGCAGCCAGTGCGTGTGAAGGGAAGAAAAGCAGTGAAGTGTGAGCCCAAGGAGCAGCCCTGAGGCTGAAGGGACAGCAGGGGACACGGAGCAGGGCCTCCGCATGTGTCAGGTGGCACTCAGGAAGGCCACCAGGATAAGCAGAAGCACCGTGAGCCAAGCGTCAGCCCAGTACCTTCACTCCTCTCCCCGGGCACCTCCCACAGACACAGGGACTGAGAAGTCCAAGGTCTCTGGGAGAGGCCCAACATGGCATGGCCCTGTCACAGACAGGTGACCGCCAGAAAGACCTGTGGCCTGGCCACGAATAGGGGAGTCACCCAGAGCAGGGGTGACTTCCCTCAACACTTCCGCCCGCCTGCTGCAGAGGGAGAAGCCAGGAGCACGGGGCAACACCTTACCAGGCCCAGGGTGGACTTGGGCATGGTCTTGCGAGCTCGGTGAACCTTGACATCGGGGCCGGGGCCCGGGCCGGGCAGCGGCCTGTCGTCAGTGTCCCGGCTGCCCTCTCCGAGCCTGGCTGGCACTGCAGCTGGCATCTGAGAAAAAGCGCCTGGAGTCCTTGCTTTGCCAGCTCCTCCCGGCAGGGTCTTGGCGGCATGGCCAGGAAGGGGGGGCGCTGAGGGGCCGCTAGTCCGAGAGGGCTGCCCCTGCAGGGCTGGCTTGGCCAGGAAGAAGCCGTTGCTCCCAACGACGGCGGTCTGTGTGAGCTCGTCGGCCCTCACATGGTTCTGGGGTCCCGCCTCGACATCACGCTCTGACAGGCCGTTCTCCGCGATGCGGGCCAGCTTGTGGGCACTGTCCTGAGGGCCGGCCTTCACAAGCTCCAGAGTGTGCTTGGCGGAGGCGGCGGTGTTCGCATGGCTGCTGGCTTCACTCTTCTCACAGGACCCGTTGGTTTCACCATCTGCGGCGGCCGTGTGAGCCTCTCCTCCCTGCTGTTCCGCGGAGCCTTCGTCGGCAGCCATGGGGACGTCTGTGGACAGAGAGGGGAGGTCAACAAGAGGCGAGAGCAAGAAGAAACCTGCAAGGAAGCCTGCAGGGTTCTCAACGCTGGAGGGCCTGAGGGGAGTGAGCGCAAACCTCACTCTCCAAAGTCATCCTGGGCCATCGCTCCGCTTGTTGGTGTCGTCTGAGGGGACCTGAGAGCTCCACACTCTTGCCACCGGGTTCCTTAGAGGGAAATGTGCAGCACTGCACATGAGCACGAGGGACCCACCAACCAAGGGACTGTGAGCAAGCCGGCCCAAGGGCAGACGAGAGGGGATCAGAGAAATGGGAGCAAAAAGCAATGAGAAGAAGGGGAGAAGAGCAAGGAAACCAAAAGGTTCTACTAGTCTTTCTTCGTTCTTTTTTTAAGAGGAGCAACACTGAGAAACCTCCTGGCCAACTGGGGAAGAGGCCACCTTCAACAAAAACGTCAAGGGGCAGATGAAGCCTGACCCTAAACCCGACAAACCTAAAATGAAAACCATCAGGTGGCACCAACAACTTGATGCCTACAAATCAGACAGCTAGGACGAGATGGAAATTCTTTCACCAACTCAAACAACAAAGATGACTCAGGCGGAGAAAAAGCCTGATCACTCAGATCGACTGCAGACAGAGATGCGTGATTACAGTGAGCGCGCGCACACACACACACCCACACACCCCCTGGTGACCAACCACGGCCCACTACTTAATGAGGAGGCAAACAATTCCATGTACACTTTTTACCAGAGCTGAAGGCAGCATATTCTCAGGCATTTTTGTCTCCGAGGGCAGCACAGCCTGGGCCCATGCAAGACCAAGTCCTCACATGGAAGCTGCAGACCACAGGCCCTAGGGAATTTGGACGCAAAGCTTCACGGAAGAGAGCCAATCAATTCAAACAACACATGGAAAGAGATGATGGATCAAGGCACCGAGCTTATCCCAGGGTGGGCCGGCAGCTGCTCCAGCACTCAGCACAAACACAGAGGACACCAAGACCGTCAAAAGTCTGAGGAGCATTTTCTGGGTCCTGGAAAGAAGTCTAAGCGCACCGGGAAGAGTGGAGACTCCTCTGGAGTCAGGTCTGCAACCACCCCCGCGGTGCTCCCTAGGCACCTCCATTCAGCCAGTTGTGTTACGTGTTGCTGTAAAAACAACAACAACAACAAAAAGTATGAACAGAGCATGCACCTCAGAGGGGAGGGAGCAGTCTGAAAACTAACTTAGAAGGCATGTGTTTTTTTTAGAAAAAAAAATGTTTGATCATTTTATTGGAGGATCGTACAATTCTTATCACAACCCATACGTACATCCATTTTTAGAAAAAATTTTGTAGAAAAATATGGAATGCAGGGAATAAAATTCAGAGAGCTACTGGAACTAATGAGTGCGCTGCAGAATGCAAGACTGACTGTAAAAATGAACCTCAACCTCGCTCCTGGTATAAAAATCAATTCAAACAAAACAGCTGTCAAGGAAAAATGTAAAACTAGAAAACCTTAGAAGACTAGGATGAGGCAGAATCTTAGTCGAGACATTAAAAAAAAAAAAAATCCATGAAAGGAAGCACTGACACCCCGGCCTTCATGAGGATTAAAGTGTGTGCTCTGCCACAGCCCAACTGGAGGGAGCACGCTGAAGACGGCTCAGAGAAGCCCCTGCTGATGCTGAGCGGCCACCTGACTCAAGTCAACACCTAAGGAAAGCTCAAGGCTGCCATCAGGGGGCCCTAGGGGCACCCTCTGGAGCCTGAGCTCCTGGCCAACATGCAGGCCATCCCTCAGGAAGGCAGAGGCAGAGTTTCAGGCCCAGCAATGCCACGCCAACTCTCACTCCACAGAAGGGAGGGCAAGTCCACACAAAAGCCATGGCAGTCTGCCTCACCCTTCCCCCACCCCAGAGTGGAACCGCCCAAATGTCCCTGGGCAAGTGGTGGACAAGCACAACAAAAAAGGACAAAGGCTGGAATAAGCCACCGCATGATAAATCCTGAAAACACTGTTCCCAGTGCAAGGAGCCAGGCACATAGGGCTATATATTGTGGGACGTGGGATTTTATTTAAATAAGAAGCCTAGAGGAAGAAAATCCAGAAACAGAAAGTAGATGAGGAGTCATCAGAAATTAGGAACTGGGGGCATGGAGACCCACTGCTAGCAGATAATGGTCTTTCCTGGGGCTGAAGGAGCAGTGGAATCAGTGAATGTGGCCAAAGTCTCTGGCTCCCACCAAATGACTTTTTCCTGTATGGGTCTGATAAGAAGGTGGGGGAAGATGCTGACACAGGATTCACTGGTATGCTATCCTGCTGGGTATAAAATGAGCCCTCTGAGAAACTGGGGTGGGGTGGGGGTGAGGATCTCACTAGCAAGAGCCTGGAATGGGGTGTATCCTCTGGACCAGAGGCTCCTGCATAGCGAACCTCTTGGATCTACAAGACCGCTGTGACATCAGAGGTGCAGCAGCAGACCCAGGAGCCAAGAGCAGGAAGCAGAGCAGTGGACTTCCCAGCTCACAGAGCAAGTCAAGCTGAATGCTTTGGGGCAGGTGGCTGGATTGCACGCGTGGTACCTCTGGTCACTTAACTGGAGAGCTGGACTTGCTGACCCACGGAGGTGGAGCTGAGTGCCTTCAGGCTGAGGCTCATTGGAGTGGTGCCCCTCTGGGCACTTAATTAGCAGCCCTAAAAGAACTCTTTAACATGTCCTAATGAACAACTTGATCCTAAGCATTTCTCACTTGCATGACCACCTGTTAGCTTCCTTTAATAAACTCTTTAGTCATGAATACTGTGAGTTCTGTGTACGCACTGCAATTATGGACACTATAACCCGGATAAAAAGCAGAGAGTACCAGTTAAGGCAGCACAGGGGTAATAAAAATATTCTCAAATTTGAGAGTGGTGAGGTGCATCATCTCGTCGACCTGCTGAAAATCAACAAACTGCACACCCTAAAAGCGTAATGTTATATGGAAAACATCTCATTTTTAAAAACCCCATGAGAACATATTTTTCCAATCTTTTAAGAAATCTGATTTCAAACCAAGAGGCAAGCGAATTTTGGGAATGATGAGGGCAACAAATGTATAGATGTGCTTTACACAATTGATCTATGTATTGTGATGAATTTTATGAGCTCCAATAAATTGATTTTTAAAAAATAAGCAAATTCTAATACTGGCTCCCCTACTAATAAACTATGTTGTAATATTGTTTCAAAAAAAAAAAAGAAATCTGATTTCAAAATGAGCAAAAGACATGAGCAGACATTTTCCTCAAAAAGGACACAAAGATGCTTGGCAGGCACACAGCAACGCTCAACATTGCCCCTGGTCACCCGAACCCCAAACCACACTCTCCCTGCCAGCCAGGCGGTTCTACTCATAGCCACCTGCAGGACAGAGGAGAACTGCCCCTGGGGGTTCCAGGACTTTGGAAATCTTTTAAGGGAGCAGACAGTCTCATCTTTCTCCCCAAGGTGGGTTCAAACCACTGGCCTTGCAGTCAGTAGCTCAGCGCACAGCCCATACATGCTACCAGGCCTCACTGGCCATTAGAGAAATGAAAATTAAAACCACGATGCAGTGTCACTGACCTGCCATCAGATCAACTTCAATGAAAACCAGGGGTGACCTAGTTTCTAAGGTTCACGTCTGAAGTCAGGATCCCCACGGCGTCATCCAGAGTAAATGGAATGAGATTGTTAAAAGCTTCAATGGCACGAGCCTCTCATCGAGGCGTCTACCCCCATGGTATTGAGAAGCCCTCTGCCATCCAGCAGTGAGCCTATCAAAGGTGATGATGTGATCACACAAGCCCAACCTGGGGCTGGGAAAATGGCCACTTTTGCCAAATCAATCCTGCAGCGGATTGAATTAGATCTAAAGGCTACCCAGACCTTGGTTCTGGCTCCCACTCGAGAACTGGCCCAGCAAATACAGAAAGCAGTGATGGCACTATGAGATTACATAGCTGCCTCCTGCCATGGCTGCATTGGGGGTGCCAATGTGTGTGCTAAAGTGCAGAAGCTGCAGGTAGAGGCTGCCCATAACATCATGGGTATCCCAGGCCATTCATTCAACATGCCTAATCCAAGATACCTGTCTCCCAAATATATCAAAATGTGTGCACTGGATGAAGTCAATAAGGCGTTAAGCCATGGCGTCAAGGACGAGATCTACCACATATTCCAAAAACTCAACAGCAGCACCCAGGTCATTTTGTTGTCGGTTACAGTGCCTTCTGATGTGCTTGAGGTGACCAAGCTCATGAGGGACCCCACTAGGATTCTGGTCAAGAAAGAAGAATTGACCTTGACCGTAGAGGATATCCTCTAATTCTACATCAATGTCGAACATGAGGAGTGAAAGCTGACACACTGTGGGACTTGGATGAAACCTCGACCATCACCCAGGCAGTCATCTTCATCAATACCTGGAGGAAGGCTGACTGGCTCACTGAGAAGATGCATGCCCTATTTCCACTATGCATGGAGATTGGGACAAAAGGAATGAGGTGGGATTATGAGGGCGCTCCCTTTGTTTCTAGCAGAGAACCGATTACCACTGACCTACTGGCCAGAGGTTTTGATGTACAACAAAGTTTCGTTAGTCATCCAACTATGACCTTCCCACCAACAGGGAAAACTGTATCTACAGAATTGGTCATGGTGGATGTTTTGGCCATACAGATGTGGCTACTACCATGATGGCAGAAGACAAGGGGACTCTAAGACACCGAGACCTACAACTCCTGCATTGAGGAGATGACCCTCAATGTTGCTGACCTCATCTGAGAGGAGGGGCTATCTGTCCTGCTGCCTCACCCTGGACAGGGTTTATTCCTGAGGGGCTGGGAAGGAACAACAGGAGGGGGAGGGAACGGAGCCAAAGGATGGACATCTTGTCATTTTTTCCCCTTTGAATAGATGTCACTTTTTAAGGCAGAAGGAGAAAAAAACAAGGGTGAGACCAAATGCAGGCTCGGCTGTGGAGAAACCTGGCCACCCAAACAGCACTGGAGAAATGATAAATACAGAGTCCTCACCAAATCACGGAGCAGTTTCCTGTCCTACAAAACTCAACATTCAACTAACTTCCACAGAGCTAAGCCATTGCAGACCAGGGCATTTAACACAATCACTTACCTGATACAGCAGCTCCAGCGTAACCAACGAAAATGGAAACCACGGAGACGTCCTCCAACAAGAGCAAGGCAGACAGTGGCACTGCTGCTGCTGCTGCTGCTGCCGCCGCCAGGTCACAGCTCACAGAGCCCAAGTACGAGAGAAGAGGTGCTGCCTGCTCTCACACCATCCTCACAAGCCTTAAGGCCACTACTGCAGAAGCCACTGTGTCCATCTCCCTCACTGAAAGTCATCTTTTTTGCTGCCCCTCTACCTTACCGAGCAACACAACACAGCAGTAAAAAGGAAGAAACTACCACAACGGGGTGGGAAACTCCAAAAGGTTACACACGGTGTGATTCCACACACAAAGCTCTTTGGAAGTGACACAATTCTAGAAACAGAGCGGAGGTGCGTGATCACTGGAGGTCGGGGAGGACGGGGAAGCGAGGGGCAGGAGATGTGTATCATTACACAAAGACAGCAGCGGGGGGCAGGCAAGCAGTGATGAAACTGCTGTGTCTTGACTGTGGAGTTGAAACACATCCTGCACAGGTGACAGTCTAACACCATGTTCAAGGCCCATACAGCCACTCCTCGCTTTCCAACTTGGTTCCCAAAGTCCTGGTCAGTAAGTGAGATCAGTGTTGTAGAGTAGAGGATCACAAAGTGGAGGGTGGCTTCCACTTTGACGTAAATGCTGGACCCCCCAGAAGCACAATCCAGCCACACCGACACATACCCGTAAAAATAACCCATCACTTTCACCTCCAACCTCAGCACTCAGACTGCCAGATGCACAGGTGAATGCCCAGGCTTTGTGACAATGGGACACTTTTGACAATGGGCGTGAAGGTGAACCACTGACTAGGGAGAGGACAAGGAGTGAGGAGTGGCTGTAGCCCAGAGGGACAAGATGCCCAGGCTTGTTCTGTGCTGTTCCTGCATCTGAACCTACAGTTATCAGAAAGCAAAAAAAGCTTTACAACAAAAGGTAAACTGTAACTCCCCATACTAGTAGTGTATAAAAGTGAGGTTTTACAATCAGAACAAACCTTTTAAAAATATTATTTATAATAACATGTAAAATATTAAATAATCAGGGAGTAACAAGTAAAAAATATGCACAGGAAATAAGTAATAGAAAACTGTCCCTTGCTCATAAGCCGGCAGGCTCAATATTGAGTCTTACTTGAGTTAGGCAGTAAGAACATGACCAAGCAAAGGGGGAAGCCTTCATGACCAGAGCCATACTGAGGAGGGACCCCAAAGGGCTCAGACCTTATTAGTGAGGCTGAACCACACTGTTGTCTAAGTAACATTTCTTCTAAATCAACAGCTAAGCCCTGAATCAAAGTACAATTCATGGCCAGAAACGTTGAAAAAAAGGCTATGAATAAACTAATTTGCAAATGTATTAATTAATAACATACCTTAAAAAAGCCCAACAATCTTTTAAATTGAAAAAAGAAAAAAAACAACCAAACCCATCATCATAATCACTAGAACAATTATTATTCAAAATGTCTAGGATCCAACTAAAAATTACTCCAAGGAAAGTCAAGGGAAATAGAGGAAAGAGCTGGGAGGCAAAGGGCATTTATAGAGGTTTAGATAAAGACATGTACATATGCAAATATATTTATATATGAGGATGGGGAAATAGATCTATGTGCATATATTTATAGGTTTAGGATTAAGGTAACAGAAGGACATTGGGCCTCCACTCAAGTACTCCCTCAATGCAAGAATACTATCTTCTATTAAATTGGCATTCTATGATGCTCACCTTCCCAACACAACCGCTGAAAACAAAGCAGGTGAAGAAAGCTGAAGGTGCCCAGCTATGAAAAGATATAGCATCTGGGATCTTAAAAGCTTGAAGGTAAACAAGCAGCCATCTAGCTCAGAAGCGACAAAGCCCACATGGAAGAAGCACACCAGCCTGTGTGATCGCAAGGTGCCAAAGGGACCAGTTATCAGGCATCAAAGAACAAAAAATCATATCATTGTGTGCTCACCACCATGATACGATCGCTGAAGACAAATGAGTACATAAGCAAATGTGGCGAAGAAAGCTGATGGTGCCCGGCTATCAAAAGGTATACAGTAGTGTCTGGGGTCTTAAAGACTTGAAGGTAAAGAAGCGGCCATCTAGCTCAGAAGCGACAAAGCCCACATGGAAGAAGCACACCAGCCTGTGCGATCACGAGGTGTCGAAGGGATCAGGTATCAGGCATCATCAGAAAAAAAAAATCTTACCATAGTGAATGAGTGGGGGAGTGCAGAGTGGAGACCCAAAGCCCATTAGTAGGCCACTGGAGATCCCCTTGCAGAGGGGTCTCGGGGAGGAGACGAGCCAGTCAGGGTGCGATGTAACAACGATGAGAAATATAACTTTCCTCTAGTCCTAAATGTTTTCTCCCCCCGACTATCATGATCTAAATTCTACCTTGCAAGTCTGGCTGGACTGGAGGATGTACACTGGTACAGATAGGAACTGGAAACACAGGGAATTCTGGGCGGATGATCCCTTCAAGACCAGTGGTGTGAGTGGCGATACTGGGAGCATAGAGGGAGGGTGGGTTGGAAAGGGGAAACCAATTACAAGGATCTACATGTGACCTCCTCCCTGGGGGCTGGAAAAGTGGGTGAGGGGAGACGTCGGACAGGGCAGGATATGACAAAATAATAATTTATAAATTATCAGGGGTTCATGAGGGAGGGGGAAGCGGGGAGGTAGGGGGAAAAAAATGAGGACCTGATGCCAGGGGCTTAAGTGGAGAGCAAATGTTTTGAGACTGACGAGGGCAATGAATGTACAAATGTGCTTTACACAATTGATGTGTGTATGGATTGTGATAAGTGCTGTATGAGCCCAATAAAACGATTAAAAAAAAAATACTCCAAAACCCAAATGCACTACCATCCCATCAATTCTGACTCAAAGGGACCCTTTAGGGCAGAGCAGAACAGCCCTGTGGGCTTCTAGGCTGCACATCTCTATGGGAACAGAAAGCCTCGTTTTTTCTTCCACAGAGCAGCTGGTGGGCTTGAACTGCCAATCTTTCAGTTAGCAGCCAAATGTGGACCCACAGCACCACCAGCCCTTACTAGATATCAAAGGTGGGGAAAGTCAGGAGATGTCACAGCCAGTAAGACACCCAGGAGGGATCAAGACGATGGAGTTGCCAGGTATGAATGTTAGAATAGCCGTTACAGCACACAGAGAGGCAGAAGTAGAACAGACACAAATATAAATATCCATTTTCCATCCCCCCAGCCCAACAGGACTTCTGGAGATGCAGATAGACCAGGTGGCGTGGCACGGCATGCCACGGGGTGGGATTAACAGTAGATCAAACAGAGAAACTTCAGTCAGTGTGCCTGAAGCAGTGTCTGGAGAATCTACACAAAATTAAGCAGGCAGGGAGCCTAAGGAACGTGTGAGTCATCTGAAACGGTCTGACCTGGACTTTTAGCGTCAAACACGGGAGGGAGAAAGGAAATATATTCGAAGACGTATGGGTTGGGAATTTTTCCTCAAATATTTTCCAAATTTGATGGAAACTAAAATCAAGGATCCAAAGAGCTCAATGGTCCAAGCAAAGCAGCAAATGCCAAGAGAAGAAATCAAACGAGGTTAGAGTGCAGTGTGCTGCACAGTGGGCAATCAGTGGTCCACAGAAAAGACACATCCAGAGCACAGAGGAGCAAGAATGGCTGCAGATTTCTGGTTGAATGAGCCAGCCAGAGGCAAGGGAGCAACATCTTTACCATCTGCTGAAGGATGAAGACCAGGGACAGCCATGGGGGAGCCACCCACAGCAGCCCAGGCAGGGCCAGAAGTTTGCCTCACAAAGCCACAGTCCTCTTGAATACTATTAATTTCTAATTTTTTAAAGAGCAGCAGCTAACCTTAAGGAGAGGAGGCTGAGCCTCCCCACAGAGTAGCCTTCCTCAGTGGCTTTCTGTGGATGTGAAACAGTAAGGTCTGAGACAGTAAGAACTTGACCATGAAAACCATTCCATAGGTAGGTTTAACTCTAAGTACAGTTCTGACTTAAACACTACCACTCAGACAGGTCTAAATGTCCCATTCTGGATCTCCAGAGAGTGTCTCAGAGCTTGTTTTTTATTTTGTTTTGACTCTGCTAGGATATACAGGTGGGAGAGAGACTGGGCTTTCTGCTCCTATTAAGAGTTAGAATCTCAGAAACACAGAGACAGTTCTAACCTTCCCCACAGGGTCACTGTGAGTCGGTTTGGTAGTTACATAAATTTGGTGTCAATTTGAGACTTGAGAGGATTAAGAGTGAAGGGGTGGAGTCTAACCTGTCAATCGGGTCATACCCAATGAGGCCTCTGTGTGGGCGTGTCCTTCCCCTGAGGATTCTGGGAATTCCTGCATTTCCTCCTTGGTGACGGGAGACACACTCTTGGCTCACTCCTTGAGAAACACTCTACTGACAAGACACATGGTGCTACGCTGATACAGTGCATGCCCTCGGAGCTGAAGAAGCCACGTGGAGACCCCTGCCAACACTGAGATGCTTACACCATCACTGGATCCACAAGACTTTCCACCCACTGGCCTGTGATCATCCTGCATTCGGCATCATTACATATGTTTCATGAGTCTAAAGAGGACTTTATAGATTGGTATCAGACATACAGTCTAATATCAGACTTGATCTGGGATGTTTTCTCAAGATTCAATTGCTCTTGTATATAAAGCTCTTTATTATACACATGAGTGTCTATGGATTTGTTTCTCTAGTCAACCCAGACTCACACAGTCGTCCTGACTCGATGACAGTGAGGGCAGAAAAGAGCCCAGGTGGCATAGTGGGCTGCTAATCACAAGGCCAACAGTTTGAAGCCATCACCCTCGACAGAAGCAAGCTGAAGCTTTCTATTCCTGTAAAGATGTACTGCCTTGGAAACCCGCAAGAGCAGTTCTGCTCTATCCTAGAGCAAGATAGACTCCTCAAAGGAGTTGGAACAGACTCAATGGAAGAGTCTGAGATTTCTGAGGGTACCTTTTATTTCTTAATTTTAAATAGCTTTATTGGCATATAATTCACATATCACACAATTACAGTTCAATCACATTAAAAAGAGTTGCAATATCATCACTATATCAATTTTAGAACATTTTCCTCTTTCTTGTACTCATCTGAGGGTACATTTTAAATTAACCATGATGTCTGTTTTAAATAAAAAGTATTTTATTTTTCTCAAATATTAGAAACTTTCTCATCTGGTATAGTGAGGGCTGATTTTGGGGGAGAAACCCAGAAACCCACACTCACAAAAAGATGACAAAAGTAGCAAACTTTTGGGACTGGTGGCACAGAGGGAAAGCACAGTGAAGGCGCTGAGTCCTTAGCTACTGCAGCTGAGGCTCACCAGTTCACAGCGAGAGTCCCCAAAGGACTGGGCTAGTGAGGTCAGAGTGAGCCTAAGACAGAGCAGCTCACAGGCCTGACCGCACACAGACAGGGATGACGGGATATCACTGACCACCAGAGACAACAGGTGCACAACCCAGCGCCATGACCTGGCACTTCCCCCCCTACTGACCCCAGGCCCATGAGTCTTCCTGGACCCCAGCCAGCTGGGTGGGAGTTGAGTTCAGTCTGCTGGGACCTCAAGAGACCCAAGATATCCACAATTGTGATCTGGGGGGGTCCCACTGCCCCCTAGGAGCGGGTACTTTACTAGAGTGGCATGCAGAACTCAGGAAGAGGTAAACATATGGCTACGCTCCATTGGAGAGGACGCAAACCAGGATGAGCAGAGAGAAGGCCTAGGAGGGTCCCCAAGGACACATCACCCTAGAAGCATCTCTCACCCACCAGGTGGCCGAGTTCTGACTGGGACTTGCCACACAGACAGGGCTGATCAGTCACCATCCAGGTCCCTTACCTGGGGTCAGGCTAACTCACTTGGTGAGTTCTTCTGGGGGGGCCAGTGCCCACCCAAGAGCCAACTCCTTAGCATGGCGAAGACTCCAGACACTCAGAAAATTTCCAGTGAACAAAAGAGAATGAAGAAAATCAAAGACTCAAGGAAGCAATCTGTTCAAATTGATAGACTCCACGACCACAAGACCAGGAGAACTTGGTGGTGCCCTGGCACCACTACCAGCTGCTCTCATTGCAATCCCAACAGAGTCCGGATCTGAGTGGGAGGGAAATGTAGAATGAAATATCAAATTCACAAAAAAGACCAGACACCAAGATCAACTGGTATAACAGAGTTCCCAAAGGCAATGTTCTACTTCCTACTTCGGTAAGTAGTGACTGGGGATCTGAAAAGCTAGTGAGCATACACAGAAGGTGCACTAGCTCTCTCCCTACCTGGAGGAAACAAGAATGAAAAAAATCAAAAGATGCGTGGAAATACATAGTCCAAAAGAAAAATGGACCATGGAAACATCAGCCTTCACAACCCTAAGACCAGAACTAGATGATGCCCGGCCCACCAACTGCTCCAAAAAGGCACCCCATGAGAAGGACCTGGATGGAGTGGAAATGAAATGTGAAGCATCACTCAAAACTGTAAAAAGACCAGGTATACTGGTCAGACAGAGACCAGTGGAACCCCCCAAGACTATGGCCATTACTCCTCTACCAGAACTGGACCGTAACACCCCCATGGCTCAATTTTCTACCCACTAGGACACAGGTCTTTAAGGAGTACAATAGTAACGGGGAGACAGGCACACATCAGAACAATCAGTCATTTGAAATCAAGAGGGCAGCACTGACCCAGGAACAAAGTTCAGGGGGTTAGGAAAGAAGGAAGAATGAACCAGGAAGCACAGGGAGGATGGGGGTACAGTGTGAAATTGCGATCAACAAGGTGAAACAAAGTACATAGGAGCTGTCAGACGGAAAACTGATCTGCTCTGTAAAACTCACCCAATTCACAAAAAAATTAAAGTAAGTTTTTATAAAAGGGCAGTAATATTTACCTTCATGCCCAGCATAGGGAGATGTCCATGATATAGGCCAAAAATATCAAGTTGCTGAATAAGATGTTCACCACATATATTAAAAAGCTCAACTTTTTACTTAGATAAAAGTCTGGAGAGAAGCCTTTAAAAACAAAGAAAAGAAGGTAAACAAGCGGCCATCTAACTCAGAAGCAACAAAGCACACATGGAAGAAGCACACCAGCTTGTGGGATCACGAGGTGTCAGAAGGGATCAGGTATCAGGCATCATCAGAACAAAAAATCATATCATAGTGAATGAGGGGGGAGTACGGAGTGGAGACCCAAAGCCCATTTGTAGGCCACTGGAGATCCCCTTGCAGAGGAGGAGACTAGCGAGTCAGGGTGTGAAGTAGCAATGATGAAACATACAACTTTCCTCTAGTTCCTAAATGCTTCCTCCTCCCCCACTATCATCATCCCAATTCTACCTTACAAATCTGACTAGACCAGAGGATGTACACTGGTACAGGTAGGAACTGGAAGCACAGGGAATCCAGGGCAGATGATCCCTTCAGGACCAATGGTGAGAGTGGCAATACTGGGAGGGTGGAGGGAGGGTGGGTTGGAAAGGAGGAACTGATTACAAGGATCTACATGTGACCTCCTCCCTGGGGGACGGACAACAGAAAAGTGGGTGAAGGGAGACGACGGACAGGGCAAGATATGACAAAATAATAATGTATAAATTATCAAAGGTTCATGAGGGAGGGGGGAGCGGGGAAGGAAGAGAAAAAATGAGGAGCTGATCCCAGGGGCTTAGGTGGAGAGCAGGTGTTTCGAGAATGATGAGGACAATGAATGTACAAATGTGCTTTACACAATTGATGTATGTATGGATTGTGATAAGAGTTGTATGAGCCCCTAATAAAACGGTCTTTTTAAAAATGGAAAACCAGAAGAAGAAAAAAACAAAGAAAGAAAGGCCAGACTTACTTCTCTGAGAGAGAAGAACCTGTGGCCCTGTCCTGAGCTGGGACTGATGCTGGAAGAAGACCTCCTTAGGACAGTCAGTCACTACGAGCAAAAGCACAGCCCTGCTACAACAGCAGAGACCCGGAGGGAGGCAAGACATGGGCAGGAAACACTGACTCGCTGTGGGGGTGCAGCCAAATCACAGACACTTGGTGCATAGATAATCACAACTGGTTTGCTCTGTAAACGTTCACCTGAAGCACAATAAAACTGTCCATGCTAAGCATTTAGAGGTTACCTTCCAAGAACCAAGAAGAACTCCCCAACTCACCGAGCACATTGGCCAAATCTCCAGAAGAGCACAAACTACCTACACTGGAAACTGGAGCGCGTCTCCGAGAGGGCAAGAGATCTCACTCAGGATCAAAGACCCTCCCACAAACTAAAGCCCAGATGGCTTCACTGTCAAATCTCCACACGTTTAAGAGTGTGATTTTAATCCATCACAAACTTGAAAAACTCAGCTCACTCTATGAAACCAACATTACCCCATTTAAAAATTAATAAAGATATTACAAAGAAAAAGAATCATAAGCCAGTACCTGTGGTGAATATAAATGCAAAAACCATTCCTAAAACACTAGTGGACTGAACACAGGAACACATAAAAGATAATATCCCACGACTGAGTGGAATTCATGCCAGGAATAGAGGGGTGCCTTAACATCCAAAAGTCACTTCATGGAATGAACTGTGTCCATACAATAAAGGTGCCCTGGTGTCAGATAGGCACTGGGCTTCTAGTCCCAAGGTCAAAAGTTCAAACCCATCAGCCAAAGGTGCCCTGGTGTCAGATAGGCACTGAGCTTCTAGTCCCAAGGTCAGAAGTTCAAACCCATCAGCCTCTCCTTGGGGAATGTGAGGCTGTCTGATCCTGTAAACACTTAACGCCTCAGGACCCTACCTAGGGTGGATACGAATTGAAGTTGACTTGATGGCAATAGGCCTGGGTATTTCGGTTTAGGGACCAATCAAATAAAGACCATGCAATTGTCTCCACAGACATCCTTCTCATGACAAAATGTCCTAAATAAGCAAGTGCAGAAGAAATCGCCCAGGGCCTGAAAGGGGTGCCTGAGAAATCTTACAGCCAATGCCATCCTTCAGGGTGAGCGGTGACCACCAGGAACAAGACAGGGGCGGATGGACAGCCTAGCTGTGGGAACGCCAGCCAATAGGAAGGAGATGCAGGGCATGCTTTGAAAGCAGCACGCTCAGTGAGCTCAACCATAGGAGCACCCAGCATGGGCCAAGGTATGAAGACAAAAAGGGTTGCCCAGGTTGGGCAGGGCCTCCAGAGACAGGCCGTGCTGGTGGTGGCATAGTACCCTTGTGAAATGCAGCTCAATGACACCTCTGAAGGGAAGAGTCAGGGAAAAAGAGAAAGCCCGCCCTCCCCACCAGGCAGAGGGACACCATGGCTGCAACCAGGGGATCCAACATAACAACTGTGAGCACAGCCCCAGACCAGGCAGTTTTGTTCTGTTGTCAGAACTGATCTGCCTCATCTAGAACAATTACAGGAAGAGACACCCCACAGGAAGCATCAAGAGTGACACGTGTGGTAGCTGGAAAGCAGACAGGAACGGCATTGCAGCACTGGCTTCTACGGGTCCCCAGAGCGCAAAAGATCAGCCTGATTGACCTGCAGCCTCCCACAGCAGGCCTAGACTCGGGCAACCCCACAAGGAGGCTGGGAGCAGAGCTGCCACTGCAAGGAGCTGGGCATGCTGGTTCTGGGCTCCCCACCCACTGGCGTCAGGGGTGACAACGAACATCCCAGATGGGGGCAAGACAATCAGGCTTTCATCCTCCTTGGCATTGATGATAAATACTGGGGTCCCAAGCCTGGCCTTGACCATGGAACATCCCTGCTAGACATGCCCAGAAGCCCCCCATGCTTAGGTGGACAAGAAGGATCACCAGGAAAGCAACAGACCACAGACTACCAGACCCAGCTTGAAGCATGAGAAGAGCTCTCTCCATCGAGTGCCAGCCCCATATGCTTCCCCCAGCACTCACAGGCGGGGAGGAAGGCCTGGCCATGTGCTCACAGTGTGCCAAAGCCACCACCAACCCTGTGGGCACAGTCCTACTGGACACACAGGGGCCGCCCTGCCAGGAGTCAGACCCAACTCAATGGCAGCCAGCTAATTCCAAGCATCCGTCTGCTCAGCACAATGTCTGTGCCACTGAGCCCAACGCCCAACATGAGTCAGTCAGGGTCAACCACATCAGCAAGTGGAAGTGCTTATCAGACAGTGCGCATGGTGTCTAGTAGTTTCACTTGAGCAGACTTCCAGAGGCTTTAAATGTCAATTTGAGATTAAGTATTAATCTCAAACATTAATAGTATTAAGCAAAATGTTGCATGATTCTTCAACTACAGCAAAATTTCTATCTAATGGAAAAATATAAGGATCAACTGAGTCCAGATGGAAGAAGCACGCCAGTCTGTATAACTCAAGGATTGGAAACAATAAAATCCAAAACCACAGGAGGGAATGGTATCAGAGCTTAAATTGTGAACGCCTGGTGTGCAGGGTTCTGGATAACAGTGGAAGTCCAAAGTGCTTCTGCAGGGTCCACATATGGATTAAACCACTGATGAACCCCCTCTGACTATGGTCCAGGGATGTAAATAGGCTTGATATCAGAAGAGAACATTGTAAAGTTGATTATGGCAGTTATAGTAGGTCAAAATACAGTATCTTATAATTTGATCTCCTTTCTGAGCCTTTTTTAAGTTGTTTCTATTTTTTTTAAAATAAAAAAAGGGACAAGGAAATCCACGTGGCTCACACTTGTGGTGACTGTTCTCTGACCACAGACCAGGGATGTGAACAACCTTGCAGGGTGCGTGGCAAGCAGGGTAAAATGTGACACCTGCTCCTTTGACCTCTCTTTTGACCCTTTCTAAAGTGTTCGCGTTTTTAACATTATCTCTTTCAGTTGAGGTTTTCCTCTATTTTTATTTTTGTTTGTTTGCTGCTTTTTGTTGCTGTTTGTATGCTTTTCTGCATATGAAATCCAGGATAGGTAAATCTATAGAGACAGTGACTGGATTCATGGTTCCTTGGCGGCATGGAGGGAAGGTTGGGGGAAGATGGGGTGCTAATAACATTGAGTAAAAGAAAAAGAAAATGTTCTAAAACTGATTGTGGTGATGATAGTACAACTCTTAATATGAATGAGCTACTTATTGTATTGTATGATATGTGAATTATGTGCCAATAAAACTGTAAATAATAATAATATGCTTTACAAAGAGGAAGGAGCCCTAGTGGTGTGGTGCTTACGCGATGGGCTGAGAGCCGCATGGTCGGCAGTTTGAAACCACCAGCAGCTCTGTTGGAAAGACTGGGCTTTCTACTCCCATAAACAGTTACAGTCTCAGAAACCCACAGGAGTGCTGTAAGTCGGCATTAACTTGATAGTAGTGAGTTTTGTTTCTTAATAAATACAAAAAGGAACATTCAGGAATAAAGATGGAGTTCCTGAAATCCAGTTATGGGAGCAGAGGGGATACAGCGCCACTGAAAAGTCGGACAAAAGTGGGGGTCTCCCAAGAGCAGGAGGCAGCTTGGGGGGACCACCCAGGCAGCTGTCACCGAGGAAGAGGAAGCTGGTGGAAGGAGGTAAGAAATGAAACCATATCCATGGCCATCAAGTCAATATTCATTGCGACAGGACGGAGAACGGCCCCTTGGGGTTTCTGAGGCTATAAATCTTTTTTTTTTTTAACCATTTTATTGGGGACTCGTACAACTCTTATCGCAACCCATACATACATCCATTGTGTCAAGCACATTTGTACATTTGTTGCCATCATCATTCGCAAAACATTTGCTTTCCACTTGAGCTCTTGGAATCCGTTCATTTTTCCCCTCCGTCTCTGCTCCCCACTCCCTTGATAATTTATAAATTATTATTATTTTATCAAATCTTACACTTCCCAACGTCTCCCCCCTTCACCCACTTTACTGCTGTCCATCCCCCAGGGAGGAGGTTATATGTAGATCTTTGTAATCAGTTCCCCCTTTCTACCCCACCTTCCTTCCACCCCCGCAATATCGCCACTCTCACTACTGGTCCTGAGGGGTTCGTTTGTCCCAGATTCTCTGTGTTTCCAGTTCCTATCTGCACCAGTGTACATCCTCTGGTCTAGCCAGGTTTGTGAGGTAGAATTGAGATCATGATAGTGGGGGGAAGGAAGCATTTAGGAACTAGAGGAAAGCTGTGTTCCATCGATGCTACATTGCACCCTGAGTGACTCGTCTCCTCCCCGCTATCCCTCTGCAAAGGGATGTCCAGTTGCCTACAGATGGGTCTTGGGTCCCCACTCCACACTCCCTCTCATTCATGATATGATTTTTTTTGTTTACTGGTGCTTGATAACCTGATCCCTTCGATACCTTGTGATCACACAGACTGGTGTGCTTCTTCCATGTGGGCTTTGTTGCTTCTGGGCTAGATGGCCGCTTGTTTACCTTCAAGCCTTTAAGACCCCAGGTCTTTTGATAGCCGGGCACCATCTTTTGATAGCCAGGCACCATCAGCTCTCTTCACCACATTTGCTTATGCACACATTAGTCTTCAGCTATCGTATCGGGAAGGTGGGTATCATGGAATGTCCATTTAATCAAGCAAAGTTTTCTTGTATTGAGGGAGTACTTGAGTGGAGGTCCAATGTCCATCTGCTACCTTAGTACTAAACTTAAAAATATATGTACATAGGTCTATTTCCCCATCATCATATATAAATATATTTGCAAATGTACATGTCTGTATTTAGACCTCTATATATGCCCTTTGCCTCCTACTTCTTTCCTCTATTTCCTTTTACTTTCCTCTTGTCCCACTATCATGCTCGAGGCTATAAATCTTTACAGGAGCAGCCAACCTCATCATTTTCTCAAGAATCAACTAGTGGGTTTGAACTGCTGACCTTATGGTTTACAGTCCAAAGCCAATCCTACAGAGCCACCAGGCCACTCCAGGAGCCCCCCCAGAACTGGGCCTTGACTTCAAGGACTCTGCAGGGGCTCCTGTGGGCAGCGTGCGCAACTACCAGGTTCTGACATGCACTGGCTTCCTTCTATCTTCCCACACCTCACTCTGCCTCGATGAAGACACCACAGGGCAGGCCAGGTGCACAGGAGACCTTGATTCTATGCCCCAATGGCTCATCACTGAGACAGGGCAGCAGGGAGGCCCCAGCAGGAGTTGGGGGCCATTGGAGAATCCCAGCACATGCTCAGAGGAGTGACAGAGGCACAGAGCTGCCTGCAGTGCCCCTCTCGCCCACTCCAGCAGCAGGGCCCTGCCTGCTTCCAGGGAGCCCATCTCCACCCACTGTGCAGCTGGGGGCTGGGGGCAAAGGACAACACATACAACATACTCCATGGAGAGCAGCCAGCTCCTACAGCCTCCCTCTCTCACTCCCTCGCTCACTTGCCCAGATACCACCCTCCTTTCCCACCTATCCTGTGGACACAGAACTGCAATGGCCACAATGACCAGAGTGACCCCACAACCATGGCCACTGTGCCCACCTACCCGAGAAAGACCCCCAGCAGCAGCCAAGTGAGGTGGGTGAGGCAGCAAACATGGGAGTGGGAGGTGGGGGTGGAGGTGGTACACGGAGGAGCAGGGCTGGGGTCAAAGAGGGGGCAGCCACTGTTGCCTTCCTGGCGAGGACAGAGCATAGGCAGCGCTCTGGGGCTGGTAAATCTTGTCTGTCTCAGCCCAACCATGCACATGCCCTTGTGCCTGGTGAGCCCTGGGAGATGCCAAGGAATCCGGGACTAGGGGTGGGAGGAGCAGCAGGCCAGGGGGCAGGCTCACTGGGGAGGCCTTACCGTCTTTCAGCAGTTCAGTGTCCACACAGGTGTCCTTCCCCACCTCGCCCTTCGTTGGCACTGCCTGCTGGGGAGAAGCAGAATCCACGTCAGGCTGGGCTAGCCAGCAGACCCCATGGCCCTTCCCAAATGGTGTCCAGGGCCAGACAACACACTTGGCCACTCCCATCTTCCTGAAGGGGGTGCTCAATCAAACCACCCTGTGCCTGAAGCTCAGTCAGTCTGGAGGTGCCAGCTAGGCCCCTGGCCCCTGTCTTTGCCCCTGCCCCACTCATGCCCCTGCCTGTTGCCAGCCCTGTCTCTTCCCAGCACTACTGGGTGTCCCCCCCAGAGAGTCCCAGGAATCCAGGAGCAGAGTCCTGCTGGACCTGAGAGCTCACTGCTCATCTCATTCTGTTGTGGTGGCCACACCTGATGACTCTCAACCACAACCCATCCCAAAGGGTCAACTCAACTGCCCATGGCAGCCCAAGCCCCTACCCTCTGGTCACCTAGCCAGCCAGTGAAAAGAGGGACACACATCTCCCACCTATTTCCGCAGAGTATTGCCTAAGATTCTCAATGTGACCACGATAGTGCTGTCACTAACAATGAGGACCAGGCCCTGGGTGTCCTTGTGGGACAACTGGCTAGACCATCAGCCATGGGCGTGTCCCCGCTACAGTACACACCACCAGGAGTGGAAGTGCCCAGACTGTCTGGGCAGGAAAAGTCCCTCCCAACCCTGTCTACTGTCCTGGCCCCCATGAAGGAAGGGGGGTCTGCCCTTACTGCAGTCAGCCACTGCATGCGGATGACACCCAACAGCACTACTGATTAGCCCCCTGAGAAGCCCTCAGCAGATGGCACACAGCCAGCTGGGTGCTCAAGCAGTGAGGCCAGGTCTGGCTCAGCACAGGGCCCACTGCCCCAGCCTGGCCTCTGGGCACTCCATCTACAGGTTAGAGATGGCAGCCCAGAGGCCTCCAGAAGTCACTTTGGCAATTGGGAGAAGACCGGCTGCAAGGAGTTAAGTGGAGGCAAGGGACAAGAGGGTGTGATGGCAAGGGACAAGAGACACCTGCTAGCACTGCACATGTATGAACAAGGCCGAGGAGCCAGAGCACCAGCCCCAGCACTCTCAGGACTGCCAGCGAGCACGCTGGGGCCTTGGAGAAGGAGAGAAAGGGAGCAGAACCCATACTACAGATGACTGAAGACCAGGGATATAAGCCTGCAGACCCGAGGGACCCAGCTGCCAGAGGACCCCACACGGAGATGTGACTGAGACATCTGCAGGGCAAACACAGAGGACGACTGCACGCCGCCATGGGAACGTGGAGGTCAGGGGCCAGGGACACATTCATAGTGCTGGTGAGAAAGGCCCGTCAGCAAGCTGCCCTCGCTCACACAGCCTGGGAGTAATGAAGACACCCCCCCCCCCCATACACAAGAGCCCAGGCAGAGTCTAGGACACATACCCCACACACACACACCCCATACACACAAGCCTGAAGGCAATGAAGACACACATGCACCCTTACGCAAAGACACAGGGTAGAATGAAGAGCCACACATATACAGGCGTTTGCTACCAGACCTGTCCTGCAAGAAAGGCTGAAAGGTGTCCTTCAGGTGGAAGGAAAGTAGGCCGTAATTTGAAACTGTGTTTGTAAAAAAGGATCTGCAGTAACAGTAAGTTTGATGGACAAATACAAAGGTATGCTTACTGCGGTTTTGGAAACACTTAAAATGTGATCACAGATTTATGTTAATGGGCCTACAAAGTATACAGGTGTCCTCATAGGGCATGAAGGGGGAAGAGTACACAGCACAGTTTCACGTGACTGAAGTTAAACTGCTATCATCTGTTTAAGTTTTAGATGCTAAATGTGGCCCGGGGAGAGCAGCCTGCACCAACCTGGAGCTGGCTCCTCCTCAGGGAGAGGCTGGAGGGGACTGCGGGGATATGACAGGCGGGAGAGCACTCACGAGCAACACCTTGGCTGGAAGGGGTCAGGCGGGAGCATGGGAGTCACAGGTAAGAGGCAGGATGTATTTATTGGAAGGCGTGTCTGAACATGGGCAGTGGTGGGACCTGTGTGGCTAGTGAGGGAGGGGCATTTAGGAATGGATAAAATGGGGACAGGGGGGCCTTAACCAAACCCACTAGGCATAGCATGAACTACAACTCACAGTGACAGGGTCTCCAAGACCCAAGAAAAAAAAGAAATGAACCACTTCTGTAAATTCTTACTTATTTTTTTTAATGAGCTCTGATTATATCTTGTGGGTCCCCTACAGTCATCAGTTGGCCACTAAGCTAACAGACAGACTTTGGTGGCCACACACACACAGATTACAAGCTGTGCAGACCTAGCTCAAAAAGTCACCAAGCAATGATCCCAGCTCAGAGCAGACAGAATCACCACACCCCAAAATGGAAAGGCATCCACAAAGCAAGGTGCAACCAGGACACGGCAGGATGGGGGGGGGG
>NW_022103922.1:280717-285593 GCF_000313985.2 Echinops telfairi
ATTGTGATATGAGTTGTATGAGCCCCCAATAAAAATGATTTTTTTAAATTACCTATAATAAATAAATTTTTATTTAAAAAATAGACCAACTGTTTACGGGAATAGAAAGCCCAGTTTCTCTCCTGAGAAGCTACTGGCACGTTTGAACTGCTGACCATGCATGGATCACAGCCCAACTTCTAACCACCGTGTGCCAATTCTGATATGGTTGACAGAACACAGCAAGAATGCAAGGCTGGTCTGACATATTAAAATCAATCAATGCACTACAGTAGTCAAGTAGAGGACCACGGGGGGTGGGGGGGGCACTAATTACAACACAGAAAAATCATTGGACAAAATCAAACACTCTTGATTTCAGGGCAATAAGGGAACAAGAACACTGACGAGGTTGTCACTCCCCAGAATAACCAACCAGCCAAGATCCAGAAGGCAGCACTAGCCCAGGGCAAGGTTCAGAGGGTTAGGAAGGAGGAGGAATGGAAACAGGAAAACAAAGGGCAGTCGTGGATTACACGATGGTGGGCTTGATTAAACCTCCAACCCTAAGTCACAGCACCACCGGGGCACAAGTCCCTTAGAAATGACTATCTTGTACATGGTGAGGGTTGCAACCAATGGCATGAAACAAAATGGTGCTCTGTTCTCACTGAGTTTACAGTAAAAAGTTAAAAATAATGTGATGAAATATAGTGTAGTCATGGCATATTTCATCAACAGAAAAAATGCTTCTATCAATGGTGCTTCACACAAATAGCATGGCACTCACATGCAAAAGAAATGCGTTTTACACAATTGATGTGTGTATGGATTGCGATAACAGTTGTATGAGCCCCTAATAAAATGTTTAAAAATTAAATAAATACATAAATTTTTTAAAATTGAGAAAAAAATAATAAAAAAAATTTTTTTAAGTTTTAAAAAAATTAAAAAGAGAGAAATGGGGCATGAGGCCCTGAGGTTCACCAAAGCACAGCCTTCCGGCAGCAAGGCAGCATCCACCCCACCCGTTCTCCCCTAGCGCTCAGCTCCCTGGGGACGGGCTGTGTGAGACAACACTTCAGATATCAAGACGCTGCCATCCAGCAGCACTCTCCCAGGCCCAGACCTGCTGCTGAGGGTCACTGTAACATGGGTGGGAAACGTCCAAAAAATCATCACACCCTCATCAAAGAGAAGACATTCTGGCCATCACATTATACACAAAGCATACAAAAAACTCACTGCCATCGTGTCAGTGCCAACTGTATTGACTCTAGAGACAGGACAGAACTGCCTCTGAGTTTCTGAGACCGGAACTGTTTACAAGTAGAAAGTCTTTCTCCCAAGAAGCAGCTGATGGATTTGAACTGCCCACCTATGGACCACAACCCAATGCATAACCACCTACACTACCAGAGGTGAGTTAATTATCTAGCCAAATATAGCAGGTTAAGGCTTTAAGTTCATAATTTTGTAGGACCCACCAATGATATTACAAATATCCAAATGGGCCCTGGCAGAAGAAGAGGTTTCTCATCCCACTGTAGAAGAAAGACCACGCATCCTCCTCTTGGGAAGTCTGTTTATTTTCTTCATCAGCAGATTACTGTTGATTACTGTTGTGATTTCCAGGGGTGGGTTTCCACAGATGAGGTCCAATCTCTTTGGCCAAACTGCCTTTCTGAAGTTCTGAGCTTACCTCTGGGGGGCCCCAACTGCCATGATGCTGAGCCCCAACTGTAGCATGGCACCTACATGCCATAGCAAACTAGCTCAACGACCTCACCCAGCTGCCAAGTCTAGCCTGAGACGGTTCCCAGCCAATTCTGTATGATCTCAAGCTAAAATGTATACTTGCCTTGAAGAGTTGTAGAGACCTGCCCTGTCAGCCCTTCCCAGCCTGTCCCTTGTCCAGTCCAGCAGTTTTCACGCTACCATCAGTCTGCCAAGCACCCCCCACAGGGCCACCTCCATGGGGCCACCCACACAGGGGTGGGAGACTTGCATCTACTTCCATTCTTGACAGCCCACCTCAGCCATGCGGCCATCAAGTCCAGTTCACAGGGCTTATTTGGCCCGTGGGGGACACTCCATACAGTGCTGTGGTCATTCCCATAGAAGGGGAGCTCCTGGGAAGCCAGCACCCAGTCCAGCACTGGGAACATGGCATACACGTCACTCCGGGGCCTTGTAGGGGTGCCACAGCAGCCTGGAACCTGCTCCGCAGAGGCCAGCTCAGCAACAGAGAGCCCGGGGCTTGGAGGCAGGCTGGGCTCGGAGGCAGGCTGCAGGGTGTGGTACAAGTGGAAATGCAGACAACTAGGAGGTGGTGGGGCTTGAAACGATGTCATGCTACCATGCTCTGAGGGCAGCCTGCTCATGTTTGGCTATTCAGAGTGCAGCTCCATGAGAGAGGGCGCCCAAGGGAAGCAGTGACATTTCTATTTGCACCATGCAAAACCAAAATCATGCCCACAGCTGGCGCAAAGACCCCAACTCCCAGTGATAGACGCTAGAGGACAGAGCATACGGCTTCACAGCAGGCCTTCCCTGATGCTAGTCATCCCCGAGAGCAGCCATTGGGTGGGAAGCACCGCCTCAGCAGTAGGCAACCTGCTGTTTAAGCCACAGCACCAGCACAGCGCCCACACCCCCAGGCCCCAGTGCTGGCTGAGGCCAGATGGCCCACCCCGCCGCTGCTGCACAGTGTGCTGCAGCTCCTGTGACTTTCTACCCTCTGGCCCTGGGTGGCACAGCACTCAACTGCCAACCACTTCCACCAGGGAGACCTTGGCAGAGGCCTGGCAACCTACTCCCGAAGGTCACAACCTTGAGAAGCCCCTGGAGTACAGTTGGGGTCACCATGGCCGACACTGCGACATTGGTGCAAAGCTAACTTTCTGTCACTTCCTGTCTTCTCAGCCAGCACTGTCCTACAATCACTACCATGTTGAGGAGGCACCCCACATCTTTTAACGTGAGAGTGCTTAAAATGTCCTAAACTGTGCTGGCAATCTCTGAGAGGGGCTCATGGGGGGCAGGTGCTGTGCCATGCTTCAGTCACCACCCTGGCATGGCAGCGGACTGGACAGCGAGGAAAGGAAAGGTGGCATGGCCACTGTCAACTTGTGGGTGCCACACTAAGAGCTAGCTGCATCCACACACAGGTGCTCAATAGAGTCCCCTGCCCTCTGGAACCTCTGTCTGCAGAACATGAGGTCACGCTGACTGAAAGGAAGGTGGGAACTTTCTGAGCAGAGAACCTGTAAAGCAGGACAGTCTTAAATTGGCCAAGACAGTCTTCACCAAAGTGCCCCATCTTTCAGGAAAAGTCCACACCCCATCAGCTTTCAGGCACCAGTGCAAAGGCGACATTTTGTGGCTGAAAGAGTAAAGCTCACAGAAAATCCAAAAGTGTCCATGAGGTCAGAAAAGTCCTTGGAAGAGAGGTTCCAAGACTCCTGCCTCAGCTCCACTCTGCTGGGCCGGGGACAGGGGGTGAAGGGGAGTGGGGGTGGTGATGGCCGGGGCGTGGGGGGGCACAAGCACTAGGAGAAACAGGAGCTCAGGACTCAGGGTCAAGGCCACCACTGCCCGCAGGTCAGTTCTAATGCACAGAACAGGGAGTCTCTGGATGAGCAGGTGGGGGGCAGCAGTCACACACCTAACCCTCGTGTCTCGGGGGCTCTTGTGGTGATGAAGATCACAGGACCACACTTCTAAGGATGTTCTAGGAGGTTCGAAACTCAGCACTTCAACCTCTGTGCCCCCACGAAGCACCTTCACAGCCTCCAGCCAGAGGCGAGCCCAGGGTCAGCTGCTCTCATTCCCATTCCCTCACCTTCTCCAACTCTTGTGCAGACATCACTTTCACACCAACAAGCAAGAGCACAGCAGATAGCTAAACTCTGAATCAATATCAGAACGTGAAAAAGATTACCCAAGGGAGAAAACACTTGCAAATCACATATCTGATAAAAACAAAAAGCTCACTGCCATTGAGCCCATGCCATAGACTGTGTAAAAGTGCCCTTGTGAGTTTCCAAGACTGTAAATGTGTATAGGAGCAGGAGACTCCGTCTTTCTCCAGAGGAGCAGCTGGTGGTTTGGAACTACCCACCGTGAGGTTTGCCACCCGACACGTAACCAGTACACCATCAGGGCTCCAGGGACTGGTAAAACGCGCTGACAAGTGCAGAGCAAGTTTTAATTAGACCACGAGCCATAGCCATACAAGTGTCACCCGCAGAGAAGAGCACCCGTGCCCATCACCCAGGCAAATGCAAATCACACAACAATCAAACACCACTCACCGCACAACCTTAAACCCTTAAGACAACAGGTGCTGGCGACAGTATGAAAAACTGGAACTTCACAACCCCTGCTGGTGGGGATGCACAATGGTGAGCAATGTTCTGCACCCAGATCATGAGGCGGCCGTGGAACTTTCACACTGAAAACCACGGAGTCATGCCTGTGGACTGCACATCAAGGAGGGCTTCCTGCCTTCCTGTCCGTTCGCCAAAGTCTTCTGCCCCAGGGTTTTCTGTTGTCTGTGTCCCAAATATACAAGTAATGTAGTTACTGTTTTTGTTACTACATGTGGTTTGTATATGTGCTCTAGAATGTTGGCTTCAAGACAAGAATTTGTAGGTCTATCTAAATAAAATAGGCTGGATGAACAATCTGGAGGAGAAAACAATGGGACGGACAGTTCCGAGGGGATGTGGGAAAGGGGGAGGTGAGGGGAAAGGAAGTGGTGTTAACAAACCCAGGGACAAGGGAATAAGTGATCCAAATAGGCGGTGAGGAGGGTGTAGGAGGCCTGGTAGGGCGTGGCCAAGGGTAATGTAACCGAGAGGAATTACTGTAACCCAAATGAAGACTGAGCATG
>NW_022103922.1:286041-299248 GCF_000313985.2 Echinops telfairi
AGGTGCCGAAGGGATCAGTTATCAGGCATCAAAGAACAAAAAATCATATCATTGTGAATGAGGGGGAGTGCACAGTGGGGACCCAAAGCCCACCTATAGGCAACTAGACATACCCTTACGGAAGGGTCGCATGGAGGAGACGAGCCAGTCAGGGTGCAGTGGAGCAACGATGAAACATACAACTTTCCTCTAGTTCTTAAATGTTTCCTCCCCGCCTTTCCCCGCCCCCCCACTATTATGATCAACTCTACCTTACAAATCTGTCCAGACCAGAGGATGTACACTGGCACAGATAGGAGCTGGAAACACAGGGAATCCAGGACAGATGATCCCTTCAGGAGAGTGGTAATAACAGGAGGGTGAAAGGAGGGTGGGGTAGAGAGGGGGAACTGATTACAAGGATCTACGTATAACCTCCTCCCCTGGAGGATGGACAACAAAAAATGGGTGAAGGGAGACGTCAGACAGTGTAAGATATGACGAAATAATAATTTATAAATTATCAAGCAGGGAGGGAGGGGGGAAAATGAGGAGCTGATGCCAGGGGCTTATGTGAAGAGCAAACGTTTTGAGAATGATGAGGGTAACAAATGTACAAATAAATGTGCTTGATACAACTGATGCACGTATGGATTGTGATAAGAGTTGTACAGGCCCCAATAAAATTATTAAAAAAGACAAGGATTTGTGTGTGTGTGCGTGTGTGTGTGTCCTGTCCAGTGGCATACCCCTAAGTTTCTATAATAGTAGCCCCTGTCTATGAGTATAGGTAATTAATGCCTGATGGAGAGGTATATGAGGTGGGATGGATAGATGGGTGAGTGGATGGGGTGAATGGATGGACAGGTGAAATAGACAGCAGGTGGGTGGGTAGGTGGATGGATGATAGGTGGGTGGCAAGGACTGGACAAGTGAAAAGGTGGGTTGGGTGGTAGGTGGGCAGGTGGATGGGTGGACAAGGGTAGATAGTGGGTGGTATTATGGGTCGATGGATAGGTGGGTAGGTGGGGGTGATGAGTGGATAGGTGAATGAAAGGGACCGAACGACAAAAACATGGGTGAAGAGAGAAAGGATGGTGTAAGATATGAAAATAATTTATCAAGGAGTCACGAGGGTGGGAGAGGGAGGGAGGGAAAAAAGAGGAGCTGATACCAAAGGCTCAAGTAGAAAGAAAATGTTTTGAAAATGATGATGGAAACATCATCGATGTATGGATTGTTATGATACAAGTGATGTATGGATTGTCAGAAGAGCTGTAAGAGACACCAATAAGATAATTTATATAAAAACAACCCTTGAAAACCATCAGCAGAGCACCAGCGCTCAGACACCACTTTCAAAGAATGGCTTAGCGTCCCTCCACCAGAAACTGCGCGTCACTCCTGCAGCGTCTACACAGCATGATGGGATGAAATGCACCTGAAACCAGTTCTGAGAAAGAGACTCTTCTTCACAGCACATTCTGAACACAGGGGGACAAAAGGTTGTGAAATGGTGCCATCCCTTGTAGAAGTTCTATGTGGCATCTGGCAGTTCTTCAAGGTGGCTTGCCCCAAAGCTAAGTATAAATCAGATCAACTCTTCTGATTCTACAAACCCTACCAAGCACCACCACAGCTGACCAAACCAAAAACCCACTGCCATCAAGCTGGTTCCAACTCATGGTGATGGTGGTGGTGGTGGTGGTGGTGGTGGTGCTGCTGCTGCTGCTGCTGCTGCCATTGTTAGGGGCCATCCAATGGGTTCCAACCCATAGTGATGCACAACAGACGGAAGCTGCCCGGCCAGCACCATCCTCACAATGTTCTATACTTGAGCTCACTGGTGCAGCCTTGGGGCCAATCTGTCTCCTTGGAGGTCTTCCTTCTCATCACTGCCTCTCTACTTTACCAAGCATGATGTCCTTCTCCAGGGACTGGTTTCTCCAGGCAACATTTCTGAACTAAGAGAGACAGTCTCTCAATCAAAGGAGTACTCTAGCCATACTTCTTCTAAGACAGACCAAAGCGACCTGTATAGTTTCCAAGGTGGTAATCTGTACGGAGCAGGCAGCCTTCTTGTTCTCCTGCAGAGCAGCTGATGAGTTTGAGCCACTGACCGCTAGAGGTCCCTGACAGCACCACCAGGGCTCCTTCACCCGCTGGAGCGCCACAGCTCTAGACCACCACAATAGATAACCAGCCCAAGAGTAAATCCTCCTCCCCTAGTTCTCGAAGAGCAGGGGGAAACAGCTTCGACCTCAGATATTTAAAATTTTCAAAAACAATGCTTTTTCACTTGACCTGTGTCAGCTTTTGCACACACACAAAGACCTGCAAAAGATCCATAGCCCTCCGAGCGAAGATAAACATCTTCTACCACTAACGCCACAAAACCCTGGTGGGGCAGTGAGTTCAACCCACCAAGTCCCCCTGGAAGAACAGTGAGGTTCCCTGCTCCTGTGGAGAATGACAGTCCTACAATTCCAGGGCCCAGTTCTACTCCATCCTCCAGGGTCCCTGGGAGTGACAATGAACTTGATGGCATGGGTTTGTTTTGGACAACACGAAAAACCACTCTTTCTCTTAGCAAATGAGGGCCATGCAAGACAGTATTTTGACTTCTCATGGACTCTAGACTTTCTGGAGCAACAGAAGGTAGGCATCCCATAGAAAGATGACCCAACAGAATGTACAAATTATAGAACAAAACCACTGATATCACATGGAAGTGAAATTTTACTGAAGATCATTCAACAATGGTTGCAGCAGTATATTGACAGGAAGCTGCCGGAGGTTCAGCCAGATTCAGAAGAGGTCATGGAACAAGAGAGATCACTACTGATGTCAGATGGATCTTGTCTCAAATCAGAGACTACCAGAAAGATGTTTACTTGTGTTGACTGCTCAAAGGCAATCGACTGTGTAGATCGTGAGAGCCTAGAGAATGGGAATTCCAGAACATGTCATCGTGCTCTTTTAGAACCTGCACATGGTTCAAGAGGCAGTTGTGTGAGCAGAACAAGGGAATAATGCTGCATGTTTTAAAAGGAGAAAGGTGCGCAACAGGGTTGTATCCTCTCACTCTTCTTATTCAATCTGTATGCTGCCCGAATCATCAGAGATGCTGAATGATATGAAGAATACTGTGCAAGGATCAGAGGAAGATTTATTAGCAACCTGAAATGTGCAGATGACCCAGCCTGGCGTGCTGAAAGTGAGGAGGACTTGAAGCCCTTGCTGATGAACATTAAAGATGGCAGCCTTCAGTATGGATTAAAACTCAATGTAATGAAAATAAACATCCTCACAACTGGATAAAGGTTACATCATGATAAATGAAAAGATTGAAATTGTCAAGGATTTGATATTGCTTGAATCCACAGCAATACTCATGGAAGCAGCAAAGAGATCAAATGATGCATTACAGTGGGTAACTCTGCTGCGCAAGGCATCTTTAAAGTGTTGGAAAGTATGGATGATACTTTTGAGGACTAAGGTACACCTGACCCAAGCCACAGTATTTTCAACGGCCTCATACACATATGAAAGTTGAATATTGAATAAGGAAGACAGAAAGAGAACCGATGCATTATGAATTACGGTATTGGCGAAGAATGTTGACAGTCCTGTGGACTGCCAAAAGAACAAACAAATCTGTCTGGGAAGTAGTCAGAATGCGCTGAAGATGACGAGACTTTTTTCTGACACACTTTGGACATATTGTCAGGAAGAGACGACTCCCTGGAGAAGGACACCATGTTGGTAAAGTGGAGGGGCAGTGAATAAGAGATGGACTGTCATAGTGGCTGCAACAATGGGCTTGAGTATGGGCATAATTGTGAGGATGGGGCAGGACGGGCAGCGTTTCGTTCTGTTGTACACAGGCGGGCTATGAGTCAGAACCAACTTCAGTGTACCTAACAGCAAAGGGGTAAGTGAACTCTTGAAACAAACGCCATGAAATGATCACTAAAGCTTAAGCCAAAACTGCCTCCTAAAGTCTTCCTATAGGCAGACACTTGTTAAACTTAACTAGTAATAAATGATCTGCCTTGAGCAATATGCTCATATCAACTAGCTAAGTGGGATCAAATTGGCCTCAGCAACTCAAAAGATTTGATAAGGACCTTCGGAGTCAGTGCTTAAGTTAATGGGGGGAAAAAATCACTACCATCAAATCAATTCTAACTCACAAGGACCCTATAGGACAGGGTAGAACTGTTCCTGTGGGTTTTGGAGATGAATTCTTTAGGGAGTAGAAAGCTGCCTCCTCCCTCAGAGCAGTTAGTGGTTTCCAACTGCTGACCCTGCAGTTAGCAGCCCACTGCATAGCTCGCTGCATCACCAAGGAGAAACCACTCAGGAAAGGAGGTGAGGCCAGCTGCCCCACTCAGGAGTGGGACCAGTGTCACAGAGAGCTGAACTGCTGTTTGCTGGGTGTGGTCTCAACAATATCAGTAAAGGTAAGAGGGAAACACCCACCCACCACCAAGGCTCTTTGGAAATGTGAACAGGCGTCCCAGAAGTAGCCCTGGAGCCACATGTTCTGGCCTCCTCAACCTCCCTTCTCCCCATGAGGAAGAGGAGGGAGAGGAAGGTCAGTACCAGAGTTGCACAGGGTCCACTCAGTGTGGCCTGGAGAATGCTCTAGGTTCCATTCAGAAAAGGTGGGAATCCCTGGGGGGCGGGGGAGGGGGGCCGGTATTCCAGGCCCCAGCAGGTCTGCATACCTGGTGACACAGCCCCCTAGAGTCCCCTCAGGGTAGCCCCTGGCAGCAGTGGGCAGAGGCAGCAACAAAGGAGCTGCCTTCCTCCAGATGCTGCTGCGGCACAGCACCCTCCCCCATCCACCCTTTTGTTCCAAGAACACAGTCCTGCCAGGCACCAAGGCGGCGCCCACACAGCCCTCTGAGACCTCCCACAGCTGGTGCGGACCTGGGGGCTCCTGTGCCAGGGCACAGGCCCTGCCAGTCAGAGGCCAGCGAGGGAGGGGCCATGGCAGCAGCCCCAGCCCTCTGGCCTCACCTGCGGGCCTCGCTGCAGCCAGCACCCGCCTCCATTCCCGATCATCCCTGCGCGGGGCCACGGGGGCCAGGAAAAACCGGGAAACCGCGAAACCCGGTTAGTCTCTCGGTGGCGGCGCGGTGCTCAGCGCAGCCTCTTCCTGCCCAGCAGCCAGTGGGAAGCAGGCTTCCCGGCGCAGGCGGCCAGCCCCGTCCAAAGCAGAGCCCACTTGGGGCAGGGGGTCGCCCAGACCCGTCGAGGTGGGCCTGGGAGGCGGGACAGGAAGGGTGCTCACTTGCAAGAACCTCTCACTTTCCGTCCTGCGGCCCACCGCGGGGCGGGGAACGGCAGCAGCTGCACCCCCACCCCGGGCATGCTCAGTAGCGCCCATCCCCAGCCGTGCAGCCATTTCCTGAAATGGAGGCTCTCACAGCAGAGCCACCCCAGCCCCTCAGCAGGCTGCCCACCTTGGCCTGCATGCACACCCCCGTCAAGGGACGCAGGCACTGTGTCCTCCCTACCTTGCCCTAACAATGGCGAGGGGCTCACCACAGAAACCGTGATCCAGCTTACCTGCACGGGGTCAGTTTTCTGATAAACAAATACAACACCAAGCAAAAGCTTTGAGGCTAGCTCTAGGAAAACAAAAGTGAGTCCGTGGCCCTGTTACCCAGAGCCCACAGGGCAGTGACCAGAGGAAGTCACCGAGCCCAGCGGTCAGTGCACAATGCCCCTCCCCCCTGAGGGCAGGGAGTAGAAGCACCTGCTCAGCTCTGGATGCTGTTCACACACACACACACACACACACACACACACACACACTGCCCTAGCCCACCCACGTCCCCACCCCTCACAGCAGCTCTCTCGAGATGGAATGCATTACAATAAACATCTGGAGTTCTTTGACTCAAAGTTCTTTGACTCAAATACTTTATAAAATATTTGAGTTTCATGCAAACTACAAAAAAAAAAAATTCCATTGTCAAGGATGATGAAAAGCAAGTAAATGCTAACCTTTCTCTATAGAAGCTATTCTGAAAGCCCCACCCACTCTCAGTCAGTGTGGACACTGGTGCGGACCACAGTCCAGCAGAGATAGCCCTCTGTGCTTGAGGCTGTCCCAGAGGGAATTGACACAATCTCTTTCAAAGACACACACATACACCCTTTGGTGGGCCAATTCCATCTTTTCATTCACTCCAAACAGTTGAAACATTCCTAGATTACAGGAACAAGCGTCCACTGCACGCTTCTCTCCAGATATTTGCGGGCGCCAATGCAACGTGTCCAAATCAGCCCATCTCTTCACTGCTGCCTGGCCCTCCTACCTAACAACACAGCACCAGGCTGGCTGCTCGCTGGCTCCCTCTGATGGAGGACACAAACTTCCTGCATCCACACCTACACTGACAAACTGCTTGCTCAAAGTTTAAAATGCCAAACATCTTTTCTTTTTCTCTGCAGGTCTTTCCTTGAACTACAAGTCTATTCTCAGCATTCTGGGTAGGAGGCAGATTTCCACCTAGGCCCTCAACTCTACCTACATATCTGGCTTAAAATCAAGCCTATTTCTTCTAGGCAATACCTAGTTCCTCTTTTGAGCACATCCAATCAAGTACAGCCCAATGATGGACTTACTACCTCTCTGTAATCATGATGATCATATTGATTTTACATCAAATACTTGGGCCTATTTACAATACCAGGTAGGAGAAACATTCAATATTCACAGTGCAGTCACTTAAACACATACCCTTAAATCTCTTGCTGACACTCAGATTTAACCTCCACCCCTGCTGTTTCCATTTATGTGCATAAGGCTCTTCTCCCCTCAGCTGCTGCATATTGTTTTCATACATTCCTTTCAGCTGCTACAGTTAGGGACCACCATCTAAGAATTAAAAGTTTTACTTCACGTGTCCGTTCTGCTTTCCCTCACAACAAACCCTACCTTCTGACACCAACTAGGGGAACTCATGGGTTAGGGCCACTCTGACCTCCTCCAGCTCCCACGGCAGTCAGCCACAAGGCAGACGTCAAACACCCCCCACCCTCTGTCCTTGTGAATCCTATTGTGACACCCACCATCCCCCGAGTGATGTTGAACACCGCACTCAAATTTCCCTGCACTCTGCTTTTCTCTTGGGTTCCACAATTCATTGCAATGGCCACACAGAACTCGTAGACAACGCTCACAATTAGAGATTTATTAGGAAAATTAATAGGTTACAATTCATGTGCAAAATGCTCAAGATACAGCTGGTCAGTCAGGACAGTTGATTCCCTGCCATGCCCACAGGCAGGCTACTCTCAGGTCCTCAGCCTCTTGGGCTGGCCTCTGCCCTGCTCAAGCAATGTTAAAAAGCTCTTCAAAGGATGCCAATAAATGTCCAACGGGCATGCCACTCTGCTACAAGCCTCAACTCAAAAGCACTTGGCTCCAGCTCTATCAGTGGGCAAACCAAGCTCCCCTACGTAAGTGCTCCGATGCTCCTCCCTCCACAAACCAGTCTCCGGCCCAAAAGCACTGAGCTTTACTTGCTCTGTGGGTTGGGGCACCCACAACTCTGCCTCCCGCTCTTGTTCTAGGTTCTGCTGCGGCTGCCCCGCGGGTATCCTGGACATCCAGGATCTCCCAGCTCTTGTTTCTGGCTAGTGATGAGAATCCCCTCTCCCCTGCTTCTAAGATGGCTTACCCATCAGTCAGGGTAGCCATCAATTAACCCTGTTAACAATCAGTCACAGCTGAATCATATAATCACAATCAGTAGCTTGCGCACCTTCTCACCCAGACCCCTCAAAAGAATGCAGGTCCTTTCGGTGGTCGGCTATAGGTAGAATTCCTACGATAAATGCAAATTGGTACAAACAACAACAACAAAAATTAAATTGTGCTGAGCAGGGTGAGCTTTCGGAGTATGCGTTTTTCCCACTAGGTGAGCATCAAGCAACTCGCTCTGAGTTAGTGCACCCAATGGCATTGCCTGGGAAGGTTCTCTCTGGTCACACTGAATTTTTTCATAAAAGCAGTTTCGCTCAAACCTCATTTTTTGTGATGGCCGATTTAAGAAAATGGCGGGCAGCTGTGGCATTTTTTTCCAGCTCGGGAAAAATGCCACATAAACTGTTGTGATCTTGAACACAGCTTACAAGGACAGCACTATGGGAAAAACTCAAGTGTACGAGTGTTTTCTCATTTCAAAAAAGGTGAAGTGTCGATTGGTGACAAACCTTGTTCTGGATGTTAGTCAATTTCCAGAACAGGCGAAAATGTCAACTTGTAATGCATTTGGAGTTTGTGCCACCAGGTCAAACTGTAATCAAACTTTTTATTTAAAGATTCTGAAAAGATTGTGTAACAGTGTGCAACAAAAAAGGCCTGATTTGTGGCAGACAGCGGAACGAACAGTGGTTTTGCCACCACGACAATGCACCTGCTCACACAGTCATCTCAGTGTGCCAGTTTTTGGCCAAAAAACAGCATGCTTCTGTTGCCCCACATACCTGATTCACCTGACCTCACTCCATGCAACTTCTTTTTGTTTCTGCAAATGAAGAGGGACACGAAAGGACAGTGATTTGACAACACAGAAAAGGTGAAGGAAAAAATGAGGGAGGTGCTGCCAGCCATCCAAACAGATGAATTTAAGAAATGTTTCCAAGAATGGAATTGCAGATGTGACAAATGTATTAAGTGTAATGGAGAGTACTTTGAAGGTGATAAGGTTGTTTTGTACAAAAAATTAAATATATAGACTTTTTTTTTTTTTAAATCCAGCTTTGGGGGATACCCCCATGTAATTCACTGAACTGTACCAGGTGTACAAAAACTGTCCAACTTAGAAAACACAAATGCGAGTTTCCATGCTAACACAGTTTTTTTTTAGTTGTACTTAGTAAAAGTTTAAAAATAGACTAAGAAGGTAAAAATCAGTAAATTAGGTAGAAGACAGTTTTGTAGCTCTGGTAAAAAAGTACCCAACAAACAGCAGCAATAAACTAAAGCAAACATCATCCTAAATGAGACTATTCGAACTCCCTTTAGAATCCAGAATGCTGACAGGAAGCCTTTAGAGTCTGGCAGCAAGGGAAGTCAGAGCAGACTGTGAAACAGGTGCTTGGGATGCCTGGGGAAAGGAGAGCAGCCTTCCCATTATTTTGGTAAATCTGAAAATGTGTCCAAGTAAAAAGTCAACAAAACATAAAAAGAAAGATGATACAGACTAAGGAGTACTCACTAGCATGGCTTCTACTCAACAAGGCACAAGATGCTGGGGACCTGGGGCCTGAAAAGGGAGACATGAGCAGACCTGGCGGAGAGCTACCATCGTGAGGCTATTGAATCCCTCCCTACTCTACATTATTTGTTTTAAAAGGGAAAATGTTAACTTCCCAAAAAATAAAGTCTTGAATGTCGAAAACAAAACTCTGGTCAAGAGTACAAAAGGTGAGACAGAATACGTTTGATGGGGTGAAGAATGCTTTCTTAAAACGCAGAGAAGACAGGCTGTACACTACACTGTCTTCACACTACACACAGTCACACATAGAGACGTGGAAGCAGTAAGAAAAGCACAAAGACCTCCCAAATCGGAAGATGGCATTCACAGACCCTGCCCACAAGAGGAAATACATTCGGACAGTAACCCAGGATACTGGTGGTGGAAGATAGCGAATGAAGATGCTAGCAAGAAGTGACTTCACACTCAGTAAGAGGTGGGCCCAACAACCCCCTCTCTGCCTCCACCTTCAGAGACCCCAATGCTGGCTTGGTTCCACACTGAGGGCGAGGCCAGTGTGTGCTCGGCATTAGGAAAGCCTACAGCGGGACATGTAACTCAGTGACTTGGGAAGTCCAATCCAGGGGCATGAGGGACAGTAGAGGACCACTCCTGGCAGCACTGGCCACAACTGTGGAGCTCAGAATGTGGGAGACACGTGAGCCACTGAAACCCCCCTCTGAGGATGGATACCAAGACTGCTCTCTAACAGCCACTGGGAGAAGGAAGACAAAACCGGCAACAGCAACATGCACAAGGTGAACCATAGCCACATCCATGAAGAGGGAATTCCAACATAACACTCTCCTTACAGAGTAAAGAGCCAGTGAAACAAAAATATGTCGTGTAGAAATACACCTAAGTGCAGTGAAACCACTCACACACAATGGAAAGCCTCGGGCGGTAGGGACAGGGTTCAGGGTGGTGGGTGCCAGCACCTGCCAGCTGGACTGTGTCTATAAGTGCGTGTGGGCATGCATGCTTGAGTGTACAGATAGAAGGTGTCCAAAAAGGTTATCTGGGTCATAAGATCATGAGCTGTTTTCTTGTGGTACAGTAATGAAAATATTTGTCTACCTAAAAAAATTTAATATATGTTGTTCCAATTCAATGACAAAGCTGAAGTCAAACCAAAAAAACATAGGCAAGTGGATCATTTCAGACAGTGACAACTTAGGGAAGCAACTCACCCCTGGGCACATTTGAGCTGTACCCAGAAGACTGAGAAAGATCATTCTGAGCAAGAGGAACAGCAAGTGTAAAGGTTCTGAGGCAGAGGCAGGCCTGGTACATCCAGGAATAGGCCTGGTGCACACGATTGGGTAGGGATTGGCCCGGTGCACTGGAAAAACAAAAGACGAGGCCAGCTGCCGCAGGAAGCAAGAGTGCCCTGGGCCAGCAGAACTTTGCACTGTCCCGAAGCGTTAGCGTTTGAAGGGGAGAGAGGTCTGTGTGTTTCTCTTCTGAGGTCCGCCCTAAATTCCTGGCAGAGAGTGAGGGCAGAGAGCAGTGAGTGCCCAGGTGGAGGACTTCTGCCTGTCCTACAGAGGGGTGCCTTGTCCTGCTAGACCTGCTCTGAACGGGGAATGTGACCTGGAGGCAGTTCTCGTTTCCAGAGCGCACTAGCTTCTGTGGGTAGAAGGCTGGGAGGCTACTAAAGCACCCAGGAAGAGCCCATCAGTGGTGACAGCTACAACCTAGCACATGTGGTCTGTGCACGAGGGTGGCGCCAACAGAATGGTCTGGTGGATGGTTGGGGGAGAGCCGAACAGAGCATGGATGTAGAGGAGATCCTGCCCAGGAGAAGCAGGCCCCACCCGGTGACCAGTGTGGACCCTTGGAGCTGCTCATTGGAGGTAATGTGCTACAATGGGCAGAGGCGCTTGCCACTGTGCGTAAGAACCCTGGCCAGTGTATATCCACAGGACACACCCATCCTGTCCAAGCTTTCACTTTGTTTGCACAGAATTGCAAAGCGTTTCTTACAATCTTCTTGTCCCAGAAAGCCAGAGGGTGCTCAAAGACTCATGGGGACATGCCAAAAAGACACAGAAGCTTGCTGGAAAGAGTACCATTGGTCAAATTTGGGATAATCCGAGCATTAAAAATAAAAAGGTGACATTTTACATATTTTAGCATATTTAACATGAATTCGTGATTCCATATAAAGTCAGAAAAGTGGGGCTGGAACTACAGGGGAACAAAGCCCCTCTTTGGGAGGAAGACTCCTGGGAAAAGGCGCTAAGTGGCCAGCTTGATGAATGACAAGGCAGCACCCCCTCGAGACGGTGGGGTGGGGCAGGGACAGAAGGTGCGGTGCAGGGAGGCAAAGAGAAGGGCCCCCAAGAGCCTGCACAATCCTGTGGGCTTTGGTGAGGTTCCAGGGGAGCATGCCCCTCACCAGGCTGAGGGAGGGAGCTGACAGCAAGCAGGACTGTAAAGCACAAGGGCAAGAAACAGGGGGGGCCCCAGAGCTGTGGGCTCGGGAGGATGGTCCTGAGGCGGAAGTCCTACAAGAAGGGAAGGATGTACCATTTAAGCACAAAATATTCCTGTTCCTTGAGGTTTCCTCATCCCCTGCTATCATAACCCCAGTCCTGCCTTTGAGCTCTGGCTAGACCAGAGCATGTACAATGTTGCACGTAAGAGCTCAGGACAGGTACAGAAATGGGAGTAGAGATACCAAGAGGGTAGGGGGAAGGTGGGGGAAGGAGGAGAGGAAGAGGGAACGGATCACAATGATAGATGCATAACACCCCCAACCCCACCCAGAGGGATGAACAATAGAAACGTTGGTGAAGAGAGACAGTAGTCAGTGTAAGATATAAAAATAATAATTTATAATTTATCAGTTGTCCATGAGAGTGGGAGGGTGGGGGCGGAAGGGGGAAAAAAAGAGGAGCTGATACCAAGGGCTCAAACAGAAAGAAAATATTTTTTAAATGATGGAGGTAACATATGTATGGCGGAGGAGGAGGAGGAGGGACAGCAGGGCGGTGTGGCTGCCTCAGCTGACATGGGAGTCCATGAGAGGCCAAGGAGCAGGGGTGTCCTGAGGTGCTGTCTGGGCAAGTGCTGGGCAAACGGAGCCCACAACCCCCCAGACACAGAGAGAGGGAAGCTGGGCTTTGGGGGAACTGCAAGTGTAAGGAGGGGCAGGAAACAGAACCAGGGAACTGAAAACTCGGGGATGCACAGGAAATGGGAATGGCCTTGTAGTTTAGAAAATTACATCATGCAAGGCCACTCATAAATTAATCAAACACCTTAAAAAAAAATCTCCCAAGCCCATCAACAGGGTAAAGGAGAAGCAGGGCAGCAGCATCTCTGAATCCGCAGCCTTTCCTGATGAAAACCATCAAGACTGGACTAGAAGGTACATGCCTTAGCATGACCCAGGGCACGTGTGAGAAGGCCAGCAACCAACAGTCTGGAGGAGACTGAGAGCTCCCCATGAGACCAGGAACAGAGCTCAACAGAAGTTCCCTCTAGTCAGCGAGGCACCAGAAGTCCTGCCAGAAAAATAGACAAGAGTGAAAAATCAAAGAGCCCAGGGAAAAAAGCACAATTGTCTCCGCTTGCAGGTGCCATGATCTTCTATGTAGAAAACCCTAAAGAGCCCATGAAAAAACTTCTAGAGCTAATGGAAGAATCCGCAAAGTCACAGGGTACAAGGTCAACAGGCAGAAGTCAGTTACTGAAAGAGCAATTAGAGAAACAATGCTATTGACAACAGCATGGGAGAGAATAAAACACCGAGGAATAAATCAAACCAGAGATATATGGGGTTCACACGGAGACAATGATAACCAGTGATGGAAGAGATTAAAGAAGATTTACATAAACAAAAACATGTTCCATGTTCACAGTTTGGAAGCCTTAATAATCGTTAAGATGCCAGTACCCACCAAAGAGACCTAGAGATCCACTTACGATTCCAA
>NW_022103922.1:301031-318512 GCF_000313985.2 Echinops telfairi
TATCATGTTCAGCCTTCATTTGAGTTTCAGTAATTCCTCTCAGTTACATTGCCCTTGATCACGCCCTACCAGGCCTCCTACGCACTCCTTGCCATTGATTTTAGATCACTTGTTGTTCCCTTGTCCCAGGGTTTGTTAACACCCACTTCCTTTACCCCACCTCCCCCTCTCCCATGTCCCTCCTGAACCATTGGTCCGTTGTTTTCTCCTCCAGATTGTTTATCCCACCAAGGATAACTCTTTACTGGGGTAGAGAGCCTCATCTTCCTCCCCCAGAGTGGCTGGTGGTTTCCAACTGCCAACCTTGCAGCTAGCAGACCAACATGTAACCACTATGTCACCAAGAATCTCCACATAAAATGTAGATAACTTAAGAAAATAAATAACCCAATCATAAAAATTAGCAAAGGACTTGAATAGACATTTCAACCACAAAGAATAAATAGTCACCAAACACAGGGAAAGATGCTCGGTGTCATTAGTGGCCAGAGGGTCGCACATCAGACCCACACGGAGATCCTCTTCTACTCCCACAAAGTCAGCTAACATGAAATGATTGATTGTACAACGCTTCTTTATATAACTGTACGATATGTGGATTACAGGCCCATAAAAAGTTTTTTTAAAAAGACAAAGAAGTAACAAGCGTTAGCGAGGATGTAGGGAAATTGGGACCTGATGAGAACGTTAAAACGGCACAGGCGCTGTGGGAACAGTGCAGCGATTCCACTCCAAGGTGTGTACTCCCAAGACTTGAAGGCAGAGCCTCACAAAAACTGCTCCAGGCACTCACTGCAATCTAAGGTGGAAACAAGTTATCTGCCCATCAGCAGACGAACAGAGAAACAAAGCGATGTGCACACAGAACACTGCTCAGTGCGTAGGAGAAAGCTACAGCCTGGATGGGGCTGGAACAAAAGAACAAATGCTGTCCAGCCTCGAGTCCATTCCAACTCACAGCGACTCTGCATGTAGCAGAGCAGAACACTGCCTGGCCCTGCGCCACCTCACAATCTATATGACCTTCTGTTTAAAAAGAGAAAGAAAGAAAACTGGCAAAAGTATAAAGAACAAAGATCACTAGTGGTGACCAAGAGTAGGGTGCTGGAAAAATCATAGTGACTGAGGGGAGGGATGCCTAGGGGTTACTGTCACTGTACGCCCGTGAAAAGATCCACTGGCAGCACTGGCAAACGGGAACGGGATGTTTGAGGTGGGGGCGGGAAGGGTGGCTGCTGAGGCTGCTTCTGTCCAACCCAATACCCCATGGAATTTGGTCCTTGTTCCAGAGGTTTAGGGTCACGATTTCACAGGGCATCCCAGTTAGCTGGCCTCATAGCATGTTTTGTGCTTCTGTTTTACCTCAGGAAGCCCTAGTGTGGTAGTTACATCATCTGTTGTCAACTTGAGACTGAAGCGTGAATGGGGTGGAGTTTCGCCTGTCAATCAAATCACAGCTTGATTACTTCATTGGGAGACACTAAGGAGAGAAAAAGCTCCCTAGAGGGGGGACACACTCACTCCCTGGGAGACATTCCTGTTGAGAAGACACAAGGAGATGCACTAGAGCTCTGGAGCTGAAGGAGCCATGTGGAGACCCCTTGCCAAGGCTGAGAGGCTTCCACTGGCCTGTGAACTTCCTGCATCATTGTCATTGCATGTGTTTCCTAAGTCTAAAGAGGAATTTATAGATTGGTACCGGACATATTGGCTAATATTGGACTTACGGACTTGATCTATACTGTGCTGGGATGTTTTCTCAATATTCAATTAAATGCTCTTGTATAAAAAGCTCTTTCCCATACACATGAGTCTATGAATTTGTTTCTCTAGTCTACCCAAACTAACACACCTAGTGCCACAGTGCTTACGGCTGCTGTGGAAAGGTCAGCAGTTCAAAACCACTAGCCGCTCCACAGCAGGAAGATAAGGCTTTCTACTCCTAGAAGAATTACAATCTCAGAAACCCACAGGGCAGTTCTACCCTGTCCTACAGGGTTGCTGTGAGTTGGAATCGACTCAGTGGCGGTGGTTTACTTGTTTTTGTTGCTGTTGTTCTACCTCTAGTTCACTGAGCTCTAAAAGCTTGGCTGGCAAGCAGCCATCAAGACCACCAAGTGGCCTCTCTGCCTCGAGCCAAAGAGGAGGAAGGGAGTTAGAGATGGAGGTGGATGTGGACTGTATAGCCATCAGCCTCTCGGACAACCACCTGGCTCCCTTACTCGACATTTTTGTCAGCATCTACAAAAAATCCTGATCAAAAACGGACAAGTGAAGAACTAAATGGAGGCCGGATGAATTCTTGAAACTATCGCCCTGACATAATCTTTTAGCCTTAAACCAAAGACATCCCCTGGAATCTTCTGAAAACCGCCCTTCAGCTTCGCAAGGGGAAAGGTCAGCCTTGGGCATGATGCTCTCTTAAGAACCAGTATTCCCAATGAAATGATCTTTAAAAAAAAAAAAAAAAAGAACCAATATTGACATGGGACCAGAGTGACAACACGGGCAAGAAGAAAGGACTTGGCAGTGAGAGAACAGGGCAGACGGACCAGAGAGAGAAAGATCAGGCACTCTACTACTGACCCAATATTACATGCTTGAACCTACCCAGAGCACCGGGGGAGACAGACCAGGTAGTACCATTCCAAAAGAAATCCCTACACAGCAGTTCTACTGCCACCTGGGCACCGTGGTCAGTCCCTCACAGGGTCACTGTGTGTCAGTGTGTAACACACAGAAACCACAAACACTGACAGCTATGAGCACATGTGTGTGCCTAATAGGTTGTGGTGACAGGAAACTGGCGCTAGTCAAATCACTGTCCCCCTAAAAATTCCATTATTCTTTGTAGTACATCTGTATTACCAACATATCCTAATGAATTAGTATTGTATTTTACATTTTCTCAACAGAAATTTATATAAATATCTCAGTTTTGCCTTTGGACACATGCACAAAGCCTAAACCCCATATTGTTCCTTAGCTCAGTAAGGAGCCCCCAGCCCCCAGCACCACAAAACCCGCCCATGTCTCCAAGCCAGTCCAGCACCTAACACTGTCACCAGACAGCTTGCTCTACCCCCCACTCAAACCACCCACCCATTCTCCACACAGCAGGTCCCCTACCCCCAGCAGGTCACTGGCCACCAGAAACCCATCCCAGCCACCATCCCCTGTCTTCACCCCCACCTGCAACTCCCTCTTCCTGAAAGCCCAGTCTTGGTAACCAACGTAAAGCTTCTGGTCAAATGTCACCCCTTGAGTGGCTTGCCCTGTCCCCTATGGCTTGGGAACCTGCCTGTCAGCACTGTGCTATGGCTACAGAAAAGGTCTGACCAGCCTCGCTTCTCCAGCTCCACCTTCACTGCGGCACCCCCACACTTGCGAACATGTGTAGCACTTGGTGCCCAGGGCGCACGTGCAGGAACACATTCAGAAATGGGGGAAAGGGCAGGCATGACCTGAAACCCCAGATACACACAGCCAGCCAGAACCAAACCCACAGCCATCAAGCCAATTCCAACCCATAGCAACCTGGGGGGGTGTCAAGTCCAAGAAGGCCCCCCAAAACTCAAACCACCAGAAAGCAGTCCCAGCCATCATGCGAGGGGTGAATTCATTAAATGTTTAACTAAATATGACAGGCTAATTTCTAAGTCGGCAAGACTTAGCCTCATGTACGTTGGACATGTTGTCTGGAGACCAGTCCCTGGAGAAGGACATCATGCTTGGTAATGGAGAGGGGCAGCGAGCGAAAGAAAAAGAGGAAGGCCCTCGACAAGATGGATGGACGAATGGCTGAAACAGTGGGCTCAGACCTAAGACCGATTGTGAGGATGGCACAAGGCCGGGCGATTTTCTGCTCTGCAGTACACAGGGTCTCCAAGAGTCGGAACCAACTCACATGGCTGAAAATGACAACAACAATTTTTGAGTTAATAAATTTTGTCTACCTTGCATATAATGTCATAAATCTTTCATGGCCTTTGGCAGGAAACAGGTTCTCCCGCTCTGCCAGAGCGTCCCAGGCTGCAAATCTTCCTGGAAACGACCAGCCTCAGCTTTCTCCCCCAGAGCAGCCAGAGTGTTCAAACTGTCCATCTTGAGGATACCGTCCCCTCTAGAATCATCCCAAAGAAAAAGGGTGGGGGCAGACTTGCCCTGAAACGCAGATACACACAACCCTCTGAAACCCCTCCCTTTGCTAGCCCACTCCAAACAGTGCCTCAGGGCAGGTCACGGGCCAGCTGACAGTCACAGGTTGCGTTGGCCTCTCCTCGGGGGTCCCGCCCTCAGGGACTGGCTGCTGTGGATTCTGCTCCTTGTAGTATTGTCCTACATGGCTAGACCAGAGCTGTACTGGTCACCAGACCCCCTCCATCAGGCCAACTTTGTGATGTGTGACTCATGCCCTCACTGCAAACAGGGTGATGGCCTCAGTGCCCTTGAAAACAATGAACCAAAGATGGCAGAGCAACTGCTGCCCCGGGCCCTCTGCCCTGTACCCCACACTGAGCAACCATGTTCACCTTATCAGTGTTGAGTATGTGTGGGATCACTTCATGACATCACTGCCCTGAGTAACACACTAGCAGAGAGAGAGAGGTCCCTGTGTGGCCGGTGCCCTACACCCCATGTGACTGGTGAAAGCAATCCACAACCCTTGAGCCTGTCTTAGGCTGCCAACCTCTACTCGTGTACCATGCCCACGGGCCTGGCCTTGGCACGCTCACCTTCATGGTGCTCCCAAAGTCCCCACCCACTGGCACCTCACAATGGACCCTGCAGTATTCTGTTGGCCTTGGGTTGGCTGCCACAGTCCACCATGCCCTGAGAAGGGTCACGGGAACAGCCCCACACCTCCTAGTCCATGAACACGAGGCACCCTGCAAATGGCTACCACACAGATGCAGCTGAAATCAATCCAATGAACACAGCAAGGGGCTCCCTCCCCAATGGCATGCAGAGCGTGCAGCAGCTGAGCCTCCTGCCCCACCTGAGATTCGCCCTTCTCTCATCCACGGTCTGCTTTCTGGCCACCACGGCCAGGTCCCCACTTCCACTGTGTGGGCTCTGCGGTCCTCTCCCCAGCTGAGCCTCGGACCTTGGGTCAGCCAGCCCAAGGAGGCGCTCTCAACACAGCACGGCCACTGGGTCAGGGACACCACGTAACCCAGTTCCATCTAGGGCACTCGAGAGCCACGGACTACCTCTCACCCTCCCGTGTACAGCTGTGGCCTACCCTTTTGTTGTAAATTGCTATTCTGTGGCCCTAGGGGACCTCAGATGACCTGAGGACAGCACTGGCAAGACTTAGAGCCCCATCCTTTCCAGAAAGTGAGAGCTGGGATGTGGGCCTAGCTGATAGGGCTGCTGCAAAAACAGACGAACATGCCACACAGACGACTCAGTAGCAAACTGACTGAGAACATTCACCGCACAGGATGGCCAGCCATCACCAAAGTGACACGTGATAGCCCCCACTCAGGCCTCTTCTAACAGGTAAAGGCATGAACAGGGCCACCAGTGAGCACACAGAGTCACCTGCCTAACAAGCTCACAGCCCTGGTCCTTCAAGCCCTCTTCTCAGCATGTACCCACATACCACCGCCACTAATCCAGCCCCACAAAATGTGTGTCATCTCACCACAGCAACCACCGCCTGACACACACACACACACACACACACACACACACACACCCCGCCCTGCCGTCTCAGCCTTCTCTGCCCTGCCAGTCCAACTGCCTCCACACGTCCACCCGGATCAGCATGGCTTGTGCCAGCCTCCACATGCCCATGCAAACACCACCTCTTCCAGGAGCCCACATCACACCCATCCTGAGCACCCACCACCCCCTTGGGCACCCGCAGCCTCCACATGCCTGTCCTATGCACACACCAACCCTTCCAGGTGCCCACAGCCTCCACACGACCATGTCCACACCACAGCCTCCATACCCATCCCAAGCACCTACCATGCAGTCTGGGTGCCCACAGCCTACACACACCCATCCGGAGCAATGACTGCCCCCTAGGGGCACCCACCCCCCAGTCTGTGCCCACAGTACTAGCCCAGCATAGACCAAAGCCTCCAGCGGAAGCATTTTTCACCCGGCCCTCTCTCCAGTGCAAGTAAGCAGGAGCCCAAACACATTTGTAGAAGCAACCAGCACAGGTGGGGGGAACATATAGGTCCCCACACCAGGCAGGGAAAGCCCTTGGGTGTAGACCTGTTCCCAGCTAAGGGGTGGAGCAGCAGGTGGTTTCGAACTGCTGACCTTGCAGTTAGTATCCCAACTTGTAACTCATTATGCCACCAAGACTCCTTTCTTCAATGTAAAGAAAGAAAAAGTCCTCACAACTAGGCCAATAAGCATTATCTGACACGAGACAACAACTGTCTCATGCACGTGAAAACAGGGCAAAGAATAAGGAAGATCAAAGAAATAGAACTGCTTTGAGTGATAGTGGTGGCAAAGAATATTAAACATGCCATGGACTGAAAGAGGAATGAGCAAATCTGTCTTGGGGGAAGTCCAGCCAGAATGGTCCTTAGAAGGGAGAGTGGGGAGATTTTGTCTAACGTACTTTGGACAAATTACAAGTAGGGTCTAGTTTGTGGGAAAGGGCATCATGCTAGGTAAAGCAGAGGAGACTACGCCAAGTTAGGTGGGTTGATCTAGCAGCTACAACAATGGGCTAACATAGAAATAATGGTGAAGGTGGCACAGGACCGCTCGGTGTTTCTTTCTATGGTACGTAGGGTTGCCACATATTGGAACCAACTCAACGGTGCCTAACAACACAGAACAGACAGGGTTCTAAATCCTCACATGTGCACCACTCTCATTTTTAGGCACAAGGGACACTAAAGTGCAATGGGGAAAAGTGGTCTTTTTAACAAAAGCTGCTGGTCTGATGGATATCCACATGGAAGAAAATCAATGCTGTCCTTACCTCACACTACATACTAAAAAAACAATGATACCAAGAGAGCAAATTAAACTCAAAGCAAACAGAAAGAACAAAATAATAAAGATTACAATGTAAATAAATGAAACGGGAAGAAAAAATAAAAATAAAATGATATAAAATAACTGCATGTATATTCTCAATATATCATTAATAATAGATATATCTCACCATATAATAAATGAAATTTGGATCTAAAAAAAGGAAATGAAATAACTGATTCTTTGAAATGATCAACAAATTGATACATCTTTAGCTAGTCTGAGCATGAAAGAAGAAGACTCAATAGTAAAGTGAGTTGTGAAAAAGCCAAAAGAGCCGACCTCACAGAAACAGAGGGTGCTAAAGGCTCCCCCACAAATCAGATAGCATCAATGTTGGGCACGTTCCTAGAGAAACTCAAATATCCAAATGACTGCAGAAGAAATAGAAAGTAAAAAAAAAAAAAAAAAAAAAAAAAGAAAAAGACTGTCTAAATAGGCCTACTGCAAGTAAAGAAACTGAACAGAAATTTTAATACTTCCCATGGGCAGAAAAACAAAACCTAGCTGTAGGAAGCTTCCCTGGCTAACTGTAACAAGTATTTACAGAAAAATAAGCATCACCCATCACAAACTAATCTGCGCAGTAGAAGAGAAACTACATGTCAAGTCACACTGTGCAATCAGTACTGCCAAAGACCTCCTAAGAGAAAATTAGACGATGATATCTTATGAGTATTCAAGAGCAAGGATGTTACTTTGAGGACTGAGGTGCACTTGACCCAGGCCGTGGTATTTTTAATCACCTCTTATGTATGTGAGAGTTGGACATTAAATAAGGAAGACCGAAGAAGAATCAATTCTTTTGATTATGGTGCTGACAAAGAGTACTGAAAGTATTGTGTACTTCTGAAAAACTAAATCTGTCTTGGAAGAAGACCCGCCAGAACGCTCCCTGGAAGCAAGCAGAATGAGACCTCCCTCTTACATATTTTGGACGTGTTGTCAGGAGAGACCAGTCCGGGAAAAGGCCACCATGCTTGGCAGAGGGACAGAAAAAGAGGAGGGCCCTCAAGGAGAGGGATTGACACGGTGGACTGGACGCATCAATGGGCTCAGGCACAGGACAACTATGAGGAGGGCGCAGGATCGGGCAGTGTTTCCTTCTGTTGTGCGCAGGGTCGCTGTGGGTAGGAACCGACTCAATTGCACCTAACAACAATACTCCTACATAAGAGTCGGCAAACTAGAAATGGAAACAAATCCCCTCTCCTGGCAAAGCACATCTGCCAAAAAACTCACAGCTGTTTGTTTGGGGGGTGTGTGTGTGTGTGTGTGTGTGTGTGTGTGTGTGTGTGTTTAAAAAAAAAAAACATTTAATTGTATGGGACTGAAATCTTTTCCCCAAAGGTAGGGTCACCCAATTTCTCCCCTCCTACCCAGCACTGTACTGGAGGATCCAGCTAAGGTAATTGTAGGCAAGGAAGAAAGAAGATAAGAGGGGAGTGAGGCATCATGATTGTCAAGAAAGAAGTGTGAAAGATAACATGACCTAGTCCCAAGTAACCAACTTAAAAGCTATCAGAATAAACACGGTGAGTACAGTGTCAGGATGTAGATCAATATACAAACTCTGTGATATTTCTATAGCGCAAATAAGCAAATAGAAATGAAACACAGAAAATTACAGGTACAGTAGCATCAAAGTAATATATGCAGACAAATTTAACACATAAAATCCAAGATTAAATGCCATACTTTTAAAAACTGAAAAACTCTGCTGAAATAAAGTAGAATTTAAACAAATGAAAAGACATCTCTAACACTCCCTAGTGGTTTAATGGTTAGGATTCAGCGCTCTCACCGCCGTGGCCAGGGTTCTATTCTCGGTCAGGGAAGCTTTTCTTAAAAAAAAAGAAAGAGAAGACATCCCATGCTCACCAATTAGAAAACCTAGTATTGGAAATATTCCTCAAAATAATTAACAAATTCAATACCATCCCTCCCAAAAAAAATCCACATTGACAAGTTGACCCTAAAAAGCATGAGAAAGCAAGGAACAAGACGATACTAAAGTATCTTGAGAAAGAACAAAGTTAATGATCACACTTCAAATTGGAAAACCTACTGTAGAGCTAGTGTTGGAAACGGTGTGCCACTTGAACAAATCAATAGCACGAAGAGTCCAGAAACAACTCCTAATATTTCTAGCCAATTAGTTTTTGACAAAAGGCCAAGATAATTCCAATGTGGGATCATCTTTTCAACAAATGGTACTGGGACAACGGGATATCCTGATATGCAAAAAAGTAAGACCAGACAACCAGACTGGTGGCATAGTGGTTACAAGTTGGGCTACTAACCACAAGATCAGCAGTTCAAAACCACCAGTTGCTACTTGGGAGAAAGAGAAGGTTTTCTACTCATGTAAATAGTTACAGTCCCAGAAAGCCATAAGGACAATTCTGCCCTGTCCTATAGGGTCACTGTGAGTCGGAAGTAAGTCAAGGGCAGTGAGTTTTAGAGCTACCTATACACTATGTTCTAAATTTAACTCAAAATAAAAGCTGAAACTAGTACAAAAAACTTTTAGAAGAAGTTTACATGGGGATAAATCTCTATTACTTTGGATTACACAATCTGCTGAATAAGACACCAAAAACACACAAAAGAGAAAAGTGATAAAATAGACTTCATCACAATTAAAAACTTTTGTGCCTCAATGGCCATTATGAAGAAAATGGAAAGAAGCACACGGACGGGGTCAAGTGCTCACAAGTCATGTCCACGACAAAAACTGTGTGAGCAGAACACTGAACAACTGGGTGAAAACACGCTGGAGTCCAGTGCGTCGTGTGAACTCTCAGCTGTCATCAGAAGGAGCTGTCGGCCCAGTCTTTCCCCCACAGAGCAGCTGAGTGAGCTAAACCCAAGCCATCTGAACAGGCAAAAGATGCCAGGCAGATGGCTAATGGACTCATTAAAAGATGCCTGGTAGAAAATAATAATTTATAATTTATCAAGGGGTCACGAAGTTCAGAGGAGGGAAGGCGAGAAAAGAGGAGCTGGTACCAAAGGCTCAAATAGAATGTTTAGAAAATGATGGCAACATATGTACAAATATGCTCGATACAACTGATGTACGGATTGTTATGAGTTGTAAGCATCCCCAATAAAATGATCTTTTAACTAAAAATGAATAAATAAAACTAAAGATAAATGAAACGATGCCTGATCTGTCTCTAAGCATCAAGTACAAATCAGAACCACGGTGAGATACCACTCCACGTCCATTTGTTGTGGCTGTTGTTGCCGCTCCTTCAGTTCTGCAGGCGCTCAATCTTATGCTACCTTGAAACGGCGTAACACCAGCCAAGTATTTTTGGTACAATAACTGTGTATTCGTGTAGTCCTCCCATTTTCTTTTGACTTTCCAGCACTGTTCAATATTTTGCCCATAGAATCCTTCAATACTGTTGTTAACTTGAGACTTGAATTTTCCTCAGCTCGTTCACCTTAGGATATACCAAATGTGACCCTCCTTTTGGCTTTGTAACTCCAGGCCTTTGCACATTTCATTAGAATACCTTACTCCATCTTCCCAAGCTGCCCTTTGAAATCTTCTCTTCGGCTCTGTGTCATCATTCCTTCCATGTGCTGTAAGTATGTGTGATATCCTATATGCAAAAGGATAAAATCAGACCGGTCAATGTCCAAGAGCACGTGTCAGTGGCTCTTCCAATTAGGTCATTTCTCTCTCTCCGGTCTTTTAAATGACCTCAGTTTCCTATACATGGATGTGCTTGATGTCCTCCCACAGCCGGGCTGATACAGCCTTGGGTCATTCATGTTCAATGTGTCGAATCTGCTCTTGAGACTGTCTCTATGTTCAAGTGGGATACACTCCATCATACTTTGCCTCTCATGGACTGGTTGTAATTTTCTTCAGCATCAACTTGAATGTGCATATGAGCAAGTGGTGGTCTGCCCCACAGTCGGTGCCTGGTCTTGTCTAAGCTTTCAGTTGGCAGCCAACCACTTAATCATTGCACCTCCAGGGCTCCTTGCCCACATGTAGAATGAGCATGAAAGCTGTGGTTCAGCAGTGAGTCGAAAGAAAAAGAGCCAGCAGGACACCGTGACAGGTGAAGTTGGAAACATGGCTTTGCTCTCCAGGAGTAAATACACAGGGGGTCCTTTCTGTCAAGGTCAGACACAGGCAAAACCAACCAAGGCCTCAGAGGTCTACTCTTGGCAAGGGTGAGGCAGGTGGTAAGAGCACAGGAGGCCCCAAGGGTTCAGATAATACCCTCAATTCATCCAGGCACTGGGTTACATGTGCAGGATACGTGCCATGCCCATCAAAGACAGTCTTTTCTCTCAGGTTGAATGTCTGATGGTTATTAAATGTGGGTCCGTGTGGAGACAGATAGTACAAAACTGTTAAGGATAGATTGCAGCACATTCCACGTATAAGAACAGGCGTCACTGGACCCAACTGGCTGACCCCTCGGCCACTTCAGAAGCAGCCCTGCAAACCTGACTGCACAAAGACTGTGTAAACACAGGCAGCGTGGGGCCAGCTCCCAAGACAGGGCAGGAATCATCTGGCTGCCCTGGCAGTTTGACTCAGCACAGGATGAGCGGAACCCACCAGAGTGTTCCTTACTCAACTGGCAGTTGCCGTTGACCCCAACAGTTTGACTCAGCACAGGATGAGCGGAACCCACCAGAGTGTTCCTTACTCAACTGGCAGTTGCCGTTGACCCCAACAGGGGGTGACCACCAGTGACTCTGGCTGACGGGTTTTCTAGGAGCTGAATAACTTCAGGCCTTTCTTTGAGGTGTCTCAGGTGGACCCACGCCTCCTGCCTTTCTGGCAACACCAAGCACGTAACCTCTCTGTCCCCGGGAGACAACACTCAGTGGACCATCCCTGAGGCCACCCTTCCTCCTTCCTGCCATTCCAGGAGCTATACTTGAGGATAGACAGGGTCCTCAGAGGGACCCAGAAAACCAGGGGTGGCAAGACTGCCCTTCTGCCCCCTTAATGAACTAGTGGACCCCACAAATGAGTACCAATGGTTACCAACACCCATAGATCATTAGACTCAACGTGCCTCCTGGAAGAACGCCTAACACAGCGATGATAAACAAAGGATTCAAGCCACTAGCCAGCACCTTCTGAGACAGTGTGTGCCCCATCTCTCACAGTGCAGCTCCTAGCAGTCACATCAAGGAAGGCAAGAAGACAGGTGGAATCCTTTCAAGAATGCATTCTATTTAATGCAATAGATCCACACAATTGATTTCACTGTGTAACATTTCAAACAAGTACGGATTAAGCCCACCTACTGTGCTGTCTGTGGCCTGGGATCCGGGTGTACCGACACTGACTACGACTATGTCTCCACCCATCGCAAGCTCAGGACTTCCAGTGGCTCCCTGGGAAGACCCCCAACCACAGGTACTGCCTTCCAGCTGGGTGCAACCCCAAGGGGGAGCGGAGCTGCCGCAGACCATCCGAGGCTGCCAGTCCTAATGGAGTCAACAGCCACATCCCTCTCCCTCAGCGGCTGGTAGGTGTGAAGCTGAGCACTGAACCCCTTCGCCACCAGCGTGGGCTCCTCACACTGGCCAAAGGCAACCCTAAACCCTAGCTATCACTTCGAATGGACACACTGGCACAAAAAAGCCAATCAGCAAAATCACAGCTACATGGCACTCAGGGACCAATAAACCATGACCTTCCAGAACAGAGAGGGGAAAAAGCTGTGAGTGAAACACCCAGTGGAGCCCTGAACAACATGTTCCACTTATGGAGCCCTGGTGCCTTAGTGAGTTACACAGTCAGCTACTAACTGCAAGGACAGTGGTTCAAAGCCCCCAGTCTCTCTGTGGGTGAAAGATGTGACCTTCTGCTCCTGTAAAGCTATGGCACCAAAGGGACAGTTCTACCATCCTACAGGGTAACCCTGAGTCAGAACTGGCTCCACAGAAGCTGGTGCGGCTTGGAGTTCACATCAAAGATGCTTCAACCACAGAAAAGCTACATTTTCAAGACAAGACAAAAAGGTATTCTGTAGAAGCAGTTTTCAGGCCTGCTGGTGTCGCGACAGTGACAGCTTCTTTGTTGCCTCTTTCCAATGATCCCCACATTGGATGTACTCATCATTGGATGTACGAGGCTGCCAACCACAGCGGCAGCCTCAGCCTGCAGCCCACGCCAAACAGTGCCACTGTTCTCTGCTTCTTGGGAGTACCTCCAGCACCACAGGGGCACTGTGTCCCCACGGCATTATTCAGAATTAGGGCATAGCACCGGACACCATGAAACGTCACTGGAGAGCAGCACCGCACCACATGCACGCCCCTCGAGACTCAAACCCGAGTCCTCCAAGGGCCTGCTGCAGCCGGAGAGTAAAAAGACACATGTAGCACAGGCAACCAGTGGAGGGCGCCTGGCTCCTAAGGCAAACAAACTGAAGGAAGAATGTGAACACTGACAGTGTTTACTCAATGAAATAGTCACAGAGGAGAAAATCTTCAAAGTAACTCAGAGTAAGGAACCCCGTAACAGGGGGCTACACACTGAGCTGCCGACCAGGTTGGAAGTGGTTCGAACCCCACCAACCGCTTCTTAGGAGACAGGTGAGGCTACCTGCTCCCGTAAAGATTAAGTCTCAGAAACCCAAATCGGGCAGTTCTTTCCTGCAGGGTCGCCATGAGTTGGAATCAACTAGGTGGCAGTGAGTAAGTTTGAGGGGTGGTGGGGTCAGAGTCCTGTGGCACTGTGGGTTAGGTGTTGAACTGCTAACTTCAAGGTCAGTGGGTACATAGCCACCAGCAGCTTCACAGAGATGAGGCCATCTGCTCCTGCAGACTGAAACACTAGCTGTGTCAGAGCTGGCTCCACAGCCGTGGGTCTGGGATCAGGGAGAGCCAAGACTGGTCATGCTGTCCACACTGCAGGCGCATCTCAGGCTGACTGACTTCTGAGAAGTCTGTACTGCCCAAGCTCTTTGCCCTCCACATGGTTTTCGAAAGGCCCATCCTTGTCCCCAGACACAGATGGTCACAGCCCTGGTGGCCAGACACAGGGAGAGCAGAGGGGGACTTTCTCTCTGTTATCACACACTTCTGAGTCTTCAACCTATCTATTCAACTATCTAACCTGCTCAAAAAAGCAAACTTAAGCACTTGCATCTTGTAATCAGCCCACCAGCCCCTCCACCTACCTGGCCCAGCCTGCTCTGGCTCCCAGACTGCAGCAGGGCGGGCATCCTGCTACCATGGCGACCCAGCCGCGTCTGCCCCGTCACTAACTCACACATCTCCCAGCTCCTCCCCAGGCGACCTGAGAGCGGGTAAGGGCAGGCAAAGTATAAGCTGAAGCAGGCGCACTTCATAGTCAAGAGCGCTCAGCTCTCTGGGATTCCTCCATCTGATTTCTGAGTTGACTAACATAAGCAACATTTTGAAATGTACATTCCCTGCCTCACTGTACAGGTTCCCCTTCACTAGCACTCATCTCAGCTCCCTCAGGAGCGCTGGGCTAACAGAGGTCAGCTGCTGGAATCCACCAGCAGCCCCCAGGAAGAAAGGCATGGCAGTGAGCTTCCATAAAGACCGTAGCCTCGGGCACTGACTGGCTGTCCCCTCTCCCCATAAAGACCTTTGCGGGAGGCTGAAATGGACTGGGAGGTAGGGGGCAGACTTTGGCATGGTACGATGTCCCAATTCTAGTGCCACCCACAGGCATCCGGGTGGCATAGTGGTTCAGTTACACATGGGGCTGCTAACTTCAAAGTGAGCAGTTCAGAACCATCAGCTGCTCCGTGGGAGGAAAAATGAGGCTTTCTCTACTCTCATAAGGAGTTAGTCTAGGAAACCCACTGGGAGTTCTACCCTGACCTACAGGGTCACTGGGTCAGGACTGGATGGCAGTGAGTTTGGTTTCCGTTTAGTGGTGCCCACAGGCCTTTTCCTTCTACTCTGCCCCTCCCCCTCTTCCCAGCCCAAAGGGTCTGCTCCAGCCTCCTTATATCTCAGCAACTGGGAGCAACCTCAGGAAAGGGTGTCTTAATAACAAAATTCAAATATGACTGTTGATGGCTACATATGTTCCTATGTGCTTAATACAATTGAATGATGGGTTGTCATAAGATTTCTAAGAGCCACCCCCCCAGTAAATTTTTTTTAATTCAAACATGACAAAGGGAAAAGTATCAGAACCCAAACTACGAATACCCAATTTGTAGAAGGCTATGGAGCAGTAGGAGCCCAAAACCCATCTGCAAAGCATCTAGTCAGATGAAGCTTCTGACAGATCCCCTCTAACCGCAGGCAAGGGTCTCGAACAGCTTTAATATCAGATAGAGATCACTGTAATCATGATTATACTGGACACTTGGTCAACTGACCTCCCTCCTGACCCAACCTGAATTTGTACTAGGTGCAAGTATTTCTTGCTTGCTCCATGACAAAAATTTCCTCGCTGGCCCTTTAAATATTCAAGGTGGTCTTTTATTTCATACTCATTATTTGTTTTATCATCTCTGTATTTTTATTGTTTTACCCTTCCCATTTTATTTTGCTTTTTATTGTTTCTGTTGGATTTTCCTGTTTGTGAAGCACAGAAGTAGGTGCATGGAGATGAGAACTGCTGCACAGGCTTAGAAGGGAGGGTGTCGGGGAGCAAACAATGTGGGAGGGGGCACTAGAACTGATGATTACACAACTCATTTTAAAAGCGATTTAACCATGGGGGCGACAAATATTCTAAAATTGATTATGGTGATGATGATTGAACAGCTCTTCTTGACATGATTGAAATATTGAGTTGTGTGATATGTGGATTAAGTGTCAATAGAACTGTTAAAAAAAAAGAAAGAAAGGGTGTCTCCCCTGGGGGCACTGAAAAGCATCCTCCAACAGAGGGCTCCTCAGGACCTGAAGCCCCTCACAGCCGAGGATCCTGGGAAAGTGGCAATTGAGGAAAGGACCTGCAGGGTCCCAGGACCTGCTACAGCAGGCCTTTCCGACCCCGAAACCTTCAGAGGGGCATTTTCTCAAACACACAAAGATGCTGAGTAAAGTGGAGGCAGTGTGATAATCGGGTCCTTCCCCCGACTTCCAGGACACAGCGGGCACTGGGGGTGGGGGTGCATGCCTGCAATACCCCTCCCCCTCCACCCGCCCCTTGTCACTGTATGTAGATTAAAGGGCCCCCACCCCAAAGACAAAGCCCCCAGAGGAACAACCAGGGAGCTGCCACAGAGCAGGGCTCTCAGAGACCAGCTGCAAGACTAAGTCTGATGACCCAACAGGAAGCAGCAACAGGAACCAGTGATCCTGCCCCCATATTGGCACTGACTTCGCTGGGCCCAAAGTCAACTGAGACAACAGACCCAAGGGCCTCTGGGTAGGAGACTAGGGCTGGGGTGGAAACAACATCTCCAGCATGTTCCTGTCCAAAGGCCGACTTAAGATCCAGGATGGGCAGCCCTTGGCCAAGGGCAGCTGTGTGGGGCACATTTGCCAAAACTTACAGGAAAGGCTTCCGGCTTGTCCATGGCAGAACAGACTGACACCCTCTCTTCACCAAAACCAACCTAAAGCAAGAGCAGGAAAGGAACGTAAGCCCGAGCTAGGAACAGGGAGGAAGATGTGGCAGTCTGTTCCTATGGAGACTGGTGGTCCCCACACCCACAGGGGCAGCTCTACTCAGTCCTGCAGACGGTGCCAGTTGGGTTTGGAGACTTCCGAAGGCCCAACACAAAGGGAGCCTGAGCAGCAGGGGCTGCTGAAACACAGCAAGACTCAGAAAACAGGTGACGCCTTTTGGGGGGCTAAGGAGGTCCCGAAAGCATGTCAAAGTCTCTAAAGGGACAGTCAGCCTCTCAGAGCATCCCCCTCCCCACGCCTCTCCTGCACCCCACCATAACACCTGGAGGGGTGCCAGCCAGGAGCTGCAGCCAGGCCTGGGCCAGCGGGGCAGCCAGGCCACCAGTACACATGCCCAGAGCCCTCTTCTCCTGCTTCACTGTTTCTTGGTAAGAAAATGTTGCTGAGAATAATTAAGGGATGCTTCTCCACAGTGGTGGTGCCTTTCACTGGAGGTTTTCAACGCGCCTCTCAAGGTGAGGAATGGGTCAAAGACCACCAGGCCTTCAGAGGGCCCCTCTGGCACAACCCGCAACCACAGTTAACAGCAGTAGAGGCCAGCTGGGCAAATGCAGGAAAGGCATGGAGCAAAACTAGAAAAATGCTCAGCAGTAAGGGAGACAGCAAAGCCACAGCACATGCAAAACCAGACACCAAGGATGGGAGTGAACCTACAATATGATACGATGTGATAAATAAGATGTCAGTCAGAGAGCTGGGAAGAGTCTGAAAAATAAACAAGACATGGCCCCGGGGAGGAATGACTCAACTACAGGACTATCAAAAGGGGGAGGGAAGGACCACAGAGGGCAAATTACCTCAGATTTATGACCCGAAATCCACACACATCCACACACA
>NW_022103922.1:319458-321528 GCF_000313985.2 Echinops telfairi
GGGGGGGAGGTGCAAAGACTTGACAACACAGATTATTCAGAGGCAAAGAGAATGCCCAAGAAACAGCCAAAGTTGCACAGGTGTCAGGTGTCCGGCTCCCCAAGAAAAAGTAAGTGGGAAGAGTTCCCTCACTTTACATCTCTTAGCCCTAGAGACTCTTTAAAGTATGTGTGCCTGTTTTTATTTTAGAAAATTTACAAGACACACAGTAACCACCCTACAACAGAGCAGGGGCCCTGGGAAGGACCTCCAACAGAGAAGTGTCACTGTAATGCAGAGACTCTGAAACAAAAGCCCCAAGACTTGCCCACCTGTCTGGCCAGACCTTGGGAGCCCTGGGCATGTGCTGCATCCTCACAAGCCCATTTACCAAGCCACAGAGCCGAAGGGAAGGATGCCCCTTCCCCCAGCAGCTCTGGTTAGTGAGAAACTATGGTGACTGTCTTTCTAGGTCAAGGAAAAGGGAATACAAATAGAGGGTTAGGTGCATCAAGCACCAGGCTTGCTAGTTGAATCATAAGTAATTAGTCAACCCTAACCTAGTGACTTCCCTCGACTTAGTGGCCTCAGGTAATCCATCTCCAGTGTCACCTCACTTGCTGTGGAGGCAACACCGTGACAAGGGCCAACAGCGACAGGCCCTCATCCCATCGCAGCCTGCAGAACAAACACTGAGAAGCAGGACTTGACTGCCCACCACAGCAAACAGCCCCAAACGGAGGTTCCAGCCCAAACAACTCAGGGCCAACGTGCTGCGACAGTGGTGGCCTATCACTGTCCTGGAGCTCCTTGGACAAGGCCCTCCTCCAGGGTTGACTGCAGCAGCATGTGCGGAGCCCAGGTGGTGTAGGGGGTTGCACACTGGGCTGCTAATGGCAAGTGTGGTGGTTCAAAACCATCAGCAACTCCTTGGGAGAAAGAGTAGGTATTTGATTCCCTGAAATGTGACAGCCTTAGACATCCACAGGACCAGTTCAACTGTTTCCCACAGGGTCATGCTGAGGGGGAAACGACTCCATAGCAGTTTGTGTTTTGGGGTTTTTTGGAGTAGTATGTGCAGGACCTGGGAAAAGGGGGGCAGTCCTTCCTTCATCTTTTCTCCCTCAGCAGCCACAGCGTGCAGGAAGCTCATGTTAAGTCTTCTGGGTCACAGGGGAGCCTTGGGACCTGAGGACCTGAAGCGCCTACCTCAGCTGCTGGCTGTCAGACTTCCAGGAGTGAAGCCCCCAGCACCTGGGCCAGGTGGGCACATGGGTAAATACTGCTTGTCCCGGAGGCCCCACCCAATTCTCCATCAGGGCCACCTGGGGAATCTTACATCTGGGGCCATCCCCTCATGGATAATTTAGGAGGCACCTACTATGTACCAGGCTGCCTACCTCTCCGGAGCCCTGATTTCAATGTGCAAAAGGAGGAACGTTATCTGTGTCCAGGTGGGGCCAGCAGCACCCCCCAGCCCACCAACTGTCAGTGACTGGACACAGTAGGTGTTCAACTAATGGCATCAGTCATCGCACATGGCCCCTGACAGCTGGTAGCTTTACCTAATGGACCCTTTTGTCCCCCCCTGCCCGGTGCATGCCTCAATATTGTGTACCAAGTAATGCTTGTTGCACTGAATTTATTAACTCCCTTACACCGGCCCGCTTACTTCCATCAATACCGCCAGAAGCTGCAAAATAAAAAAAAAAAATGACAGTATTCATTATATAAAAAGCGTTAAGCTGTAGCGGCTACTCCAGGGTGGCACCATCACTTTCTGACCTGTCCCGAGAGTCACCTCAAGGTGCCTGGAAAGGCTGCTGGCGCCCAACTTGCCCGCGTGGGGTCCGGTGGGCACTGCGCCCGAGTCCCGGTCCCGAGGCCTCCGTGGAGCGGGCGGCCCGGGGAGCAGCCACCGCGAGGCCACCACAAAGGAGGTGAACTTTCCGCGTCCGCGCGCGCCCCGCCGGGGCTGCGCTGACAGCCGGCTGGCCGCGGGCGGGCAGCATTGTCTGTGGCCGCAGCGCCAGCGCCGGCCAACTTCGCCCCGCCGGCCGGCCCGCCGCACCGGAACAAAGTGAAAGGTCA
>NW_022103922.1:322121-330642 GCF_000313985.2 Echinops telfairi
GCGCCTGCGCCAGTGCCGGCGCCTGCGCGCTGAGGACCTGGCTGTGTGCCGCCTGCGCCTGCGCATTGTGGTGCGGGCCGGTGGGGAACCTGCGCCTGCGCGCTGAGTTTCGGACCGTGCGGCCTCCGGACCTACACTAGGATTCCAAGCTAGGGGCCGCTGCGCCTGCGCACTGATGCCCTGCCCGCGAGGCGGCGGCCTCCCCCGGAAACCGGTTTGAGAATGAGTCGACGACGCAGTGGCTGGGGTTTAGTCTTCACGTTTTCAGCTGACCTCTTGTTTCCTAAAAGGAGCGTGGTGAAGGACACCAGGCTTATGGCCTCTTACCTATAACCTCAAACACATAAAATTCCTGCACCTTTAGTGAAAACCCCGAGCTGTATCCCGAGGCAAGGGGCTCGTGGGGGCAGGGAGCCAGATGTGCAAGGTACTTGACTGGCGAGGGCACCTGCTTCAACGGAGTGTGGGCGCGTTTGGGGGGGCCCCCCCCGGAGGGTCAGGGGGAGGTACCCAGTCAGGGGTGTTTTTCCACTAGGGTGTCCCTGTGGGGATCCCTACCAGGCTCCAGGCCAGAAGACCTCCTTGGCCACGCCAGACCCCTCTCCCGTGCACTGGCAGCCAGGGTACGCCACTGCCTTGCGCCACTTGCTGCCCAGGAGCTAAGAAGAAAGGAAGTCGGCTGAAACGGGCTCTCTAGGCAGTCATTGGAATGTGAAGGTTGGAGACTGCAGTGACAAGAACCAGGGAGCCACCTCTGACATGCCAGTACACACTGGCACAGAGAGGTGGATGTGAACCCAGTCACCTCCCATCAGGCCAGACTCGCTTCTGGGCCCTGCCCTATTTGGAAGGCCAGTTCTTGGTGGCACCACCCTCTCCACTGCTGCTTTGGGACTCCCTAGGCCTTCCCCCTTAGGACACGTTTATCTCAGGGATCTTAAAGGAAGCCTCCTGATTTAAAAGCATCTCTGTGCCCTGACTACTTTCATAATTTTGAAGGCATCTGACCCTGTGACCGCGCTTATCAAAAGCCTGTTGCCCGGTCTGGACACTAGAATGCCCAGTGCCTGAAACAGCCATCTGCTATGCTAAAAGCCAATATGTGCTCCCTGAATAGAAGTGACGGTGTGGAGAGAGCCTCAAAACACAAATATCCACTGTGAATGAGTCTGTGGGAAGTGTTCTCCTGCCTTCCTGTGAACACAGATTATGTGTGAGTTTCATGTCACCCTGGGTGGCCCAGTGCCTCCGGAAAAGTCTACGGCTGGGAGAGCCAGGGACTGACATTTCAGACCCAGAGAACCTCCTGCAGAACGCTTCCTCCCAAGCTCCTTTGAGCAGGTGTCGCAGATGACCCCACCTGTGGCATTTGAGGCTTTCCTACAGTATCCATCCTCTTTTTCTACACATGCATTTCAGCTGGAACATGCCAGCCCTTAAAGCCACTTGCCCTCCTGGTAGCAAGGATCAGGCATGAGTGCACAGTGCTGACTCCATCTCCCAGCCTCCCAGGAAACTAGGGTCACAGGCCTGAGCCAGAGCTATGCCACGAGGACAGGACCTGCTGCCCAGGACTCTTCCATGTACAAGAAACTACCAGCATAGCTTTGTATTTGCGGGGAGGGGAGACAGCCTGTCCTCTAAAGGTTCCACACGTTTGTACTTAAAGGCACAGCCTGGCTCCCTCCCAGCTCTGAACACCCGCAGAGCTGGGATTTGAACCCAGAGTTAGTTAGTTCCCACTAAGGGGTGATCACTGGCCACCTTCCCTCCCAGGCACTTGGCTGGACATCATTCTGCGTCGTTATTTTGCCCTGGGTTCTGGGGGCCAGTCCTTTGAAAAGTAGGGGCGCTGTGTGAGTGGGGTTGTGTCCATACCTGGGTGGGAACCAAGGCACATGTCAGCAGAGGCAATCTCCTGGGGAGGGAACCTAGAGTAGGACCTGTCCCCCAAGAACTAGCTACCCATACAGAAGAATGGGAAGCCAACATAAGCTCTAATAAATCAGGGGAGGGGGCTTTTTCCAGGTCCCCAAACCACCTTAACTAGCATGGAGGGCCAGACACAACCCAGGCACTGTCCTGGCTTAGAGGGACCCAGCGGAGCTGCGGCTGCTCACTGAAGCTGGGCCCAGTGCAGGGCCAGAGGCGTCCCCTGCCAACACTGGGGTGGGGCCCATTGGGCGGCAAGGGTGTGCACTGGCCCCAGCCCAGAGTAGGGAACTCCCGCGGGGCTGAGACCAGCCTGGGGTGGTCTCCAGGCAGGAAGAGGCTGACCTCTGCTAGCTTTACAAATAAAGCGCTTTATTTACACCGAGGCTCCTGTTCCTTGTACTCCAGCGCTGGGCAGAGGAGCCTTGTGGGGTGTGGGGGGTGTGCATGCACAGTGCGGAGGACCCAGTGGGGCAGAGGTCGGTAACCAAGGGTCCTGAGTAGTCCAGCCACGCCTGGGAAAAGGCACGAGGTCTTGGGCCTGCCTGCGGCCCAGGAAGGCACCCCGAGGGCCGTCAGCTCCGGAGGCTCGGGCCAGGCTCCACACAGCCGCAACTCTGCTCGTAGGATGGAGGGGCCTCTGCGCAGGAGAGAGTGGGGTCGGAGGTGAGGGCCCAGGTGGCGCCCGTGCCCCGCCCCGCCTTCCACACCCCGCCCCCACTCACCACGGGGATAGCCCCACGTGCTGTACTCTGGAGGGAGAACCGGAGGGCTGGCAGCAGACACCGGCCCTCCAGGGCCATCCATGAAGTAAGGGACAGTGGCGCCCGTGGAAATACACAAGGGAGCAGTCGCTGGCTGGGGCACAGGGCTGCGGTCCTGAGCACAGGGTGCTGGGGCGCCTGGCGAGCAACTGAAGGGGGCAGGGGAGTGGACCTCCATACCCGGAGGGGCCACAGGGTCCATGTCACTGGCGGCGCCGACCCCCTCCATGTCCTCTTGGGGCGGGGCTGAGGGCACCACCTGGGCACGCAGGGGGCTGGGCGGGATGTGGTTCACAGCAATGTTTCCGATGAAGACAGGGAGGGTCACTGTTGCCTCCGGGGCCTTCAGGGACACCTGAGGTGGGAGGGGCGGTGAGGCCTGAGGCCAGGGGCTAAGCTCCCCTGCCCAACCTGCCTTCCCTCCAGCACCTGCAGGTAGTAGTCCACGTGGATGAGGCTACAGCCTGGCAGAGCTGACTGAGGTAGCGCGGGAACCAAGATCTGCTCCTGCCACTCCGAGCGCCGCCAGGCCTTGGCGCCTGCGCCCTCCACCTCAGCGACAGTCCGCACATCATATATCCAGCGCTTGGCTTTGTAGGACACTTTCTAGAGAGGGCCAGCTTGTGAGCCACAGCGCTACCATGGACAGCCCCCTCCCAGGGCCCACAGGACAGCCAGGGCCACCACAGCCACCCCCCCCAGGGCCTGCAGGTCAGGGACACCATTCCTGGGGCCACCAGGGGGGCTGACCTGCAGCAGACTGGCCACCACAGGGCCAGTGTCCTTGCCCGACTGGTTGTCGATGTCCGCCTGAAGCCTCAGCACCTGGCCCACCACGTAGCCACGCAGGTCGGTGCTGGCCGTGAGGACCACGCTCCCCGTCTTCACCAGCTTGTAGGAGAACTTCTTGGTGGCCGTGGCCACGTTGGGGTGCTGGGGAGGGAGGGGCTTGTGAGCAAGTGGACTGGGCCTGAGCCTTCCTGGGCTAGCAGCCCCGCTCGCCTGCCTGCACCCCTCACCTCAATGTCGGGGATGCTGTTCAGGTTCAGCGGGCTCAAGATGTAGAACACCAGGCTGCATCTGTGGTCCTTGGAGAAGCGCGGCGTGTCAATGGAGGCCCGCAGCTGGTGAATGATCTTGCCAAAGGGCCCCTCAAAGGACGTGGGTGCTGTGGCTGCGGCAGACAGCACACAATGGCACCCTGCTGCCCGCCAGCCCCCTCCCAGCCCCCCTGCCTCAGCCCAAGCCCTGCTGCCTCGTGCCCACCAGCTGCCTCCCAGCCCCGCTGCCTCAGCCCAGGCCCCAGCCAAGCTGGGCTCTCACCAGGGAGTAGGAACTGGAAGGGGAGGGTGTGCTCACCGGCCGGTAGGCTCCCTACAGAGACAAGACAGAGGGTGTAGGGGACAGGTACAGAATAGCCCGCCTCCTGGCTGGGCCTCCTGCCCTGCCCACTCTGCTGGCTAGTGGAGAGCTCTGTACCTTCATCCGCAGCCCAGGACAGCACCGTGCCAGGGCTCGGAGCAGCTCCTTTGCAGCCTGGACCTTGGAGAAGCCTGCCCCTTCAGCCGCCCGACCCCAAGAGGGCTGCCCAGACTCACCCTTGTCTGCCAGTGACAGGGAGCTGTTGAAGTAGCCCTCCTCCACCACCCAGGAGGCGTCGTTGACCTTGTTGGAGACCCCGCAGGACCCTGTGCAGGTCACCCGGATGGCTGCAACAAGGGTGGCCATGAGCCCCAGAGCCAGCCTGGGCCCCCTCCCCAGAACAGTGTGGGCATCCAGGCAGCCCCTCTTCAGAGGTGTTCCCTACCACCCACCTCCTGGGGTACTCCCAGAGAGCAGGTGTGTCAAGAGCTGGATGGACAGTTAGGTCTCTCCTGCAACCCAGGGCAGTCAGGTCACCCTGATCTGATGACCCTGGCTTCCGGCCAGGTCTGGAAACCTTCAACCTGTGGGAATTCCCACCATGGGCTGCCAGGGGCAAATCAGCCAGGGTGGCCACTGCAGTTACAGGAAGCTGGCTACCAGTCTCCCCTGCAGGAATGTGGTCAGACCTGCCTGACCAGATGCTGCCCTGCCAGGACTGCCCACCTCACAGATGACTTGGTCCCCACCGCTCCCCAGACTGGGAGAGGTACCCAGTCTGCAGAGACACCCTGCTCCCTCGGGTGCCTCAAATTCCTGCCGCCCAGCCCAATGAGCCCTGGTGGCTTTACTGTGTAAGCACTGGGCTGCTAACCACAAAGCCACCAGTCCGTCCTCGGCTGTCACCTCCCACAAGGATGTGCAGCTTGGGAGCCCACGGGTTCAGCAAAAATGTCAAATACTGAGTGAGGAGCCTGCAGCCCACCCCTCTCCCCTGGTAGGGCTAAGCCAAGACCAAAGACTCACCCCCCTGCCAAGTTCAAGTGACCGGACACGAACACCCTCCTGACAGAGCTACAAGCAGGGCATCTCGAGTCCACCAGCCTGCCTGAGGCCTCTGACCCAGGCCCAACCTGGCTGCCCCCACCCCAGTCACCAGCCATGGCTTCCTCCCACCTGGTGGCATCCGAGGTCTCAGGTGGCTCTCTACCCATGCTCCTGCCAGGCTCCACCTAGAGAGCCCCTGCTTCCCACTGCACTGCCCAACTTCTACTTGTCCCCCTCTCAGGGTGGGGCCTGAAACTCTTCTTGCCAGGGAGACCGAGACAGACACCTTCTCGCACAGTCCCCCATGGACAAGGCACATACCCTAGACCTGGCTGGCCAGTGGCTGCTGAAACCCAAAGACAGGCCCTGGGCTGGCAACCCTGTTGATGACACAGAGAACCACAATCTACCGTGTGTAAACACCGCGGCCAAAACATCACCGGACGCAGGCAGTATTTGTCCCAGGCCTCAAGTCTGGGGCAACTTGCGCAGCATTAGGTAACTGGAGCAGGCAGCCCACCTCACGGGTCAAAGGACTAACCCTCTAGCCCTGTGGTTCTCAACCTTCCTAATCCCGAGACCCTTTCATATATTTCCTCATGTGTGGTGACCCCCAACCACAAAATTATTTTTGTTGCTACTTCATCACTGTAATTTTGCTACTGTTACGATTGGGCGACCCCTGTGAAAGAGTCGTTCGACTGCCAAAGGGGTCACGACCCACAGGTTGAGAACCTCTGCTCTAGCCCATTGGGTTGGCAAAGGCTTGCTCGGAGCAGAGGATGCTGATAAGTCCTTCTGCTCCTCAGGAAGCAGGCAACGGGGGCACTAGGAGCTCGCAGACCCACCTCCTGTGCACCCAAGGGCACCCAAGGGCCACCAACAGCAGAGGACACAGCTCCCAACAATCAGGCCCCCAACCCCAGAGTAACCAAGCCGAGAAAGCACCAACATTCAGTCTGTGCCATGGCCTCACTTTGCGCCCACACCCTTCAAGCCAGTGGAACCTGGCCAGCTGTCCTCTTTCTGGCAAGTGGACTTCTCCCTACAAGGCTGTGCCCCCCAGGGAGTCAGTTTACCCTGGACTGGCCCACCACAGTGGTCAGTTTCTCCCACCCAGACTGGCAGGTTGGATCCGGCAGGTTCAGGTGTTATGGCCCTGCTGAAGGCCTCCCGAGGGGAATGGTGGGGGGGGGGGGTATTTTGGGCTTAGGAGCCTGCCTGTTCTTTGGGATGGCACCACTGGTGTCAGAACCTGGCAATCTGCCAAAAACGATGGCGGCAAAGGTAGAGGCAGGGGCCCCGGGCCCACAGACAGCAACTTTCAGAGCACACAACCAGGCAGGGGCGGAGATTCACTGGCAGTTTCCGGGCCAAAGACGCAGGCTTCCTCTTGCTTCTGGTGTCAGTGGTAAGTGACTCTTCACTAGTGACTGCAGCCTGTCTGTCTGGGCACAGCCTCAGGGCAGGATGGGGACAGGGTTTGTCCTGCAGGCTCAGCCTGGGACCCAACATCAGGGGCAGGGGCAGGCGCAGAGGGCAGAGGTGAAGTGTGGGGCGGCAGACGTGGCTCCAGCCAGCAGCTCTGGAGGCAGTGTCTGCTATCACTCTGGTGGTGTTGCCAACTTAACTTCCGGAACACAGGCTCTTCTCTAGAACCTGTCGGATCTCCTGTGCCCTCACCCGAGCACTGACCATGAAGACCTTTATTTGACCCCCATTCTATCCCCAAAGGTCTCAGACCCTCATCATCACCCCACCAGCTCCCCCAGATGGGCAGCACCCTGGCCATGGGCATCCCCTTCTACTAACACTGTGGCCTTCGAGTCCCTGCTCCTGTGCCCAGAGAGATGACAGGCCCACTGCCCCAGGAACGGGTCCCCAACATGGAAGGCAGGCAGAATAGCATCTGGCCCATGAGAGAAATCGGGAAAGCCCATTGAGGGCACCCCCCTTGCCCACCCAGCTGGCCAGGCCTTGGGCATCCCACCTGACCACCAACCCTGGCTCCAAGGCCAGTTATTCAATAGGCATTTGCTGAGGCCTGGGTCCCATGCTTGCCGGGTCTCCTGAGCCAGGGCCCCACTGATCCCTCACTGGCCCAGGGTGGTTCTCCAGGGGTGGGTGGGGATGTAGGAAGCACAGTACCCTCCCGGCCTTCACAGCTGAGATAATCAGCTATCCTGCCAGATCCAGAGTCCGCCCCTCCTACCTGGACAGCTTCCTGTGGCCCCAGGAATTCACCTACAACTGAATTCCAGGTCCCCACGTCTTGATGGTCCCTAGACTGAGGTCAGCTAGAAGCCTTCCACACTCCACTGGCAAGTTTCATACTGCCTCCAGCCCTGCCATACATAGCTCGCACCCCTAACCCCTAGTAGCAAAGGGGTCATCAAGCCACCAAGAAGCTGCCCAACAAGCCCCAGAAAGTTCTGTAAGTTAGGGCGCAGCATAAGTGCCCAGGCAACCCTCAGCTTAGACTCAGCAGAGGAGACCAGGGCTGCCTCTCTGGCCAGTTGGCAAGGTCCACCTCCCCCTCAGGGCCCGTCCAGGGCCACACTCCTGCTGGGCTGAAGAGGCAGCACCTCAAAGATCAAGGACTGCCTTGGCAACCTGATCCCCAGTCCCAAAGCCCCAGATGACTGCAGAAGAGGAGATGGTGGTGCTGGGGAACTGGCCAGGAAGGCTCAGGTTCAGTGGCCTGGTGCCAGGCTGGGCCAGGGACCGGGAGGCAGATGTGAGCACAGGCGTCCCAGGTGACAGGAAAGACTGGCAAAGATCCAGGTTCTGGGGCTTCCATGAGCCCTGTTGCCACCCACCACCCACCCCAACCACCTGACCACAGACTGTCCTGGAATAGGGGGACCAGAGTGGGTCACCCCACGGGCGGGAAGGGAAGACCAGCAGGTGCGAGTCGCAGCAGACCCTGGAAGCCCAAAGAGTAACTTCCGGAGACGGAGTGACCTTTAGCCAGGTGGGCAGTGCCTAAGACCCAGCCGGCAGCTCCGAGACGCCCCTCGGCTTAGAGGACAGGAAGCAGCAGCAGGGGCGGGCCAAGCCATCAAGACTTCCTCGTCGCACCCCGCCAGGCTCGCGCTTCTGGCCCAGTGGTCGGCGGTCTACGGGGACCAGCCGGCCACTCCCGAGCCCTTGCCCTACAGCCGGAGTCCAGCGACAGGTCCAGAGCCGGGGCCAGCGGCGCGCCCGGGCCGCGGGGACCTCAGCCGCTTCCGGGGTCGCCGGCGCCCCGCCCATTCCTCCTGCCCCCAGACCCCAGGCCGCGCGGCCTCGCCCACCTCGGAAGGGCAGCGGCGCGCTGAGGCGCACGCACACGGCCCCGACCAGCGGCTCCCCTGGGCTGTAGACGGCGCGGCCGTGGCTCAGGCGGATCTCGAAGAGCTGCAGACGCCCCATGC
>NW_022103922.1:332127-347336 GCF_000313985.2 Echinops telfairi
TCATCGTTGCTACATGGCACCATGACTGGCTCATCTCCTCCCTGAGACCCCTCTGCAAGGGGATCTCCAGTGGCCTACTCATGGGCTTTGGGTCTCCACTCCACACTCCCCCCCATCATTCACTATGGTAAGATTTTTTGTTCTGATGATGCCTTATAACAGAAATGCAGCTGCGTGTTTATTCATATATGCAAATATCATTGTTACCAGGAAGCAAGTTGGACAACCCCTGCCCTGCCACTTGACCTCCATGGGCTTGCCCTCATCAACTCAACCCTAGGCTAAAAGTGACATGTGAGAACTGTGTTTTCACGGGAAAACATAAACAGGGGCAGGAATCAAATCAGCAACATTTGTGGAAAGAGATGACTGGAGAGGCTCAATGTTGTTAGCCAAAACAAGGGCATGGGCCAATGGCAGCACAATCATTGCTCCTGGGCAAGTTCAGGTTGTAGCTGAAGAAAATTAAAACAACAGGAGACAGCCAAAATGCAGCCCTGAGAACATCCCACCTGAGTATAGAGGCCACTTCAAGAACAGAGTTGACACACTGAACGCTGATACTGAAGACCTACCTGATGGTTGGGGTGGGGGGACATCAAGAAGGTCACAGGGGAAGAAAGTGAAAGTTCGTTCAAAATACAGGAAAGAAAGGAGAAGCCAACATGAGTGTCAGAGAGGCCTCTGCAATGTGCTGTTCAATGTAGAACTAGAACAATCGAAGGGAAGGGAAGAAACGATGGAGTAAAAGAGATGCGATGACCTTTCCACAAGGTGGGGCCAGAAGACGAGGCTCCTCATAAAACGTGCAAGCAGAAAAATGGAAGCACACCCTGGGCACACCTCCAGCTGAAGGAGCCCAAAAGAAATTCCAGCCTCACACTGCAATACGGAAGGGTCCAAACAGAACAAGGGAACATGGCTTAAAATCAGGAAAGGTGCATGCCAGGGTTGTCTCCGGTTCCCATACTTACTCAGTCTCTGTGCCAGGCAGACACGAGGAGAAGCTGGGCGACTGTGGGGAGCCCTGGCAGCAGAGTGGATGGCAGGATGGCATCTTACATACTTTGGACAAGGTGTCAGGAGAGAACAGTCCCTGGAGAAGGACGTCATGTTTGGTAAAGTGGAGTGGTGGCGACGAAAGAGGCAGGCCCTCGATGAGATGGGTGGGCCCAGTGGCTGCAGCCATGGGCTCAGGCAGAGGAACCATTGTGAGGACGCGCAGAATTGTGCCGCGTTTCGTTCTATTGTGCACAGGGTCGCTATGGGTAAGAGCCAACGACAGCACCAGCTGATGTGAGAAATGCTGGGGACATCCCAGCTACTGCCGCAGTTCCTCCTGGAAACGGGTGGGTTGGTATAAATCCCCGACAAGGATCTTACCCTGATGGGTCACCAGAGGGAGAACTGGGGCAGGCCATCTTACCCCATATGAGGTTATTATTGATGAGTTTACCAGTGCACACTTAAGAAGTCCGATTTGTGTCCACTTTAGTGAGAATGAGGCTTTATTACTTGACTTTGCAAAATTCAGTGCCCAAACCTCCGACAACAAAACGGGCAGGCTCAACACCCGTTTCACAAGCATTATATTCCCTGAGTCCCGCCCCAGGTTCCCCATTGGTTGAGTACCGTGGAGTGAACAATCTTTTCCGGCGCCCTCTCCCCACCCCAGTGTCACCTACTTCCTTAATTTAAAGTTTTTGCTTCCAGAGCAGATTCCCTCCTGCTGTTCTGGCCCTTGACTCATCTGGGCCACACAACACCATTCCCCAGGTCCCTCGGTTCTAGTGATGGTCACACCAGCTACCAGCTGTGCCTGACTACCTGGTAACTTCTTGGCCTTTTGTTCCCTTCATGGCTGAAGAGGGACCAGTCTGGGATTCATTTCTCACCCGGATGTGCCTCTGATATCTGCCTGGTCCAGGACAATCCCCTTAGTTCTCCTAGAATTTAACTCCAAGCCCACTGTGTAAAGGGTTACCTTCAGGAGAAGAAGAGAGAATCGTCAAGATCACTAACCCCAAACTGATTCCTGTTGTGGAGTTCAGATGCACACCTCCACTCTCCAAGCTTTCCACCAATTCAGCTGTCCCTCCTACAACATGCTCTCCTTCTCGGCAGGGTTCAACACTACCTCAGTGCAATGGCTACACAAAACCCTCAGCCCAAACTCATGGTTATAGGACTGCTTAGGGAGTGACAGGCTACAATTCAGGATTAAGATCAATTTAGAACTGACAGAAGGTGAAAATGGTGATGCAATTGTGCCTCCTCTAATTTCACAACGAGCAAGGAATTAAGATCATTAGCTGATTCCTGTGAAGTGAAGGTCACACATACATTCACCCTCGACCTTCTCACCAGTCAATCTTGACACAACACTCTGCTTCTCAGCTGGGTTCCAAAGTCATTGAAACGACCACACAGCTCACACACCACACTCAGAGCCAAGGGCTCTTCTCAGGGAAGTAGTGGGTCACAACGCAGGATCAAGAACAACTCAAGATACAGTTCGACAGTAAGACAGCTTCTTGCTCCCTTGGCCCTGGGCTTGGCCTTTGCTTCCTTGGAAAGTGCTCCGAAGCTCCAAAGTCAGTGCCTGGAAGCACACAACTGCTGTTGAGAGGAAGCACGAGAAGGGTGCTCAAAGGACAGTGGGTGAGAGGGAGCACGAGAAGGGTGCTCAAAGGACAGTGGGGATGTTGCTTCTGGGAGCAGCAGAAAATCGAACCATGTTATGTCTCGGTAGGGAAATTGGTGGGTTTGGTAACATGGAAGACATCGAAACTGTACCAAATGAGCCTGTGGCCTACCCAAGGAGATATCCTATATCTTGGCCGAAATTCGAAAGGCCAGATGACTTCTTTCAGCTGTTGATGATGAAGTGAGAGGCGGAAAAAAAGGAGAGAGATGAATTAAAGAAGGAATTGTTCAGTGTTCATGCAGAAATTAAAGGAAAGAGTTCCAACACAGATACTGTCAAAGTGGGAGGAAAAGGAGGAAATCTCATTTTCAGTCCTTCCAGGAAGCAAAACATTCTCAAAGTAAGAACTAGCCCCAGAATAAAGATCAAATGTAGCTTCCTGCCCACCTCAGGATAAAGACCATAGTTGTGGTTATAAGATCCCCTGCTAAAACTCCTGAAAGGGGCAGTAACCCACCCAAGTGGAGGGTATTGTTTATGTTTCTGCAGGAAAGGGAGAGAGGGACCAGATCTCAACCTGGAGTGCCAAGCCTCCAAGGCAACATACCAGCATGAAGCAGCAAACTAACAGAGGGGTCTGCAGGCCGACACCAATCCTGGCTAAGTTGACCCCCTCCCCAGAAGACTGCACTACAGAGGACAGCACTGAAGATACAGCCTGGGGAGAGTGCTGTGCCCAGACCACAGGAGAGCAAACTGAGGGGGAAAGAGAGAGAGTGGACCACATCCTGGCCCACCAAGGCCCAAGGACGACACTCCTGCAGGAAGCAGACAAAGCACGGAGAGGACCTTAGGGCCAGCCCCACCATGAGGCACGACGCCCCATTACTGACCCACAGCCCTGCAGGGGACAGCACTGGAGACACAGTGCGGGAATTGTGCCTGGTCTGACCCCGCACACTGTGTCAGAACATGAAGGGAGCACAACAGGACAGCAAGGGGAGCAGAGCAACGAAGTCCCCGAGGAACCCCGAAAATAGACCTCAGACTCGGAGGGTGGGGCTTGGCACCTCCTCAGACTCGATCGGAAAACATGCATGAGGGTCAGCAGACAGACCTGGGACTGTTTATAGGCCCCTCTTAGTCTTCATGTCTAGCTATGTAAGGTAGGCGATGTAAACAACCCAATGGGACCGATGGCTCTGGGAGGCACAAAGGTGAGGGGGAGCAGGGGGAAAGGTGAGTGGGGAGCTAACAAACCCAGGGACAAGGGATCAACAAGAGATCTAAAATTGATGGTGAGGAGGGGGTGGAATGCCTGATGGAGTTCCATCAAGGGCAATGTCGTCGAGAGGAAGTACAGAGAGCTGAATGAAGGCTGACCTTGATAGTGGGAGAGGAAGAAAGTAAAAGGAAATAGAGGAAAGAACTAGAAGACAAAGGACATTTATAGAGATATAAATACAGGCATGCACATATATAAATATATTAATATATAATGATGGGGACATAGGCCTATGTACATACATTTATATGTTGAGTATAAAGAAGCAGACGGACATTGGGCCTCTAGTTAAGTCTTCCCTTGATGCAAGAACACTTTGTTCTAATAACCTGATATTCTGTGATGCTCATCTCCCATCATGATCACTGAAGACAAATGGGTGCATAAACAAATGTGGTGAAGAAAGCTGATGGTACCTGGCTATCAAAAGATATAGTGCCTGGGGTCTTAAAGGCTTGAAGATAAACAAGCGACTGTCTAGCTGAGAAGCAACAAAGCCCAAATGAAAGAACACACCAGCCTGTGCAATCACGAGTTGTCAACGGGGTCAGGTACAGGTATAAGGCGTCAGAACACCCAAAACAAATAATTTTATTGATGCGAAAGAAGAGGATCAGAGTGGAAATACAAAGCCCATCAGTAAACAATTGGACATCCCCTAACAGAAGGGCCACAAGGAAGGGATGAGTCAGCCAGGGTGCAGTATAGCACCAACGAAACACACACCTTTCCTCTAGTTCTTTACTGCTTCCTCCCCACCCCCACCACTATCATGCCCCCAATTCTACATTAAAAACCTGGCTACACTGGAGCATGTATATTGGTACAGACAAGAGCTCTGGACACACGGAATTCAGAACAGACAAATCCCTCAGGAACAGTAATGGGAGTAGTGATACCAAGAGGGTAGGGGGAAGGTGGGGGAAGAAGAGGGAGAAAGGAGGAACCAATCACAAGGATTGAAGTATAACCCCCTCCAAAGGAGGGTGAACAACAGAAACATGGGTAAAGGGAAACAGTGGATGGTGTAAGATATGAAAGCAATAAGAATGTATCATTGATCAAGGGTTCATGAGGGTGAGAGGGTGGGGGAGGGAGGGAAAACAGAGGAGCTGATACCAAGGGCTCAAGTAGAAAGAAAATGTTTTAAAAATGATGATGGCAACATATGTACAAATGTGCTTGATACAATTGATGTGTGGATTGTTATAAAACAATTTATTAAACAAAACAAAAACCCTGAAATGTCTCTGGGTCCATGTCAGCCCCTGCAAGCAGACAAAAGGACTTCTCGGATTCTTACAGTTATTGTCCTGTAGCGTCTGACTTGAATCCCACAACAGAGGGACCTTCTCCCTGATTGTGCCCACGGCTTCAATATAAAGACGTGAGTTACCATTTGATACATAGAAAATCCACAGTGGATGAAGTATTGAATGTAAAACTGATGATCTTCCCTATAAACCTTCAGTCACTTTGCAATCTATAATTTTTTTAAACCACAAAGGTTTTTTTAAAAAAGGAAAACAAAAAATAAATTAAATAAAATAATTTAAAAAAATAAAAATAAAAAAGGAAAACAATATAATAACAAATCATTAATAAGGAGCCCCAGTGGCGTCGTGGTTTCAAATTGTGCTGCGATCCGCAAGGTCTTCATCGGATTTCTCCGGAGCAGGAAGAAAAGCAGGGCTTTCTGCTCCTGTGAACAGTCACAGGCTCGGAAGCTGAAAGGGGCCGTTGGGTCCATAGGCAGTGCTCATGGAAGCGGCAGTTAGGAGAACAAAGGAGCGTTGCCTGAGTGAATCTGCTGCACAGACCTCTCCAAAGTGTGCACAAGCCATGATGCTCCTGCGTGGACCACGGGCCACCGACCCCGGCGGCCTCGTACGCCTGTGAAAGTTGGACGATGACTAAGGAAGATCAGAAATCATCAACGCGTTCGCCCTGTGGTGCTGGCAGAGACTGAGGAAAGCACCATGGGCTAGTAAGAGAGCAGACAGATCTGTCGTGGAGGAAGTACAGCCAGGTGCCCCTGAGAGGCCAGGATAGTGAGACTTGATCTCGAGTACCTTGGGCTTGTTGTCAGAAGAGACTGGTCCCTGAGGAGGACACCATGCTTGGTAAAGTAGAGGGGCAGCAAAAAAAGAAGACCCTTGACAAGATGGAGTGACACCGTGGCTGCAACAATGGCTCAAACACAAGAACCACGGTGAGGAAGGCCCAGGACCAGACACTGCTTCGTTCTGCTGTGCATGGGTTGCTAGAAGTCGGAATTGACTCCCTGACACCTAACAACAGCTACTAACCACAAGGACAGCAGTTCAAACCCGCCAGCCACTCTGCAGTAGAAAGATGAGGCTCTCTGCTCTTATAACGATTGACAGCCTTGGAAACCCACAGGGGCGCTTCCACTCTGTCCACAGGGTTGCTGTAACTCAGAATTGACTTGATGACTTGGTTTTTGGAAGGGTGTTTTGTTTGGATCCACAATCAGTGCTCACAGAAGCAGCCTTAAGAAATCCAGCAGCATATTGCATTGGGCCAGTCTGCTCCACAACACCTCTCTTAAGTCTCGAAGAGCAAGGCTGTCTCTTTGAGAGTGTCGGACCCAGGCTCTGGCATTTTTATTAACTTCATATGAATGTGGGATCTGGACAATAGATAAAGAAGATCATAGGATAACTGATGGATCTGAGTGATGGCGTTGGCAAAGAATATCGAAAGAACCATGGACTGCCAGAACACACAGATAAATCTGTCTTGAAAGAAGTACAAGACGTTGTACTTGGACGTATCCTTAGAAGCATACTTTGGGCATGTTATTCAGAGAGACCAGTCCCTGGAGAAGGACAGCATGCTTGGTAGAGGGTCCATAAAAAGAAAATATTTTGAGAAACGATGTACAAATGTGCTTTACACAATTGATGTGTGTATGGATTGGGATAACAGTTGTATGAGCCCCTAATAAAATTTAAAAAAAAAAAAAAAGAATGATGAAGTCAACATATGTACTAAAGTTCTGGATACAGATGACGTATGTACAGATTGTGATGAGTTGTATGAGCCCCTAATAAAATGATTATTTAAAATTAAAAAAAAAGAAAAGGAGGAAGACCCCCAAAGAAATGGGGTGACGCCGTGACCACAATGATGGGCTCCCGCATGAACCACTGTGAGGATGGAGCAGAACCGGGCAATGTGTCACATCCTGCCACACACTCGATCCCTCTGGGTCAGAGATGACCCAATAGCCCCAGCAACAGCAAGGGCCAATGGTTGGGTGGGTCTAGCCAACTTCCTGGGCCCCATAAATCTAAATTCCAAGAGAATTAAAATGGCTTCTCAGGAGAAAGGCCAGTTCAAACTAGGGGACGGTGTTCAGGAGTGGAGACAGGGGGCCTGGGTTGTACATGTCACTATCATGTTAATTGCTCAGGTGTCAGAGCAGGTGCAGTGTTCCAGAAGATTGGAGAAACAGAGCCCCAAGGACATGTCACTGTTCTGGTCAGATCCTGGGTTCCTGCTCCTTGAAGCTGGGTGGAACGGCACCTAACAAGGACACCAACAATACACGAGGGAGCTGGACCATGATCAGACGTGCAAGGAGAATCAGGGCCTCTGAATTGGTTGGCCAAGAGCACTGACTGTACTCCATGTGCGTCTGAGCGCTGGACAACAAATAAACTGGGGGCAGCCACAAGATATATAGCCAGAGGCTCCTTCAGAGTCAGGCTGGCAAGATGCCAGCTCCTTTACTTTGGGCAGCTAGTCAGGAAAAGCCAGTCTCTAGAAAAGGGCATGATGGTTGGCAAGAGATGGATGGACACAGCAAGGAACTTAACCAGGCTAAGGATCATGAGGGTACCACGGCTGAGCACTGCTGCATTCTGTTACCCCTAAGATCAAAAGACCCAACTCACTGTCATCCGGTTGATGCTGCCCCATGAGTTTCCGGGACTGTAACTGTTCACAGAGGTGCTGGTGGTTTTAAACCACTGACCTACCTTTGGGATCCCAGCCCAAGTGTTAACCACCACACCCCCAGGGCTCCTCTGGCATGTGTAGGGCTACCATAAATTGGAGTCCACTTAGCAACAACAGTCAGGCAAGAAGCAGTCTGAGAAAGCCATCAGCTGCAAGCGCAGGCCATTGCCTACAGAGAAGGACGATAATGGCTCAGGGCTGAAGCTGGGGAGCCCAGGAGCTGACTCACCTTGGCAAAAGCTCTGCTGCCCCCAGTGGTAGGGCTCTGGTATCACACATCTGGCTGGCTTTCCACCTCTCCAGGGACCAGGGGCTGAGGAGGGCCTTTTCTCTTTGAGAGGTAACTCCCACCCCCACCCCAGGTTGCCCCCAGCTTCGTTTTTTGGTGCTGCATGCGCAGACTGCTCGTTTTGCTTTGCACATCTCTGGAGAAAGAGAAGCCACAGCAGGTGCTTCACCCACATCTAGACCACTTACAGATCACTGGGTGGTAGGCTTCACACCTCTTGTCTTCATACCAAGCCCACACCCGACTGACTGCAGTCAGGTCAATTCCAACTCGTAATGACCGTTTAGGACAGGGGAGAGCTGCCTCTGGGCCTCTCTGCGACTTCAAAGCTTTAGGGCAGTAGAATGCCTCCTCTTTGCCTCCTGGACCAGCTGCTCGGTTCCGACTGCTGACCTTGCAGTTATCAGCCCAGTGCGTCTCCCACTAGACTTCCTGGGCTCCTTCCTGTTGTTGCTGTCAGGTACGGTTGTATGTCAACCGTGCATACACCCACAGCTCAGGTCCTGAGCCAGCCTCCAACTGACCTTGTGTTGGAGCCTATTGTTGCAGACGCTGTCTCAGGCGTCTCATCAAAAGGCTTCCTTTTTTCACTACCCATGTACTTTACGAAGCCTGATGTCCTTCTCCTGACAACATGCCCATGGTACCTGAGATGGAGCCTAATCAGCGTCCTTCTCAGGAGCGTTCTCGCTGTGCTTCTTCCAAGACAGATGTTTGTTGTGTTGGCATTTCACAATACTTTCCATATGCTTCACCAGCACCATAATTCAAACGCATTAGTTCTTCTTTGGATTTCCTTATTCACATGCATATAGGTGATTGAAAGTACCAGGGCCTGCGTCAGGCGCACCTTAGTCCTCAGTGACACCCTTGATCTTCAGTACTCTAAAGGTGGCTTGTACAGCAGCTTTACTCAGTGCAATGTGTCTGTCATTTGATCTCTTGACTGCTGCTTCCACGAGCATTTGATGTGCAATCCAAGCAAGACAAAATCCTTGATAACTTCGATTTTGTTCTCCATTTACCATGATGTTACCTATTGGTCCAGTTGCGAGAATTTTGGTTTCCTTTACATTGACTCGTAATCTGTACTGAAGGCTGCAATCCTTGGTCTTCATTAGCAAGTGCTTCAAGTCCTCCTCACTTTCAACAAGCCTACCGCAGGTTGTTAGTAAGCCTTCCCTCAACCCCGATGCCTAGTTCTTCTTCCCATAATCCACCTTCTCAAATTATTTGCTCAGCATACAGATTGAATAAGTATGATGAAAGGATACAACCCTGACGCACACCTTTCCTAATTGTAAACCATGTCATACTCCCTTGTTCTGTTCGCACAACTGCCTCTTGACCCGTGTGCAAGTTCTGCCCGGGCACAAGGCCACCCATGGTCCATTATGATCCACAGTCATGTTATTTCATAAACAATAAAACCCAAGTACAGTGAACCTTCATTTATTGGTTAATCGGTTCTAGACCCTACCGTGATAAATGAAATTCCGCGAAGTAGGATTCCTTATTTGTAAATCAAATATTTTCGTAGTTAGAGCATAGAGGACATGAAAAAACACCCTTTAGTCACCATTACACTCATATTACCCAATTTATTAAACAAAAAAAGGGAAAATACAGTAAAACATTTTGGACGTTACAATGATCATTTATTATTTATTATATTATTTATGGCATCTAGTTTACAGTATTACATATTTCACATACAGTATTATTATACATAGTTCTTACAAATACTGTAATCAATAGCCTATGAAATGACTTAAGGGATGTACTCTACAGGTGGGTCGCCGTCTTTTTCCTCTGAAGGAGCAGGTGTAGGCAGTAGGTGCTGTTACACAAAAACCGCGATAGAGTGAAGCCGCAGAAGTCGAAGCGCGAAGTGGCGAGGGCTCACTGTAAATATCTTTCTGAGAGTTTCTTCTTTGAGCCAAGAGCCATCAGATGTCAGCAATGTACCTTGTTCCGTGTCCTCTTCTGAATCTGGCTTGAAGTCCTAGCAGCTCTTTGATGCAATATTGATGCAACTATTGTTGACTGATCTTCAGCAAAAGTTTACTTGCATGCGATATCAATGATATTGTTCTATAATTTGTGCTTAAAAAATAATTTGTGAATTCTGTGGGGTCACCTTTCTTTGGAATGGGCATTAATGTGGGTCTCTTCCAAGTATCCATCTTCGAAATTTTGTGGCATAGACCAATGAGTGCTTCCAGTGTATAATCAACCTGTTGAAACATTATAGCTGGTATATTCAATCAGTTCCATTTTGGGCTAATACCTTCAGTGAAGCTTGGACGTCTTCCTTCAGCACCATTGGTTCTTGATCATGTGCTACCTCCTGAAATGGCTGGATGTCAATAGTTCTCTTTGGTACAGTGACTGTATTTTAAGAGCTCCTTAATAAGATGGTCTTTTAGGAGCCTTGGTGGTGTCATGGGTTAAGCCCTGGTTTAGTAAGCCCAATGTTGTCGGTTCAAAATCACAGTGTGGCAGGGGAGAGAGAGGAGGCAGTCTGCTCCTGTACAGACGTACAGCCTGGGCCACCCTAAGGAGCAGGTCTCCTCTGCCCCGTGGATTGTTGGTTTGGGCCTTTGGTTTTAGGAAGGGGTGAGGCCTCTGGGTGGTTCAATTTGCATTTGACTATGAATCTAGAGGTTGGTGGTTCAAGCCCACCCAGTGGCTGGAGGGAGACAGACCTCGCTGCAGTGAGACCTTCATCAACCGAGAAACCCTGTGGAGCACGTCTGCTCTAAGAGAGAATTGCATGAGGGTTCTCGACTCCAGGGAAACAGGCTCTGTGTCGGGTCTGAAGAGGGGTGAGTGTGTTTTCATGTGGGAGGAGCCTCAATTGTTGGAATCCAGAGGGAAGTCTGTGGGGGCTGCTCCCTGTTGCTCCCCAAGGGCCCCACCTTCAGTACTCCTGCTGCTGTGTGGGGTCCTGTGGCTACAAGGGACTTACCCACGTGACTTGCTTTGGCCCACGTGACTCTCGCCAGTGTGTTTCAAGCTGAGCGTAAGGCATGTTTTTCTGTGGGACCTGAGGGTGAACACAGCTGGCCTCCATGCTGTTCAGAAGCCAGGCCCTCTTGCTGACTCCACGGGAAAGGACTGGACTACTCCCCGCTCAAGGCCACTGCATGGGGGCCCAGAGACAGGGTGGGTGGGGAAGTATGGTTATTGCAGATCACCTGACAACTGAGCCTTCCATGCAGCCCCTCTCGGACTATGACCTCCCGCCCCAACAACGTCCTCGTGCCCTTCCTCATTCATGCCTACCCCTCGTGGACTGCCAGCAAGCCCTCTTGCTATAACCTATGCGCCTGGCTCCCCTTCCCTCTCCCAGGTGGCCGAGCAAGGCTGGCAGAAAGCAAAAGGCTGCTGGCTGGCCACCTTGGGGCTGTGGATGGCTGGCCTGTACCTTCCTCAAGCATCCAGTGCTGGTCACGCATTGGCATCAATGTCCAGGACTGCCAGCTCCAGCTCCGGCTTGCCCACCCCTTCACTATGGCCAGGTCTTTCATTGAGAAATGGAAGCAATCAAACGGGAGCATTCAAGTCCCCACCTGGCACTTCCTCACTTCTCGGGCCCTGCCTGCTGCACCGCCCCCCCCCAGCTTGACCTAACCTCCAGCTTGACCCCCTGTTCAGCTCCCCCAGTGACTCCACTGGGGTCCTAGGACAGAGTCCCCACGACTTTCCTCTGGCTGTCTTTCCACCACCTGCTTCAGCCCATCAGACGTGCCCCTCATCCCCAGCTCAGGAACGTTGTACAGGCTGGCTTTTCCTCTGCCTGGAACATCTCTCCCCTAACTACCCAGGGGCTCATCCCAGCTCCCACTGTTCAGCCTGTCAAATGTGCCCATTGTGTCCTGTTTTAGGGTTCAAAGAGACCCCAAATCTCAAATACAATTTGAGGAGACCATTTAGTGTCATAAAGAAAAGGAAAAGACACAACAAAGACATACCACCCGCATGAAGGAGCCCATGAGCACGAGGTCATAGTGGTGAGGTCAAATGATGTCCACGGGTTCACAGAGACCAAGGCCGTCAGGACAGGACTCATGACTATCTGACCCCAGTACCCCAATCTCTACGAAAGACACATGCAAGCACGCCCCTGTGGGAAACTATCCCTCCCTGGGCTACCTGAAGGCAAGAGTTCACGTTCCTGGTTAACAGTCGGAAGGCAATCACTGCAGTTGTAATCCACGTGGGACTCCACAGATGGATTTGGGAATTTCACTTTTAAAAAAATCATTTTATTGGGGGCACCTGTAACTCTTATCACAATCCATCCATCCATCTATTGTGCTAAGCACATTTGTACATTTGTTGACATCATCATTTTCAAAACATTTTCTTTCTACTTGAGCCCTTGGTTATCAGCTCATTTCCCCCCTCCCTCCCGAACCCTTGATAATTTATAATTTTTCATGTCTTACACTGACCGCTGTCTCCCTTCACCCACTTTCCTGTTGTCCGTCCCCTAGGGAGGGGGTTCTATGTGCGGCTGTTAAGAGCGACCCTGTGCAGAACAGAAACAGCCCAGTCCTGTGCCAGCCTCACAGGCTGCGTAAACCCATTGATGCAGCCACTGTTTGCACAGCCTCTCCACTTTACCATGCATGATGTCCTTCTCCAGGGATCGGTCTTTCCTGACATGTCCAAGGTATGTGAGATAGCATCCCGCCATCCTTGCCCATGATTGGTCGCCTTCTGTAAACCAAGTGCTCAGAATTAAGCTCCACTCTAGTCCCTAGCTCGACCTTCACAGTGACCCTTCTTGGCTGTGAATGGTCCTCCCCTAATTCTCCACAGGCTCATCCCTCCTCCCACTGCTTACTCAAAGTAGTATTCTCTATGAGGGTACCTGCTGTGGCACCCCCACCTGACTTTAGCCACTTCCTCTCACACCCAAAGCCCTGTCATTCTCTGGCCATGCGTACTTGCCTCTCTCATAGCAGGTGAGCTCGTATCAGAGGCCCAAGCATCCTCCCTGACGTGGACAACAAAACAAGTGCTTAGTCATGAGTGGACAGAGCAGTCACTGGGTCTTTGAAAGGGTAGTTAAATGGAGTGGTGGCCCACTGTGGTAGTTACCTAGTTTCATGTCAACTTGATAAAGTGTAGGGGTGTCAATCAGGTCACAGCTGATGGTGCCTCCTCATGGGTATGGCCTTCTCATAAGGAGGGTCCTGGGAAACCCTCCCGCCCGCCCTTCACCTTCCTGTCGATGAACTACACTGAGACCTGCACCAGCCCTGTGATGCTTCCAGCCCCATTGGATCCACCAGACTTGTCACCCACTGGCCTGTGATCTTCCGTATTCTGCATCATTGTATGTGGCTGTGAGTTTGAGGAGGGACTTATGGACTAGTTTCAGACTTACGGACTTGAATTAGACAGGCCTGAGATGTTTTCCTGATATACAATTACTTCTTGATAAGTTCTTTCCTACACATGAGTGTCACTGGATTTGTTTCTGTAGTCAACCTGGCCTATATGTCCTGGTCTGCAGAATGGCCCCAAAGGTATGGGCCCCTCACTCCAAGAACCCGAGTGCTTCCTGGAAGATGTCATGAGGTGATGGACCCGGGGTTGACTGACACTGGACTATTGGGTCAGAGCCAGTGGGATCACATACGCCCTCGAAAGCAGAGCGCTTTCTCCAGTTTAAGGCAGGAAAGACCTGGCTTTCCAAGGCTGACAGGTCCTCCTGACCCCATGATGTGCTTGGCGGCCCCAGTGAGTTTGGGAACTTGCCCCAGGGCATCCCAAAGGGGACCCCAAGAGCATTTGCAGCAGAGAAACCAGGAGGCCCGCCAGCCCTCCAAATTTTGAGATGAATTCAATCTGTTACATTGTTGAATTTGTGAAGCAGCTTAGAAAACCTATACACTAGAAAAGGAGAGCCCTTATGGCACAGTGGTTAAGAGTTGGGCTAATCTCAAGGTCAGCAGTTCAAAACCACCAGCAGCCCTTCAGGAAAAAGACAGGGCTTTCCAATTCAGTCAAGAGTTACAGCTTAAGAAACTCATAGGGGCAGTTCTACTCTGCCCTTATAGATTGCTATGAGTCAGCATCAACTCATAGCCGCTGATTCTCTCAAGTGCTTGTGCTGGGTAGGGCATAGGCAGCCATGGCTGCCCTTGGCTGGTGAGGGAGGACTTTCTTTGATGGGGCACCTGGGAGGGGGTGGGACAAGACCAGGGCATCCTATTCCTGTAGTTACATTCTCAGATACAGAAAGAGGCAGTTCTACCATCCTACAGGGTCGCTATGAGTTGGTACCAACTCCATAGCAGTGTTTGTTTTTTTTGGAGGAGGTAGGTGCGGTTCCACCTACATCCAGGATAAGTATCCACGTCTCATCCTGGGAAGCTGAACTGAGACTCAGGAGACCAAGCAACTCCCCAACAGCTGGACCCTGCCCACAACATCTGGCACCTGCAGGTTTTCTCCCTTTGGCATGGAGCCAGATCTGCCAGGCAAGCCACAGGGTGGGAGCCCCAGCAAGGATGCAGCAGCAGAGAAGGGGTGCCTGCCGGAGTGCCCCAGCAGGCTCTAGGTGCACCCACAATCAGGGGCAAGCTTTAAGGCGTCAGTCCTTCCTTCTGCTCCAGCCTCCATTCCAGTAGAACTCCCTCTGCCCAAACCCAGGTTCCAATGTCCAGCGGTCCAACAGGAGCTCCCTCAGCCGGTGGTCTCTGTTCCAGGGCATTTGCTGAGAATCCCTGCATCCTCAGGACTCCAGAGGTGGGAAGGGCAGGGCATCCTGGCCAGAAAGGACCAGCCTGGAACCCATATGACCCATCTCTCCTTGGCTTGGTCCACCAACGTTAACTCCCTGAGAAGGTCGGTGCGGCCCACCCTGACACGTGCCCACCGGCCCGTGGAGCCCCTCCCCATTGGCCAGCATGGCCTGGCCCGCAGTTCCGGCTTGTGGAAGGGCTTGGAGCCAGCACTCCTACCCTGCCCGCGGGAGGTTA
>NW_022103922.1:348548-351370 GCF_000313985.2 Echinops telfairi
TAGTGAGGCCGGCAGCGTGGGGTCCGCGGGAGGCCAGTCGTGAGCGCCCAGCGCTGGCCCGCCAGCCTTGGAGGCAGGGGCGTCCGGCATGGGCCTTAACAGGAGTTGGCTCTACAGTTGCACACCTGCACCTTGAGGCGAACCTTCTGTCCTCATCCAGCGGCAGAAGCCTCTGGGGATAAGTATGAGCCCTGAGTGTGAGTGGCCACCTGGACAGTTCCTGGCCCTCCCACGAGTCTGGAGAGAGGCCATAAAGACGGCCCCCCAGTAGTTCCAAGACCACTCCTGATCCAGTGAACAGAGCACTTAAAACTGGAGAAGCTGCAGAGAAAAATTGGAGAACAACCCTGACTAGATTGAAGGGCTGTGATCCTGGCCTGGCCCAGGGCAGTACCCACAGCAAGTGTCCCAGGGTTCGGGGCCCACAGGAGGAACACTTATCGATACCAAGCACCAGTCCAGGATGCTGGGTGCCTTGCTCCTCTCCGCCCCCAGTATACGCTGTCTCCTGGCTTCGAGTGTAACTGTGTGGCACCTGTTAATTTCCAGACTAAGTACACCCTGATTGATGAGCAGGACATCCCTCTGGTGGAGAGCTATTCCTTTGAGGTGAGCCTTGTGTGCCGGGCAGGGATGTGGGTTGGCCTCAGAGGGGGCTGGCTTCCTACACTGTGAGTGGGCTGGTGCTGGCAGGGGGCCACTTGGTACTTCACCTCCAAGCCCTGAGTTTAGCACCCACAGGGACCCCATTCCTCCCTACGTTCATCTTGGATACTAGCTCTATGCTGGAAAAGCAAGCTACACACTATCAGTTTTGTGACAAAATCTTTGTCACCTGCTGAATCCCCTTCTCATTCCCGGACCTGCTAGTCTCTTGCCTTGGCCCTGCCATCCCTCTGTGGCCCGGCCACAACTCTGTCACTCTGGGCCTTGAGTGGTCTTCCTGCCACCATATTCAACCCACTGACCACTTTCCGACCGCACCTGGCTTCAATGCTTGCCCATGTGCAGGCCTCTGGGCGCTGGGCCCCTGGGTGACGGCTGCTCAGGGTCTCCTTTTGCTTGGTAGCAGCTATGGCCTTTGTCACTTTGCAGAGTTGTCTGAGAGCAGTTCGGGAGGCCCTGGGCCCAGGGCAGGGCTGGTGTCTCCTCATCCTGTCTGTTTCCCCTTCCGAGGTAGAGTTGAGAACTGGCTGGTAGCGGAGACCCTGTAACAGACCTTTCCCTTGTTGCCTCTTAGGCTCGCATGGAGGTTGATGCTGATGGAAACGGTGCCAAGATCTTTGCCTATGCCTTTGACAAGAACCGAGGCCGGGGCTCCGGGCGGCTGCTGCACGAGCTCCTGTGGTGGGTCCTGGCGGCAAGTTGGGGGTGGCTGTCCTCGCCCACCAGCGACTCGGCTTTGGCCGTGCTCGGGCAGGCAGGCAGTGGGACCACTTGGCTTCCATTGGGGCCCCTGCAGTCTGGCTCTTGAGTTCAGGGGCTGAGCCACTGAGGGGCCCCCATGGAGGGGACTGAGGCCCACTGGTTCAGATACCTCAGATTGGACCCTCACGTTTCACCAGAAATGTTTGTGAGGTGCATGGGGGTTTCAGAATGTTTGTGGGTAAAACAAGCTATTGAGGTTTCCCCATGAGCCTATGTTTGCATTACGGCTGCTTTTTCTAGTCATAAAGAGGTGAAGACCCAGTGTGTGCTGCCACAGGCTATACCTGGCAGACAAGCTGAGAGCAAGGCCATCACAGAAGGATGGAGTCCCATTACCCTGTTCACAGGACACGTCTGAGCGGGCAAACCAAAGCTTGTCAGTGGTTTCAGGCGAGGGTGGGGCAAGGGGACGTATTGCCTGTGGGTATCGGGAGTGGCAATATACCACAGGGCCGCGTGGGACCCAAGTAGACATTGCTGTGGCAGCTGCTTTCTTGCCATATCCGCCCTCAGCCAGGGATCCCTCTGAGCTCTCTGTCCCCCAGGGAGCGGCACAGGGGTGGCATTGCCCCTGGCTTCCAGGTGGTGCACCTCAACTCAGTGACTGTGGACAATCGGCTGGACAACCTGCAGCTGGTACCCTGGGGCTGGCGGCCCAAGGCTGAGGAGCTCTCCAGCAAACAGAGGTGGGTCCACTCGGGGCTGCCATGGGGAGGCAGAGGAGGGGCCCTGGGAGTTGTGGGAAGCCTCTACGGGCACTCCTGTAGGTTGCAGGGCCACAGCTTCTCAGTGCTCGGTCAGCCAGGTCGGGCCTGGCGTGTAGAAGGGCACAGAGCTGACCCTCTCGACTGGAGACGCCCTGCCTGCGTGTGGGGGTCCCTGCGGTCTCGTCTGTCGTAGCATGGGGAGGAGTCTTGCTTTGTGCTCACTTTAGCCATGGGGATGAGGGCTGGTGAACTACGACACAGTCCTGTACAATGAACGACATAGCACCCAGACTGTAGCCCCTGCCTCCTCACAGGCCAGCGCACCCCCAGTTTCCCAGTGAGCCTCCCTTGCTTTGACAAAGTTTCAGGGTCAAACACCTTTTGACCCTGAAACCCCTCCTACTGCTTAGCAAAGCTGCTTTTTGGGGGTGTGGAGAGGGTGCGTAGAGACAATCCTGGCATTTAGCTACAAGTGACTGAAGCTGGGGGAGGGAATCAAGGAACCCAGGGCAGTTGCCCCCTTAGCACCTTTCTTCCGCCTCCCAGAGGGCATCTGGGAAGGCCCAAGGTCTTGTTGGAGGCCGAAGAGTGTCCAGGGGCCTTAGCCAAGTCTGGAGGAGCTGGAGGCCTGACAGTCATGGGTTGTTGGCCAGGTGCAGCTTCTGCTTCAGCCGCACAGGGTGGGCT
>NW_022103922.1:351952-379107 GCF_000313985.2 Echinops telfairi
AGGGAGCAGAGTCTGTACTGGCTGGCTATCCAGCAGCTCCCCACGGACCCCATTGAGGAACAGTTCCCGGTCCTGAATGTCACCCGCTACTACAACGCCAACGGGGATGTGGTGGAGGAGGAGGAGAATTCTTGTACCTACTATGAGTGCCACTACCCGCCCTGCACCATGATTGAGAAGCAGGTATGCTCCGGGGACAGGGCTGGGGGTCTCGGGCCTCTCCACTCTCAGACAGTGTGTGACCAGTGTACTCTGTCCTGCAGCTCCGAGAGTTCAACATCTGTGGGCGGTGCCAAGTGGCCCGCTACTGCGGCTCCCAGTGCCAGCAGAAGGACTGGCCTGCCCACAAGAAGCACTGCCGTGAGAAGAAGCGCCCCTGCCAGCAGGAGCTGGAGCCTGAGCGGTGACCGTGTGGCGCAGGCCCTGCCGCAGCCGGCCTCACGTGGGCACGCTGGACACACTGGTGGCTGGACCAGGAGATGCGTGCAGCCCGGTGCAGTGCCCATGGCCACAGAGACCTCGCACAGACACCTCCAGCGCTGCTCAGGTGGAGCCAGCAGAGGCCACCAGGACGTTCCCATTATTTATATGTTAATATGTTTGTAAACTCATGTACAGTTTTTTGGGGGGGAGGTGGTGGGAGGGTTAGAAGTCACAAATAGAACCGTTTGTTGTGATCCTGAAGCGGGCCTCGCCTCTCAGACGGCCCAGGGCAAATGCCCTAGCCTGCAGTGCAAAGCGGGTCGAGCCCTGGTGCCCGCTCACCGCCACCTGCATGGAAGTCGTGTTTACACAAAGTAAAGGGGCGAATCACTCAACTCTCGGCCCTGACTGCTCTCCTCACCCTGTGCTGCTGGGTCTCAAGACCCCTGGGTCAGTGTACCCGGCCTCTGAACGGCTCCTGTCTGCAGGGAAGTGGCCAGGCTTGGTGATAGTGGAGCAGGTGCCAGCTGTCCAGGGGGAACATTTAGTCCAGGGGGAACATTCTGGGCTCGGGCATCTACTGTTTTGCACCTTGGCTCACGTAAAGTGGCTAGCTCAGCATGCTCATCTCAGAACTGGGGTGGGGTGGGGTTGCTCCCTGCCAGGCCTACCCTCCAAGGCCATGGTTCCCTTCACCTTCTCTCCTTTCTGTCCCTTAACTGGGGACAGTCCCTTGGGGGGTTTGGGGCCTGAAGAGACATTTCTGACAGCTTCCGCAACACCTTGGGCCACCCTCTGGGCAGTTTCTAAGCTCTGGTCACCTCAGTGGGTTACTTGGGCTGTTAGCCCCAAGGTGGGTGGTTCAAATTGCATGAGGTAACACAGGCCATCAACTCCCATGACGACCGACAGTCTCCGAAGCCCACGGGGCTGTTCTGCCTTGTCCTACACGTGGACTCAAGTCAGAATCCACTCAATTGCAACAAGAGTGGAGCTTGGTTGGAGAGCCGGGCAACCTATGGCGGCCTCGGCTGCTCTGTGTTTTCATAGGCCAGGACTGCTTTCCTTGGAGTGGGAGGCTGTGCCTACAGCAGCACTTGGCTCCACTCTTTCCATGGCCAGTGACCTTTCAGCTAATGCTAGCCTGCTGGGGATGGGGATTGCACAGGGTCCTAGGTGGTCTTGCAAATGGACTCCCAAGACCACGAAGCACCCAGTGTGCATGCTGGTCTCTTGTTAGCCTTCAGGAGTAACTGGGTGGCTAGGCTTAGCGCCTCGTGAGCCTTGGTGCTTTTGAAAGATGATTGGTACTCGGTGAGAAGTGGCCAGGGCCTCGGTGACCCAAGCTGTGAAGTCTCAGAGCTGCAGGCCAGCTCCTATTTGAGTAGGGTGGTACTGGGTGTAGCAAGGGGGTGGGGGCTTCTCCTGGTTTCCCACACCCAGACCCTCCCTTGTTCTGGGTCTTTGTAGACATATCTCTGAGCTACTACTGAGCAGGCGTGTCCCGAGTGAGCTCAGGGTTCTCTTTCCAGTAGAGATGGGTTGTTGCTTCTCTGGGCTACCTGCTCCCAGGTGCCCACTGGCTCCCAACAGCACTCTCTGCAGCCAAACTCCCTGCATGGACCTGTTAGTGGTGGGCAAGTTCTAGACTGGCCTGTCTTCCAAATACCATTTCCTCCTCAGGGCCTGGGAACCCCTACCATCTCAGTGCCCTGCCCCACATCGAGAGGTTCACATGTCGGGTCAGGAGTTGGAAGGCCTTTTAGGGCCCGCTTCTCCCCACCCCGCCCCCCGTGAGACCATACCACACACAAGTTGCTTCTGCCACAGGGCGGTTGGCTCAGCCCCTGGCCAGGGCGACACGTGGAGGAACTTACCGCCAGCCAGCAGGTGGCGCAGAAGCGCCGCCTCCCGCAGTCGGAAGTCCCGCCTGGCGTCCCGGAAGGAGTTGGTAGACCGGTGCCGAGGGAAGTGTGGCTTCGGCTGTCCCGTGGCTCCCTCCCCTTAAGGGTTCTTGCTCGGCCTGCCGCCACGACCTCGATCCCCAGCCCTGTTCCTGGCCCTCGGTGCGGCCCCTGGCCTTCGGCATGAGTTCATCTCGTTCCCGCCGAGCCGCTCTCTCCGACCAGGCCATCCCCTCTGGCCTTGCCCCGGCCGCGTCCGGGGAGCACATCGCTGATAACGTCGTGGTCGACGGCTTAGTGCGGGGCTCCCGCGGCCAGTTGCTGCAGACGGTAGACACGGAGTACACCGCGGACTCGGTCGAGTGGTGCCCGCTAGAAGGCTGCAGACACATATTGGCGTGTGGCACCTACCAGCTGCAGCAGCCAGAAGACCGGCCCGGCATGAGAAAGGTGCGGGCCGGCAACCGGGTCCGAGAGGCCTAGGATGAGCCTGAGAGTCAGCCCAAGCCGGAGCGTGGAGCCAGAAGTCCCAGGCCGAGCCAGTGGGCCGAGCTGGAGAGTTGAGCCCCGAGCTCAGAGGGCTCCAGGGAGGCGAAGCCCCGGCAAATGTCAGTCCTCTGGACGGAACACGTTTCCCTCTGTGGAGTCATACAGGCGTGGAGGATGGGGGAAATGGGCCGAGTGGCTAGAATAGGGCTTGGAATAGGAGTGTTCTGAAGATTGGAGCTCACAGTCTCTTCGGTGCTGTACGTAGGCTCTTGTGGGCATCTATGAAGATTTAAGCCAGGCCCCTGTGGTCATCTTAACTGGCACCGACCTCTGTTGGCAGATTTAGAAGCCATGGTCAATATTGGTTTCCAGAAGGCTCACCTGTTCATTTTATGAATCTGTCTCCAGGAGAGGGGTACTTCTCCACACCGAGGAAGCTGGGGCTACTGCTTCCAGGGAGAATTCCGCTGCCTGGCACACCTCTCACCCTTAGGCTCTATTAGAGTAATCGGAGGATGTATCTTCATTTTTTTGAAGGATGATGCGGGCTTGAACTGGGATCCTCCAGCCCGCTTAGGTCGCCTCTACCTGTACAGCTTTAACGAGGAAAACCCTTCCACCCCCCTGGTGGAAATCCAAAGGAGAGACATGTCTGCCATCCTGGACATGAAATGGTACAGTTTTGATAAATCTGCCCCAGGTCTGAAGTTTGCCGTGTGTCATTAGCTAGTTGCTAAATCTGGCAGCAGCTCAGGCTCATTTCTTTACTAACTTTCCTCGTGAACTTGATGGTTTACCAGTAGGTGGCCAGCTTTGCATTCCACAGTTGGCACACACACGCTGTGTGTCAGGGTTAGGAAAGGAGGAATGGGAGCAGGAAGCAGGGCAGGAGTGGGAAAAGTGAGGAAACTTTAAGTTGATTGCAGGGATGGGCTGAAGCCGGGGCTGTTTTACTGTCAGGCCACCTGCTGACTTTGAGGCTCCCGCTAGCCTTGGCCCACAAGGTCAGCCAGTGGCTGATATCATGACTTGAGAGCCTGGTTGGGCAGCCAGCCAATCAGAGCTTCACTACTCAGTTTGGGGGCTGAAATGTAAATGATCAATCACTGGGATTTGGATGGTGATGGCCCATCCCTGTTCTGACCGAAGCACGTTCTCTTTTCAGGTGCCACGTATCAGTGGCTCACCACACCCTCTTGGGTTTGGCAGATGCTGGTGGATCCGTGCAGGTGCTCCACGTGGTGGACTCTGAGGTCAGTGACGGGGAAGGGGGGGCTGGGGAAATTGTATGAGCTCCTGACATCCCCTCAAATTCTGCACTGCTGGAGGTACAGATGCCAGCCATGCTTTGACTTAATGGGCTAGAGGAATGGCCTCTGGGCCCTGGAAGGAAGGCAGCCCCAACGATGATCCCTTCCTTTCTTTCCAGAATAACTACTCGCTGCAGCCCTATGGCAGCATCTCTTTCGGCGAGCAGAGCCTGGCCCTGTCCCTGGACTGGTCCACTGTGAAGACAGGAAGGTAGTGAGGGCAGGGCTGGGGCAACCGGTGGTTCTAGGCCAGAGAACTATTGTCCTCTTAAGTTGCTGTGACTCCCTAGCCTTGGGACTGTGCTCTCCGATCTAAAAAGAAACATTTCCTGCTTTCTAGATCTGTAGCAATGTTTTCATTTTGAACCTGACATTGAGTTCATTTGGCAAGCTACATTGGCCTTTGCCAAATACCTTAAGGGCCACTGAGTTCATGGACATGGTCCGCAGGCTACCTCAGCCTCAGGTGCCTTGGGGACCCAGAGGTGAGTAAGAGCTTGGGCTTTCCTGCTCTAGGACTGATGGCCAGCCCTTGAAAATCATCAGCAGCGACTCCAAGGGGAAGCTTCACCTGCTGAAGGTGCATGAGGCCGAGAGAGAGCTACAGGTAGAGAACACATGGCAGGCCCATCATTTCGAGGCTTGGATCGCAGCTTTCAACTACTGGCAGACAGACATTGTGTACTCAGGTGGGCACTGCCCTCACTGGCCGCTGGCTCTGGGTGAGCTCTGCATGGGAGGGAGGCAGCAGGCGGGGCCCACGGCCAAGGCCTAGGAGACCGCTTCTTGAGGTGGTGGGTGGTCTGAGGCACAGGTGGGCAGCCTACATCTTTGATCGCATTCAGCGGGGCAGTGTGCTGTGCCGCCTGTGTTCCTTCTTCGTTCTTTCGTTGTAAGCATTATATCAGATGTTTGGCTTATTCGCCTGTTTTTAATACCAAGGTATATTGCTTATGTCTCCAAATATGGTGAATTTCACTCTGTGTTCTTGGTTCTTTCTAGTTTTTCTGGGACAAGTGCAATATCTGGTTTTGTTAGGACAGTGTTGCTCCTGTTTGTTAAGAGCAGGGTTTCCAGGGTGCAGTCTGAGTCCCTGCCAGTTTCCTTTCCTGTCATCTGTTTCCCACATTATCACAATGTCTGATACAAGCACAAGGTGTGAACTAGGAAGTCACAGCTGGTGTCGACTCAGGGGGAACCTGGGGGTTGAGGGGAGGGATGGTGGCGGGTGGAGAGATGGATGGTGAGAGGGTGGGGGGATGAGGAGTGGGTAGAGGGAGGGATGGTGGCAGGTGGAGAGGTCGTCATACCTGGCCCTTTCCTTTTGCTTTTCTCCCCTCCCTATGGACCCACATCTTTGGCGGCTTCCCCCTCCCCAGAATGCCCCTATCCACCCTGAGTCTTACTTCCCTTCAGAGACTGTTTGAGGGTCAGAACCCCATCTCTCTGTTCTTTCCTCCCATCCTTACATGTCACTTCAGACAAGCACAAGACCCCATTTCATGGTCAGGCTACCGCAGACATTTTCCGTTAAGACATGTCTGGAGGTGTGCTGATGGGTCAGCCTAACCACGGTCCCATCGGGCAGCCAGACACAAGACCTCCCACCTGCCTCTGCAGGCCCTCTAGGCACAGTGGCTTCTGTTCGGGGTGTCCAGGGTTCTCCTGCCTGGGTGAGAGGCAGGTGGCCATGCCCAGGAAGAGTCATTTGAGGGCCCCTTCCACCCCCAAAGTACTGTGTCCCCTCATCAGTGCTTTCCTTCTCTACGCAGGGGGCGATGATGGGCTCCTGAAAGGCTGGGACACCAGGAAGCCACACAGTTCACCTCTGTTCACCAGCAAGAGGTACTGCAGGGCCACCAGACTGGGTCGGCACCTGGTACTCCGTGGGTCAGGTAGGAGCGAGTGGCACCCAGTCCACTGAGTCTCCCCCCCCAGGCACTCCAGGGGAAGAGTTGGAGCAAGTCGTCCCCCTTGAGCAGTGTTCCTCCACCCCCAGGCACTCAATGGGAAGAGTTGGAGCAAGTCTCCCCCCTGAGCAGTGTATCCCGTGTCCCCCCCCCCCCCAGGCACTCCATGGGCGTGTGCAGCATCCAGAGCAGCCCTCACTCAGAGCACATCCTGGCCACGGGGAGGTGAGGCAGTGGCGGGGCCCGTTCCTGCTGGGTGGGAAGGTCTCGGGACCGTGTGTGTATGGGCAGGGGGTTGGGAAGCGACTCTCCCACCTGGGAGAGGCTTCTGAGCAAGCGCTGTGGTGGCTGTTCCAGCTATGATGAGCACGTCCTGTTGTGGGACACACGTAAGATGCAGCAGCCGCTGGCAGACATACCTGTGCAGGGTGGCGTGTGGAGGCTCAAGTGGCACCCTTCCCTCCCCCACCTGCTGCTGGCTGCCTGCATGCACAGCGGCTTCAAGATCATCAACTGCCAACAGACCCTAGGTGAGTGGCACCTGCTTCCATGGGTCCTCAGCCCCGCTGGGCACTTCTGGCCCTTGGTGGGCGGGCCCCGCCTAAGGCCCCCATGTATTGGTCCTCTCACCTCTGGTGAAGAGAGCATGCTCCAGTCAGCGACCTGCCTTGCCCTCCTTTCAGGTGTGCTCCTTGGCCCAGGTGGGCCGGCACCGTCCCTGTGCATATGTGCATGCATGTCCCTTCTGCTTAACCGGCCACCCCTACCCAAACCCCTCCGTTTTCCTGTGCCCTTGACAGTCAGGCCCTCTGGGTTTTTTCTCTCTGTTCCTCAGCCTCACTTTCTTTCTCCCATTTATCTAAATGGGATTTCCTAAAGCTTTTCATTTTGAAGAAATTGCCCACTCACAGAAAAGATGCAAGACTAGGCTAGCACACGGGCCCCTGCCCTCACTGATGGCTGCACCCATGCCCGCCTCTCTCTGCTAGTGGGCATGTGTACTCACAGCAGCAGGCTGCTTGGCAGAACCAGTGTGGGTTCTTTGTTCTCGTCCTGCTCCTAGCTGCTGTCCACGTGACCCCAGCTCATGGCCCCTGTGCACAGTGGCGTGCGATCCAAATGTGGTTCACTCTGTTGTCACTGGCTGAGTGTGTGGAGGGTCGTTTTAGAAGTCAATCGCCAGGTATTTCTTCTCAGTCTGCCTGCTCTGCACAAACCGTAAAGCCTCATAGCCACGTGCAAGCCACGGCTGACCACCAGCAACGCATGAGGCGTACTGGCCAGGAATGCAACCAGGTCACCTGCACGCAAGCTGAGAATTCTCCCGAGGCACCGCTGCCCCGGACACACCTGCAGCCTCCCAGTTACCTCCAGGATACAGTGCTAGCGCCTCAGAGATTGCGAGTACACTGTGTATCCCCGAGGCACGCGGCACAGGGGCCATGTACCCCCTCTGGACACACAGAGGGGAGAACCCAACTCCACAGAAACCCAAGGCCAATTGCCACAAGGCAGAAATCAGACATGCCGCCATCTGCCCTTGGCTAGGCGACCACCCTCATGAGCCAAGTTCTGTTCCAGACCTGAAGGGTGACTCGAGAGTTCCACCCGTCTCTCTGTCTGAACAGTAAGCCTTTGTTGATCATTTATCATTTTGTTCCACATCCACATGCCTCCCCCCCCCCCCAAATTATACAGGGTCTTTTTGTTTGCTCTCTTTCAGAGGGGTTGGTAATGGTAGCAGTTGTTAGGTGCCAGTGAGTCGGTTCTGACCTATAATGCCCGCATGCACCACAGAATGACATCCTGCCTGGTCCAGTGCCATCCTGATGTTCCCACGCCTGAGCACATGGCTGCAGCCGCTGTGGCCATCCATCACCTGGAGGGCTTTCCTCTCTTTCGCTGCCCCTCCACTGTGCCAAGCATGATACCCTTCTCCAGGGGGACTGGTCTCTCCTAACATGTCCAAAGTCATGCCACTCTTGCCTCTTAGGAGCACCCTGTCCGTACTTCCTCAAGACAGATCAGTTTGTCCTTTCAGCCGTTCATGGTACTCTCAATACCCTTCCCCAGCAGGGTTACTACATACCCTTGTCTAGTTCTTGTCTCAGGGCTGTGGAGACCGAGGGGTCCATTCGATTATCTCCATGTAGCTTTGGTTTTCTTCACTCTGCTTTCTCCTGGACGGTGACAAATCAACGGCTGCACCTTACTTGGCTGCTCACAAGCTCTTGAGAACCCTTTGTTACTCACCAAAGTAGGATATAGAATATCTGTGAACTGTTATGTCAGTTGATAATTCCCGAGAGCATATTCCCAAGCTCTGAAGACCGTTTAACTCACTCCCTTCCAGTGCGTTTGCTTAAGTCGTCAGAACTATGGCCCCTTTCCAGTCCCACCCCAGTCTATGAAGAAACGTGGTCATGTGTCACTCTGCTCAAACTATTTATTGACACCTCTCAAGCTAAAGCCCAGTCTGGAAGGGTCTAGTGTGCCGTCAGACCCCTCTCTCCTCACCGACTAACCCACTGTGTGTGCTGTGGTTCCAGGCACGCTGTCTTAATCTTGCTGCTCCAACAGCCCTCCCATGCATGATGCTGCACGGCCCCCTGGGTGTCTTCTCTGCACCCACAGCACTGTGTGCGACACTCGTCTCTGACCCCCGTCTTACAGAGCTCAGGCCCCACATCTCGCTGGCTCTGTGAGAGCCAACAGCCCATTTGTGAGTGTGGGTAGGAAATGGCCATTAGCAGGCAGGGTGCATGGTGGTGAGTGCATTTCTCTTTGTTGATTCATTCCAGAGGGGAATCCGGACTCTTGTGCCATCTCACTGTCCTATGCACCACTCAACTCGCTGACCTATGGGGCCGACTGGTCCTGGCTCTCCCTGAAGCCGCCACAGGCCCAGCAGCAGGCCCCGTCAACACCCTTCCACAATGAACCGGGAGCCTGTTCCGCCGAAGATGTGATATCTGGCCTGAAGTCCCTAAGCACAGTGGGGGATGAAGATGGAGAGGAGCATGCGTCACAAGCCAGGCTCCAGCATGTCGCAGGGAAGCCCGGTGACTGTGACCCGGTCCTGGAAGGCACCGGCTCGAACATCAGCCTCCTAGCCACGTGCTTGTTTTACGATCACACGCTTCACCTCTGGAAGTGGGAAATGAGCTGACCTGGAGAGCTTGCTTGGATGACCCATAAAGCCTCATTTCCACAAATAAAGCTGAGGATGACATTGAGGCTCTGCCGTTGCTGAGGTCCATGGCTGTCGTGTGGACAGCCAGAAAGGTTGTTAGCAGTGTTTGACCAGTTCTCCCACTGGGACATGCCAATTTCGGTTAGATGGTGTTGACAGGATCCCATGTAATAAAAATGACCAACTCCAGCTGATGACCTTTTATTTAATTAAAGATGGCTAGGTCCACCTTTTAAAAGCAGGATGTTTAACATAAGAGCTGATTAAGAGCTATTAAAGACCTGCATGCATCAAAATAATGGCCGGTGTCATGGAGCTGGTTCTGACCCACAGTGCAACCAGAATAGGAGACAGTAAATTACCAGTTTGGCCGTATCTTTCAGGTTTGCCTCGAGAATGGTCAGACTTTTAAAATCAGTCGCTTTGAAAACCCTGTACTGAGGAACTGGGGTAGGGGTAATGGATGAATCTGTACCATAATTCTATTCACTGGTTTTGCATTCTTCCTCAAGCCGTTTTTTTTTTGGGGGGAGGCTGGGAATGCTTTGTTCACCTCCAGAGTTGCTTTCAGGGCGGGGTGTAACCTATGGGTGGCATACTCTTACTTCACAAAGTACACACGCTGTTAAGAGCAGCTTTATTGGACCTTTCCAAAGCTCCCCGGGGAGTCCCTTGCTGCCTACCGCGCGAAGTTCTTGGGGTACAGCTGGAAGAGCTTGTCTTCCTGCGTGGGCTCAAATCCATACTTCTCCAGGTTCTCTGGGTCAAATGTACCCTCTTTAAAGTCTTTTTCGATCGCGGGAGCAGCCGTTTGCAGGAAGAGCTCCTTGGCTGTCAGCGGGGTGTCGAGGCCCTCGGGGACGCGGTAATTCACGTAGGGCTTGAGCTTGAAGCCGGTCAGGTCGGGGACCACGAACTCGGGGACCATCTCCTTGATGACCACGAACTTGTGGCCGGGAGCGTGCTCGCCGGTGCGCTTGGCGCCCCGGCTCTTGTAGAAGGTGCGCGGGCCGCGCTTACTCGTCCACTGGCTCATCCGGTCCGCTCCCCGGACCAAGCCGCGGGTCACTCCAGTTAGGATGCCCATGGCGCCGCCTGTGAACAGACAGCGGGCGCGTGAGGCGCCGGGTTTGGCATGCGGCGCTGGTGGCTCACGACCCTTGCCCCAGGCAGCCCTCCTCCCACTTACTGACCGCCCCGGGGCCCCCAAGTCCCTCCACTCACCCGACTCAGCAGCCCACGCTGCGCTCCGCTTCCGGCCAACAGCAGCACCGCCCCACTTCACAGCAACAGCTTCTCCGATTGGCCGCCGCCGCCGCATTCAATGCGCAGCCTCAGCGCCGCGAGGGGCGGGGCCACCTGAGGACTCGGCCAATGCCCCGGGAGATTTAGGGTTAGGAGGCGGGACCTTCGCCGACGGGGTGTGACGTCGGGGACGCGGACGTCCGGGGCGCGGGCGCCGGCCCGGTGAGTGGGCGCTGCGCCCGGGGCAGGGCTGGGGCGGTCGGGGGACCGAACGTTGCCCTATGCCCCGGGGCCCCACGACTAGCCTCCTGGCTCCTCACCTCCACCCATGCTAGCTGGGCACTAACTGACCCCAGCGTCCATCGCCCCCGTCACCCTGGCAGGGCTGACCCCAGGTCGGGGCCTCCACCTCGCAGTGCCTCGCCTGCCGCTGAGTGCGGTGCGTCGTAGGTCCTGGTCCGTTTGAACTGGCCCCCAGGGATCTTCCTCACAATCCCGTCACCTAGGGTTTTGACCCCCATGTCCTCTCCCCCAGGGTGACCCCTCCCCACTAGAATCCTCTCCCCCAGAGTCCTTGGGCCTGGGTCTCCCCCGGAGTCCCCTTATCCAGGGTTCTCTGCCCCAGGGCCCCTTCCCCAGAGTCCCTCTCCCAGTCCCTTCCTCAAGGTCCTGTCTCCTGAGGTCCCTTCCCCCACAGTCTCCTCCCCAGCGTGACCAACCCCAGAGTCCCCTCCTCCAAGACCTCCTCTCCCAGAGTGGCCCCCAGGGTCCCCTCCCCCCACCCAGCGTCTTGCACTCAGGGTCCCTCAGCAGTTCAGCTTAGAGCCCACCCAGGGCGCCCTTGTGTGGGCCTGGAGCAATCAGGGGGCAGCGCAGTAACAGGGCACAGACCCCCCCAGGCTGCAGCCTCTTGGGCTATTCTCTGGGGGAAAATCATGACAAGACAGCCCACCCTGCTGCTGCCCTGCTCTGAGCGGCCTGGAGCCAGGAAGCCTGCTCATCAGGGTCCCCTCTCCTCCGGGCCAGTCAGTGACAGGACTGCTGTTGGAAGCCCAGTTCCTCACAGTGTTCCTCTTCCTCTGTCACCAGCACACCCCAGAGCCAGGATAGCGACTGTAACCCTGGCTGCCCCACCCACTTGACTGGTATGGCCCTCCCAGATCTGCCCCCTGACCTGTGGGAGCTCCACCCCTCCCCCCACCCCCCCCCCCCTCTCTCCTCTGGAAGCCTCGCCGAACCACCTCTGGCCTGTGGTAGCCCCGCCCCCTCGCCTACTGGAAGTCCCGCTTCACCCTCACTGACCCAGTAAGATGCCTTGGTCTGTCTCTCTGCGGCCACGTGAGGGCTCTTTACAGGCGGAGGGCAGCGGGAGTCAACCAGCTGGCGTTCAGGGCTCTCCAGCGGCAGCAGTTTCACTCAGTGACTGACGACAACGAGCCTGTCAGCTTCTGCCCATTTGCACCCTCTTGTCTCCTGATCGCCTGGTTTTAGCCATGGAGAACGATCCCAGCGCCTGTCTGGAGGTATGCAGCCAGAGTACACCGTCCTCCTTCCACACTGGGAGAACAGGCTCTTTCACCACCGCCCCGACGCTGCTTGTCAGAGCCAGCAGCGTTCCTCACTGTCCCTCCCCCCCACCTACCCATGCTGGCGGTCCATGTGACTGCAGGACACTGGGAGGTCACAGGGCCCTTGCCAGTCCCCAGTGGGACACCTGCAGCCACCTCCCACAGCCCTGCCTGCGTCCTGGCAGTGACCACACACCCGAGCCAACAACACACCCAGCAGTGGGTCAGGATCCACTTTTGTCCCCAGCGAGGGCCCAGCAAAGGCTTCTGGGTGCCGGGTGACATACTTCCAGGAACTTCCTGGAGTGCCTTCTGTCCCAGGGGCTTTCCACCAGGCTGTGCAGTGGAGGCCAGCTCTCCCGATGCAGGTGACCGCTGTACCCTGGACACTGGGTCCTCCTGGAAAGGCTCAGTGTGCGCCTCACCTGCATTGAGCTGTCTGCAGGGAGGAGCTGGGTGGCTAACAGAGGGACGGGGCTCTTCTTAATCTTCTTGGAGATCTGTCCCCACCCCCACCCCCCAGTCTGTCCATTACTGCCCTACCTGCGTGCCTGGGTCCTGGGGGCCCCTCACTCGAAGTCAGACTTGGGGCTGTTGGTGGGGGGAGGGGCGCATAGGAGGTGGACCTAGAGGGCCCCAGGGTCCCCGCAAGACTGCTGACTTCCTTCCTGCTGTGCACTCTCTTCTCGCTGCCTGACCAGGCCCCTGACCTGTGTGCTGACCACACCTCCTGACACTGTCTGAGGGCTTGACACCAAACGGCCCAGGGACTGTGTTGGGGGCAGCAGGCTGGCCAACGCCACCAGGGAGGGGCTGCCAAGGCAGTGGTGTCCCTAGGGTTGGTAGTGGCTCATCACCACCACCCTGTGTCACTGCACTGCCAGTGGAGAGGTGGGTCTCTGCTCTAGCCATTGGGTGAGCAGAGGAGCTCTAGGGAGCTTTGGGGCCATTTGCAGGCTAGCCCTACCCACCTGGGTGGGTTTCTACCAGTATCCAAATGACAAGTCTGCCCCCTTCTCAGCCCTGACCCTGGCTTCTTTGTCTCTGCTCCAGGGTCATGTCTGTCTGGGCCCCACCCTACACCACTGGGGGCTGCAGCACACCATGGAGAACTTGCAGTCCACTTTGGTGAGACCACCCAGCACCTCAGGGATGGGCACCTGGGTCACTGGGATCTGCATCCATGGAGCCTTGCTGACCTGCCCTCCCCCGGCCTCTCACCAGCTCATTGGACTTGTGATCGGGGCTGCACTGCTCCTCATTGGCTGTGGCACCTTTGTCGTGTACCGAAGGGTGAAGCAGGCTCGTGAGTAGAGCAGCCAGCAAGGATGGGACCCAGGGTGGCTTCTGCAGATGGAGTAGCCTGTGTAGGGCCTTTCTGGCTGAGGCCTGCCTCGCGCTCCCCCCAGGGCAGCCGCAGCCTGCTGCTCCGCAGTACAGATTTCGCAAGAGGGACAAGGTGATGTTCTACGGCCGCAAGATCATGAGGAAGGTAAAGGCCTCGCTGCCCACTCAGCCTTGTGGCTCCAGGGCAGGCAGGGCTTGGGGGATCCATTGCCTGCCCAGTCTTACAACCACAGTGAGAGGCGGGCAGCCAGTGTTCTGGGCAAGTGGCTGAGTGCAGGTTCTCAAATAACCCTTGAGAGTAGAGGGCAGGGGCCCTGTGAAGCAGGCTCTGAGGAGGGGCCCCTGACTGACTCGGGAGGGGCTGTGGTCAGAGTAGTGCAAGGGTGGAATCTAGCGGAGGGGTGGGAGTCAAGGACAGGGGCCGTGGCAGGAGCAATACAGGAGTGGGAGTTGGGCAACTGAGGGCTTGGTGCCACTCTGAGCAGGTGCTGGCTAGGGCTGCTCTGGCTCCCACCATCCTCAGTAGCTGTCAGATGATCCTTGACCCCCATCCTGGGCACCTGGGCTGGGAGGTGGTGGCACCACTGGGCATCCCTTAGGATCCCTTAGGGTGAGGCCTCTGCCTAGGCCCAGTGCTTCTCTGGGTGTCGTCTGTGCCCTGTAGGTGACCACCCTCCCCAACACGCTTGTGGGGAGCAGTGCTGCACCCCGGCAGCGGGTGAGGAAGAGAGCCAAGGTGCTGTCCCTGGCCAGAAGGTACAGGAAGGGACTGGGTGGGCTGGGCAGGAGGCTGCTGCAGTGGGGACCTCCCCTGCCCCGGGCCTCAAGGTGGCCTTTCTGCCCGGAGGATCCTGCGATTCAAGAAGGAATACCCGACACTGCAGCCCAAGGAGCCCCCGCCCTCCCTGCTGGAGGCCGACCTGACGGAGTTTGACGTCAAGAGCTCGCACCTGCCCTCTGAGGTCCTGTACATGCTGAAGAATGTTCGGTAGGGGCGCCGCCCCCAGGGCCAGGGCAGGGGTGGGGGCGAGCCTGGGGCAGGCTGGGAGCAGAACCCAGTGGTGAGCACTGCCGTCCCGGCCGGCCAGCCCTCCCTCTGCCCCTTCCCAGGGTCCTGGGCCACTTTGAGAAGCCGCTGTTTCTGGAACTGTGTAAGCACATGGTGTTCATGACACTGCGTGAGGGGGAGCACATGTTTCGGCCAGGGGACCCGGATAACAGCGTGTACGTGGTGCAGGACGGGCGGCTGGAGGTCTGCGTGCAGGACACGGTGAGCCCCCCAGCAGGCTGCTCTCAGAAGACCTGCACCCTCAGCCGCCATCCTCGCTCACACTGAAAGTCCTGGCCTGCTGGCCCAGCACCTGCAGTCCAAGCACCTGCAGTCCCTGACTCACCCGACGCACGGAGCCCTGTGTGCTGCCCTCAGCCCTCTGCTCACAACCCCCCTCATTTCGAGGGCAGTCGCCAGGAAGCTGGGTGCTCGCCTCTGCTCTGTCATCTGAATGTGGCCCCCTCCAGCTCCCCAGGGGGTCGTGGTGGTATGTGAGCCCACCTCCTGTGCCTGAGTCTCCACCTTAGCTCAGGCTGCCCAGGTGTGAGGGTCACAGGGGGACTGCTACCCCATCTTGGGTTTCTGAACCCAAGCTCCTTTCTGAGTAGAGTTTGAGTCCCACCTTTGAACCCCAGGCCCCATCGGGCTGGGGAGTGGGAGCCACGGAGGAGGCTCTGAGGCCTGCTGCAGCCCAAGACGGGAGACAGAGTATAAGGCACCTGGTGCTGAGGTGGGACACGTCCTAAGAGGCTGGGCTGGGGTCTTTACATACTCTCTCCTTGCCAACAGGGGGCTCTCTAAATGCTGGTACTTACACAAGGGGAACGTTTGTGGGAACATGGAATGAAAAGATAATGGAATTTCTATTATCTAGCTAACTGGGTGTTTTGAGCTTGAAGTTGAGTCCGTCCTGGAAAGGCAGCTGTGGCTGAGATGCTGATGGGGTGGGGCAGGGGGCTGGAGGGGGTGGTTACCCGCCTATTTTGTCCTCCAGCCCCCGAGGAGGGTGGCCAGTGGGAGGTGCTTGCTTCCTCAGCACTGGGGGCCTGAGGCTGAGCCTGCAATGGCCTGGGCAGATGGACAGATGGCCCCCTTCTGCTGCCCACCCCCAGGACGGCACTGAGGTGGTGGTCAAGGAGGTCCTGGCGGGAGACAGTGTCCATAGCCTCCTCAGCATCTTGGACATCATCACAGTGAGTCCCGGCCTGTGGCCTGGTTCAGCCCCTGCCCTGCTAGGAGGGTGGGCCCCTTACAGGGACTTGATCAAGCTTGGCATTGGCAGGAGGGACTCTTGTGCCGGAGCGGGCGGGCGGTAGGGGGGTGACAGCCCAGCCGGGCCGGTGCGTCAAGAAGAGCTGGGCATCTGCTGTCTTTCAGCAAAAAGGAAACGAACAAGGGGTGGGGGTGGGGCGGCCAAAGCCAGTGAAATTGGAAATAGAACACCAAATTGGGGAAAATAAGTTAAATTATCAAGAAAATGGATAATTCTCTAGCTAGACAAGTGAAGCAAAAAAGGAGGAGGACAAAAACTACCCACGTTGATAGACCCTACCGACATCAAAAGCCTCACAGAGAGTATTGCAGATGTAAAGCCCCAGGAACCTCTCTGAAGCGATGAGCAGGTTCCCTGGAAAACACAGGACCACCGCTACTCAAGAGAAACAGGTGATCTGCCGACCTCTCCAGGGAGGCCACACCTCCACCGGCCAGGAAGCTCTCAGACTACCGGGCGGCCCTACGAAATGCTAGCCAACATTTGCACAGACTTCCAGAAAAGTGAAGAGGAGGAAATGCCCCCAGTCGAATTTTTTAAAAAATTAGCTTAATTTTTATATAATAACCTTCATGTTTAGAACAATTTGGGGTTTGAAGGAAAATTCTTGCAGGAAGCAAGTTTCTGCTCACCTCTCTTCATTTGCAAACCACGTGATTACGTGGAAAAGCTCATGGGCTCCATAGGAAAGCTACTCGGACTTAGGAGTGGTCCATAAGAATACAGAGTTAATGTGGAAGAACCAGTTGTATTTCTGGAAATGTAAACATTAGAAACAGTAGCATTCACATTAACACCAAAGACATGAAATCATCCAATAAAGTATGTGCAGGACCTCTGTCTGAAGATGCCTCTTCACCGATGAAAGAAATCAAAGTTATTCGGGGACAGGAAGATGCCAAGTGGTGTCTGCCGTTCTCCCCAAATGGTCTGACAGAACTCCAGTCAGGGTCTCAGCGGGCTTTGTTCTGGGAGAGACAGGCCGGCAGAGGGGCGGAAGCCAGTGACTCATGAACACCGCTGACTGCCCGCGGAGGTGTCCCTGCTCCCGCTTCACTGCAGCCTGGAAATAGACGCAGGCAGAGTCAGCCGGCTTCTGACTGTGGTGCCAAGGCAGTTCATGAGAAAGGGTGACCTTTTCAACAGATGGTGCTGGGACCTGTGGATGGCTGCATGCCAAAGGAATGGCCCTCACCCCAGCCAGGCCTCACGCTCAGCTCAGCGTGGACAAGGGTCTCCACAGGGAGCCTAGAAGGAGGAAGCTCTCTCAAACCCTACCCCAACCCCCTGCCGTCCAGTCAGTGCCCTCTCACAGTGGCCCGATAGGGCAGGGGGTGGGGGTGGGGGCCTACCCTGGGGTTTCTGAGACTAGAACTCTGTACAGGAGGAAAGGCTTAGTCTCGCCCGTGGAATGGCTGCCGCTTTTGTACTGCTAACCTTTGTGGTTTGTAACAAACACATAAGCACTCTGCCACCAGGGCTGCTGTAGGAAAACCTCAGATGCCCGGTGGATGAAGCAAGCCCTGCTTGGTTAGCATGATGGCTCACTGCTATGCTCACTGCCACCCCGTCAGCGCCCACTCAGCGACCTGCCCCGCCAACTCCTTGGGATTTCCAGGGCTGCACATATTACGGGCAGTTGAGCTCGTGCTTCTGCAGAGTGGCCAGCAGCACAGTGCAGAAAGGACCCAGGGCACCCCCGGGGCCCCTTAAAACCTCATAAACCGGACACCACAAAGTAAGAAGTCTCTGACGGACACCACTGGAGGATGAAAGTCTGTCTGTCCCACCACAGGCAGTACAGGACGTCGAGAGCTCAGCCACCCAGGACGCCAGCCGGAAATCCCACAGCCTAGCAGATATGGGCACCCCCCCCCCTGCCCCCGACCCACCTCACATCCCAGGCTTCTCTCTGGCACCTCCTCAGGCCCAGCTGGAGGTTCACTCAGCATCACTGGGAACTTGGGGCGCTGGCCCGGGGAGAGGGCACTACTTGCCGAAGCTCTGCTTGCCTGGCTTGAGGAGGTCCTGGTGCTTTGGGGCCTGCGCCCCTGGAGGCAGGGCTGGAGGCTTGCCCATCTAGGACCCAGGTGGCAGGAAGGGGGGCCTGTGAGTGGCCCATGGTGACTAATGGGGCCTTTTGTCACAGGGTCACCCTGCCGCATACAAGACAGTCTCGGCTCGTGCAGCTGCCCCCTCCACCATCCTCCGACTGCCAGCCGAGGCGCTGGAGGGTGTCTTTGAGAAGTACCCCGAGACCCTGGTGCGGGTGGTGCAGGTGGGTGCTGCAGGGTGGGCGGCCTCGGAGACTGCAGGGTCTGCATGCCATGGGGCTCTGCCCTGCCCAGTGCTGGGTGGATGGGGTCCCTAGAGGGAGGCCCCAGCCCCAGGTGGGCGGAGGGTTTGGGGAGCAGGGTCTAGGGGACTGGGAGGGAGGGCCCTTGGCTGTTTTCACTTCAGTTACATTTTACAGTAAAAAGCCAGTCGGCCCTCACTAGGCAGAGCAGATCAGCTCTCCTCCCCCCAAAGAAGATCCTTTCTTATGAAGTGTCGCACTGGGGGAGGGTCAGATGGACGGCTCTGGTGCCAGGTGTTCCACTCGCTTTAGCGTCAGGCTGGCTGTTCAGCCAGGTGCTGCTGCTGAGTGGCCGCTCTCCTCAGATCATCATGGTGCGGCTGCAGCGGGTGACCTTCATGGCACTGCACAACTACCTGGGCCTGACCACGGAGCTGTTCAACCCCGTAAGTGCTGTCCGCCCGGAGCTGAGTGCTCAGGTCACGCACTGACGTGAGCTGTGAGCAAGGTGAGCATCTTGCTCAGCTTATTCTTCCCAGCATGTGTACCACCTGCGCTGGGTTTGTTGTGTGCACACTGCCTGGCCTCGCCCATGCCAGGAGAGCAGAGCAGGTATGGGAGCCTTCCAAGGGGCTCCTGTCACCGCCCCTGGGCTGTGGCACTCGTTGGTGGCTCCTCCTTCCACACATCCGCCCTCCTGCCAGCATGTGGTGCCAGTTCCTGCCCCTGTCCTCCTGTGGCCACCGAGCAGGACAGAGCTGAGCCAGCACCAAAGCTGCCAATGGTGCTCAGTTGGCGTGGGCGGAGCTAGGGCTGGCTCTCGCAGAGGGCAGCCTGACCCACAGCCTCCACCAGCGACTGAGTCCTGCCAGCAAAGCCCTGTGACGGGAGCAAGGCGCTGACCAAGCACACGGCCCTCAGCATGCCCCTGGTCAGGACTTCCAGCGTGCCCTCAGCCAGCAACTGGGCCTGGGCCACCAGGATCTCCCTCCACGGCTGTCCCTGTCACGGAGGACAGTGGAGCATCCAGCTCCTGCAAGGCTGCCCTAAGTCTCAAGAAGCCCTGGCCACCACAGAGCCCTGGCCTGCTGACCCTCCTTTCCCCCTCAGGAGAGCCAGGCTATTCCACTTGTGTCCGTGGCCAGTGTGGCCAAGAGGCAGATGTCCGGGAGCCTGGATGAGCGGCGTGAGAAACCTCTGAGAGAGCCCTCCCACCCAGGTGTGCCTGGGCCTTGTGACCCTCGGCCCTGTGGCCTCGGGGGTGGGATACCCTGGAGAGTGGAGCTTCTCCAGCCACACCCTGAACCCCTGGAGTTGCACGCCCCTACAGCATAGCTGGCTTACTTGGGTACACCCCCCCACCCGGTCCCAGACAGAGGGAGTGCCTGCTCGGGGAGTTCGGGGCCTCTGCTGCGAAGGAGCCTGTCTGTCCCACTGCCGTCGACCCCCCAGGAGGCTGAAGTTCCTGTCTGTGATGAGCTCCGAGAGGCCCCAGCGAGTGGCCCCAACCCTGGGGCCCCATCAGGTACGGTCCTGTCGGGGTATGTCGGGGGTACCCCACTGGCCAGGCAACCCATGGAGGCCAGTATGGCACTGTGTGGTGTGGAAAGGAGCCCAAGGCCCCGAGGGACGGGCCTGCACTGCGTCTGGACCCCTCCCTCCTCCATGGGTCCCCTGCTGAGCTGCTGTGTGAGGCCCTGCTCCAGTCCAGTCTGGTTGGGCATCCTCATCGCCTCACCTTGCTTCCTGGCTCCTTAGCGATCTCTTGCTGTCTCAGAAGAGATCTGTTCAGGGCCCAGCTGCAGGCAGGGGATGGTAACCACAGGCATGGAGGTCAGGGTTTGTACCACATTTGGGGCACACAGTCAACCGTCACAGCCAGGTACGTCAGGACCCCACAGATGCCTGTTGGTCTCTGAGGCTGGCCTCCCACCAGCTCCTGAGCATGTGTGCAGCCAGTCAGGTGGTACCCTCTCTCCCTGCTCTCCTGCCAGGTCTGTGTGCAATGCCCATGTGCCTTGGCTTCACTCTCAACCGGGTCTAGGAGGCTCTCCGCTTGGGGAGTCTGGGTCCAAAGGCTGGACTCCACTCTGGCTCCTCTTTCTTTGTGGTTCGACGTGACATCACATGTGGTTTACTTTTTATCTCAAGTTAAAACTGACTCAAGCTGAGCCCTCATCCTGTAGATTACGTAGTACATCCTGCCTCATTATCCTAACGTGCCTAATCCTGCCTCATTCGCCTCAGTGAGGGAGGAATTACAACACAGACAATGACATCAGACCAAGGACGGGGTCCTGAGAGTCACGGCCCAGTCAAGTGCACACATGCCGGGGACACGGTTCAGTCCGAAACAAGCCTGGTGGTGCTGCACACACTGATGTGCCCCTCGGCTGTATGAGCCCTCGGGCCCATCATCTTGGGCGCCTGGGGCAGGCAGGCCAGGCCCCTGGGAGCTGGCCCTGACCTCGTCCCATAGGCTGGCTGGTATGGAGGCACTCGTGCCTGGTGACAGCTTTATGAACACAGCAGGTGTGCTCCCCAGGTGGCTGACCCAGGTCCAGCTAGCCTGGGTCTCTCCTGCCTGGCTGCCCGGCCGCCCTCTCTCTGGTCAGACTGTTCTGGTCAGTGGGAGGCCTGCCAGGTGCCCAGATCATTTGGCACCTCCCTCAGTGTCTTGCCTGACACTCACCTGCATCCGCAGTGCCTACCTTCCAGCCCCTGGCCCCATGCGGTGCAGACCTCCTGTCTGTGGTTGAGGAGTGGACGTCCAAGCAAGGCCTTCCAAGGCAGCAGCTGGGCACATGGGTGGCCAAGGCCTGGCTGCGTTCTCCTGATGCCTGCACTGTGCAGACCTGGCATCTGTGGCCAAGGAGGTGGACGAATGAGCAGGGTCTTCAGAGAAGGCAGCTGGGCACTTGGGGGGCACCAGCCCCTGGGCCACCCTGAGTTTGGATGGACCTGTGAGGGGTCCTCAGTGTCCCTCTGTGGCTCTCTCCTGGACTCCCAGGTCCTGGAGTGGGAGTGGGTGCCCTGAGTGCCCCCTCCTCTTCTAGGTAGCTCAGTGGAGACCAGCTCGGACCTGCAGACAGCCTGCTGCCACGCTCGCACCTCCCCACCCACCGACGAGCACGCTGGGAGCTGGGCAGCTGGCAAGGTGGGTCCTACTGGTCCTTCCTCAAGGTCAGGAGGCCAGCCCCTCTTGACCAGGCCGAGACCGCAGGCCCTGGGCCAGCCTTCTGATGCCGGTACCCTGTCCTCTCCAGTCCAAGAAGAGTGTGTTCGTGTCGGAGACCCCGTCTGCCATCTTCCGCTACTCTCAGAGCCACTCGGACGAGGCCATGACCAGCAGGAAGACAGATGCCATCTTCAGGGCCGCAAAGAAGGACCTGCTTACACTGATGAAGCTGGATGTGAGGGGGCATGGGGGTGGGTAGGCAGCGGAGTGGTGGGAGAGCAGGGTGAGGCAGGGCTCCCCCTCGTCTGGCTTGCTTTGGTGGGACCTCTGCCCACTGCCAGGTTTTCTTCCTCTGTGCCCCGGCCTTCTCCGAGGGTTGGGGCTCCTAAGGCCTTGCCCACCTTTCTCTTGGGACAGTGCTTCTGGCTCAGGCTGAGTATGTTCTGTCCCTCTGACGCCCCCACCCCGGTGCCAGCTGTGAGTGGCCCATGATGGGCAAGCTCACATGGTCTTGTGGCTCCTGGCTGGCTGCCTACCACCTCCCTGCTTCTGTATCTCAGGACCCCTCCCTGCTGGATGGCCGAGTGACGCTTCTCCACGTGCCGGCAGGCACTGTGGTGTCCAGGCAGGGCGACCAGGTGTGTCTGAAGCTTTGGATCCTGCATGGTGACCACGGCCTCTGTCCCTGGGGCAAGTTGGCTAGCGCCACTCTGCCAAGATGTGGGAGCTGAAGCCCAGGGGGTTCCAATGGAGCCTCTGGTACCCCTGACAGCGGTCATTTACTGTCACCTCTCCTGGGTGTGTCACACCAGGCCAGGCCATCAGAGGCCAGCCCTGCAGACTTGGGGCTGTGTGTGCTGCCCTGTCTGGGCACATTGTGCTGGGGATCAGGCGGGGGAAGAGGCAGGGTTGGGGGACCAAGGACACTGTAGCAACAAAACTCTGCCCTTTCTTGGTTCCCCTGGGGGGCGGGGGAGCAACCAGAAGGCAGGCAGATAGGGCAGTGCCAGCAAGGGCCAGGGCTCTGTGAGCAGGAGGCAGGGGAAGGCCAGAGGGTGTACCTGGCACGTGTGATGGGTGATGCAGCAGGGGGCAGGTGACTCGGACAGGTAGGATGAGGGGATGGCTGGCACAGGGCACAGGCAGCACGGGGGCTGGCCATCCTGCCTGACATGCTCCTGCCTTCCCAGGATGTCAACATCCTGTTCGTGGTGTCGGGGCTGCTGCACGTGTACCAGCGCAAGATCGACAGCCAGGAGGAGACCTGCCTGTTCCTGACGCACCCAGGGGAGATGGTGGGCCAGCTCGCCGTGCTCACGGGCGAGCCCCTCATCTTCACCATCAAGGCCAACAGGGACTGCTGCTTCCTCTCCATCGCCAAGAGCCACTTCTATGAGTGAGCCCTCTGCCACCCGCGGGGACCACGCGTGTGCGTGTGCTTGATGCACGTGGGCTGTACGCAATGGCGTGAATGTGTGTGCATTTGCATGTGTGTGACAGGAAGCAGGGCAGCATGTGTGAGTGTATGACGTGTGGTGTGACAGCATGTTAGTGTGTGTGTGTAGTAGGTGTGCGCATATATGGATGTGCGTGGTTTGTGTGGCAGCATATTAGCGTGTGTATAAGTGTGTGCGTATGGTGTGTGTGGCACCTCCATGACGGCATGCATGTGGTGACAGCATGCATGTGTGCACATGTATGTGTGTGACAGGAATGCAGCACCACATTAGCGTGTACGCATGTATAATGTGTGTGGCATGTGCACAGTGGCATGTGTATTTGCACATGCATGTGCGTGGTGTCATGTGGCAGGCATGTGTGACAGCATATTAGTGTGTATACAGGTGTGTGTGTGTATAATGAGTGAAATGTGTGTCAGCAGGAAGGTATGACAGCATATTAGCATGTGTGTTCCTGCATGATGTGTGTGGTGTGCATGTGACAGCACAGATAATGTGCAGCATATTGATGTGTGTACATGTGTGCTGTGCATGGCATGTGTGTGACAGTGCGTGTGCACGCCTGCGGACAGGTGGGCTGGGCCATCAGATGGTGTGCAGCCTTGCTTCGTCCTTGCTCTCGGGCCTGGCTTACCCTTTGGGGATCATGTTGGGCTCATTTCTGAGGTCCTGCAGTCCCCTGGGCCTGCAGTGCAGCACCTCAGGGTAACTGGCTCCTGCCCCTTCCTGCACCCTGCCCTCCTATCTACTTGTGCCCTGCCTGCTACACTTCTCAGTGCCCTGCCCTCCCACCCACATCCCTTGGCACCTGCCCTGAGTCTGGGCTCCCCCCGCCCCCTGGGGTGTCTGACTTTCAGGCAGTGCTCCCTTGACCCCTTAGCACGTCAGTTACCAGTGATGCCACCTCCCTCAGCCTCCCTCCAGCCTACCCAGGAGCAGCTTTTTCTCTGCTTACCCCTGGGCCTGGGCTTCTGTTGGCCCCCAGCCCCAGCAGTGGTCTGATATGTGGGCCAGACAGGCCTGTGTGGTGGTCCTATGCCTGTCGTCACCCAGGTGCCTCTGCTGCTTGTCCTGCCCAAGTCTGCAGTCCCACCTCACGCCCGTCCCCTGCTCTCCACCCTCACTTCCCTCTAGTGCCTGCCTCTCCCTGCGGGGGGTGGGTGCCTCGCAGCTTGTATGGAGGCAGGGGCAGGGAGGTGGGAATAGGTGGCTGCTGGTGTGTGTCTGTCAGGTTTCTGGAAGAGGGCCCAGAGCTGTCCCCCCGGGTATAGAGCCCCCCCCTCGCCTGCTCTCAGGCGGCTCTGCGGGGAAGCCAGACGATGGGGTGAGGGGCTCGGTTGCTATGGGCCTGGACCCAGGTTCCCTGGCCTGCAGGATCATGCGGAAGCAGCCGACTGTTGTCCTGGGCGTCGCACACACGGTCGTGAAGCGCATGTCCTCCTTTGTGAGGCAGATCGACTTTGCACTAGACTGGATGGAGGTGGAGGCCGGGCGTGCGATCTACAGGTAAGGTGGGCAGGAGCCCCCAGGGGGATAAACAGCGGTGAGGCCCAGGCTGGCTGTGGCTGTGGCTTGAGGGCTGCCTACGCTCCATTCTGGGCTCACACAGCGCTGGCAAGAGCAGACGTTCACGCTGTTGAAGCGATTGAAAATGCCATGATTGGTTCAGACGCACCTTAGTCTTCCAAGGCACATCTTTGCTCTTGAACACTTTAAGGTCTTCTGCAGCAGATTTCCACGATGCAATATATCCATCATTTGACTTTTCTTTCTTTCATTTGACTTCTTGACTGCTGCATCCATGAGCATTGATTGGGTACAAGTAAAAGGAAGTATTTAACTTCAATCATTTCTCCATCCATCGTGATGTTGTTTACTGGTCCAGCTGTGAGAGTTCTGTCTTAGGTTAGAAAACCCAAAGCCACTGCCACTGGGTCAATTCCCAGTCCCGTGACCTGCAGGACAGAGTTAGCTGTGCCGTTGGGTATCCAAGACTGTAAATCTTGACAAGAACAGCCTCTTCTCCTTCCTCCCTCGGAATAGCTGATGGGCTGGAATCGCTGACTGTGTAGTTACATGTAACCTCTGTGCCCTCAGGGCTTGGAAGCTCTGCTGAAATGTGTGCATCACGGGTGACCCTGTTGACATTTGAAATACCAGTGGCGTGGCTTTCAGCACCACAGCCGTACTCAAGCCACCACGGACGACACACAGACTAATGTGCTCCAGGGGATGGAAGAAAGGGTGAAGTCAGATATTTTCAAAGGGAGGCTCAAGAAAACCAAGTAAAGCCTTATAATGAAGTGTGCAAAGATCCAAGGTTTAAAAGCCAGACAGGAAGGACACAGTATTACCCAAAGAACTGAATAAAGAATTCAAGCCCACTGTTGAAATATTAAAGGATCCTTAAGGGCAAAATAGTGAACGATCCAGGAAGCAACTAGAGAAGATGAAATACACAGTTTTGCACACTAAGTAATCGTTTGGCGTGCAGCCGTTTCAGGAGGTCACAAGCAGCACAGGGTCAAGTCTGATGGGATTAAAGGGGAAGGCCGTTCTGCACTGGACCGCGGCACACACCCCGCCACCACGCTGTTCTCAGCCCACAGCAGCCCAACAGGACAGGCAAAAACTGCTCTACTGTGGGTTTCTGAGGCTGTAAATCTTAGGGGAGAAGAAAGCCTCACCTTTCTCCTGAAGCATGGCTAGTGGATTTGAACTGTTGACCTTGCGGTTAGTAGCCCAATGTGTCACTCACTATCCCACCAGGGCTCTTTTGGTTGCACTGAATGCATTGTTTTGGCAAAAACAAACCACAACCAGCCTCCAGTAATTGATAGAACACCTGCGGAAATGTTCCAACAGTTGGGTATACCCCAGGAGGTGCTAAGAAATCTGGAAGACACCTACTTGGCCAACCGATTGTAAAAGAACCATATTTGGGCCAATTTCAAAGAGAAGTGATGCAACAAAATACAGAAATTGATAATATCACATGCAAAGGAGCCCTGGTGGCGCTGTTGGACAGGTATTGGGCTGCTACTTCTAAGGTCAGTGGTTCAAACCCATCAGCTTCATCTGCTCCCATATGTTTTAGTCTCAGAAATCCTGTATAGGGTTTCTCTAAGTGAGAAACAGTGTTGCTGTTTTTTATAATTATGCAAGTATGTTGCTGAAGATTATTTTTATTTTATTTATTTAATTTTTAATCATTTTATTGGGGGCTCATACAACTCATCACAATCTATACATACATCACTTATATAAAGCACATTTATACATTTGCCCTTATCAGTCTCAAAACATTTGCTCTCCACATAAGCCCCTGGCATCAGCTCCTCATTTTTCCCCCTCCCACTCTCGCCTCCCTCATGAACCCTTGATAATTCACAAATTATTATTTTGTCATATCTTACACTGTCCGACATCTCCCTTCACCTACTTTTCTGTTGTCTGTCCCCCAGGGAGGAGGTCACATGTAGATCCTTGTCATCGGTCCCCTTTTTGCACCCCACCCTCCTTCCACCCTCCTGGTATCGCCACTCTCACCACTGGTCCTGAAGGGATCGTCGTCCTGAATCCCCTGTGTTTCTGGTTCCTATCTGTACCAGTGTAGTGTACACCCTCTGGTCCAGCCAGATTTGTAAGGTAGAACTGTGATCATGATAGTGGTGGAGGAGGAAGCATTTAGGAACTAGAGGAAAGTTGTATTTTTCATCATTGCTACACTGCACCCTGACTGGCTCGTCTCCTCCCGCAAGCTAAAAATTACTTCCAATGGCTGCAGCAGTACATGAACAGGGAGCTGCTGGAAATGCAAGCCCGGTTCAGAAGACCTGGGACAAAGTGTTGCTGACATCACATGGGTCTTGGCTGAGAGTAGAAAATACCAGAAAGATATTTGCCTGCGTTTTATTGACTATGTAAAGTCCTATGGCAGTGTGGAGTTTTAGAAAGCATGGATAACATAGGTAAGAATGGGAATTTCTTAACACTTAATTTTGATCTTCAAGGAAAGGTTGAAATTGTCAAGAATTTCATTGCCAGCATGTCTGCCGTAAAGGAAACACAGCCATTATCAAAAAATATAGCGTCTGGGGTTTTAAAGGCTTAAAGGTAAACAAGCGGCTATCTAGCTCAGAAGCAACAAAGCCCACATGGAAGAAGCACACCAGCCTGTGTGATCACGAGGTGCCGAAGGGATCAGTTATCAGTCATCAAAGAACAAAAAATCATATCATTGTGTGCTCACCTCCATGATAACATCGCTGAAGACAAATGGGTGCATAAGCAAATGTGGCGAAGAAAGCTGATGATGCCCGGCTAGCAAAAGATATAGCATCTGGGGTCTTAAAGGCTTGAAGGTATACAAGCAGCCATCTAGCTCAGAAGCAACAAAGCGCACATGGAAGAAGCATACCAGCCTCTGCGATCACAAGGTGTCGAACAGATCAGGTATCAGGCATCATCAGAACAAAAAAATCTTACCATAGTGAATGGGGTGGTGG
>NW_022103922.1:379665-388234 GCF_000313985.2 Echinops telfairi
ATAAAACGACTTTAAAAAGGAAGGAAACGGCCAGAATGCCCTGTGGGAGCATGGGTGGTGAGCCTGCCTTGTGTGCTTTGGACTTGCCATCAGGAGGGACCAGGCCCTGGAGAAGGACATCCTGCTTGATAAAGTAGCAGTTAGTCAAAAAGAAGACTTCCACAAGAGAATGTCATTTCCACAGTTGCTGCACTAGTAGGCTCAAACACAGCAACAGAAATGAGGCTGACCCAGGACTGGGCAGTGTTTCCTTCCATTGTACACAGGACCCCTTTCCCTTCATAACAGACTCACACCTGTCTTAGAGAGGGGAGAGAGTGGTCAATAAATTCTGAAGGTTGTGTCACAAACTAACACTGGGCAGGACTGAGAAAGTTCATGCTAGTCAAATCCTGTGGTTCTGATTTCAACAACAGCAAGAACAAATCCAGAGACACTCAAAGACAATGGAAAGCGTAGCACATCCAGATGAGGAAAGGAAAGGGCTAGGAGGCCTTCTTTGGAGTCGTGGACAAGGAACAAGTGGAAGGAACCATAATAGCCGTGGCCATGTGATTGCCTGCTGTTGAGACAGCGCGACTCAGGGCAGCCCTTCTTAGCACAGGCAGCACAGTGCCTCGTCCAGATAAGGCCAGCTTCCCAGTCATTGCTGTGTGGACTCCCACTGTTGGAACCACTATGCCACGCATTTTGTGAGGTTTTCCTCCTTTTTCTGACCCTCTACTTGACCACACCTGATATCTTTCTCTTTTTTTTCTTTTATCAATTATTTAATTAGGGTCTTTGCAAGAAATCTAGAACACCAATTTGTGAGGCTAAATTCTGTCTGTGACCGTGAAGGTGGCACGCAAGTAGCCTTGGAGCTGGGGAGCAGTTTTGATTTTGCCAAATTTCCGAGTCCACGGCTTTCTGATCAGCCGTGTGCTGCTCTGTGACCTCCTGTTTCTCAAAGATCTCCCCTTCCTGGTGTCGGCTTCTACAGCTGCTGCTTCTTGAAGCAGGCGTCTGTGAGACGTTTGGGGATTTTCACACCCCTGATAATCAATTTTGGTGGAGGTGGCAGTGACGAATTTCTGGTGTGTTCTACACAGTCACAAGCAGCAAGCCACTGCCCAGACGCTGCAGGAAAACCACTCGCTTGCCTCAGTGGTGTCCCACCAGGACAATCAGAATGCTCCCTGGGATGATGCTGGCGTGCAGTCTCTTCCTGTGCGGATGGGGCACATCTTCCAAAGGGTGACCACTCTGGTATCACCATTCTTGTCATCACCCACTGGCTTTGTGACAGCAGCTAGGACCTACTGCTGCTGCTTCTCAACCCTGAATTTGGCTGGTGAATGCTTCCTCTTGGACGTGGCCTTTCTGTGCTATAGGGCGGAGGGGGACTGCCGGTCAATTCCTCTGACTAGCATGGGATTTCCCTTCTTGAGCTTGTTGCCTTCTTGGCCACTGGCATTTGCTCTCGTGACTTCAGGTTGCTTCCCCTTGGTGTCTGGTTTCTTCTCAGGCTTTTCACCTGCCATCCTGCAAGATGGGAAAGAGAATTAAGGTCTAATGTCTTTCTTTAGGGCCTGGTCCATTCTGATAATATGTCCAAAGGATATGAGATGAAGTCTGTGTTAGTCAGGATAGACTAAAGAAACAAATCAAGAGAGACTCATGTATGTATAAGAAAGAGCTTTATAGACAAGAGAAATTGAATCTTGAGAAAAAAACAGCCCAGTCCAGGTCAAGTCCATAAGTTTGATATCAGCCCATATGTCCGGTGGCAATCTATAAAGTCCTCTTCAGACTCACAAAACACATGCAACGATGCCGAGTGCAGGAAGATCATAGCCCAGTGGGTGGAAAGTCTTGTGGATTCAGTGGCGGTAGAGGTATCTCAGCACTGGCAGGGGTCTCCACGTGGCTCCTTCAGCTCCAGGGCTCTAGTGAAGCTCCATGTGTCTTGTCAGCAAGTGTGCCTCGCAGGGAGTGAGTGTGTGTCCCGCCTCCAGTGAGCTATTTATCTCCTTGTGCCTCCAAGTGAGGTCATCAAGCTGCAACCTGACTGACAGGCTAAACCCCACCCCCCAACCCCTAAGTCTCACATTGACAACAGATTATGTAACTACCACAAAGTCTCACCAGCCTCACTTGTAAGGAGCATTCTTTTCTTCCAAGACAGGTTTGTTTGTTCTCTGGCAGTCCATGGTGCAGTCAGTATGCTTAGCCAGTGGTGTATGCCACGGGAATCAGTTGTTCAGTCTCTCTTCCTTGTCTAGCAGTCACATGCATATGAGGCAGTTAGTGTGACATCTGCACTGCTTAGCGCTTTTAAAACAATAAATCATAACAGAAGCTATTAGAGTTATTAAACGAGAACACAATGGTTTGAAAAAGAGGCAATTATAGAACAAAACTGAATTTTTGTAAAAACTGGGGAAATGTGATTTTTCCAAATTGAAGGCTGGACAAAAAGGAGAGGAGGTCTAATTTCTGTCACTTTTTACCCCAACCTGTTACCTGTGGAAAGGTAGCCCCCAGATAGGTTCAGGTGCTCAGGCCTCACTTGGAGCTCCCTTGGAGCATTGGCTCAGCTGAAAGGAGAAAACAGGTGGGGAGAGAGCCTGTGGTCCAGTGCTCAGCCTGGGCTCAGATGGAGCTGGGGAGTCAGGTGGCCAGCTGGGGAGGCCAGGAGCCTGGCAGAGGGCCTAGCCTGCACTGTCAGCAGGGCCGTCCCTGTGCCCCAGATGCCTGCCCTCTGGGCAGGACGACCACACGACAGAAGACTTTGGGAATGTAGTGGCAGCTGTGCTGGCGTGTGTGCTGGGCACCCGTAGCCGAGATGGCCACATTTCTGTGCTACGTTCTGAGCTGGTGGGATTAGCTCGGTTAAGGTCTCCTTGGCCCTGCAGGCCCCGAGACTGATCAGCTGCTGGCTCCTTCCCTGGTCTCCTAGCAGATATGGGACGGTGTCACCTCCTCTAACCCACCCAGGGCAGACTGAGGGGAGCGCGAGGGGGATGGATGTGGTGGGGGCTGGGGGCTGCCCTGCACTTCCAACAGCTCTGTCTGCCCCACAGGCAGGGTGACAGCTCTGACTGCACCTACATCGTCCTCAGCGGCAGGCTGCGCTCGGTCATCCGCAAGGGCGACGGGAAGAAGCGTCTGGTGGGCGAGTATGGCCGTGGAGATCTCATTGGCGTGGTGAGGCTCTTGGACCCTCCCCGGGGGTCTCTGCTCGGGTCCCTGAGTGGGGGTGCATTGATGCTGCCATGAGGGGGTGCATGGGGAGGATGCATGCAACTCTTCCCTGACCTTCCAGAGCCTGGGTGCCTGTCTGCGGGCACCCACGTCTTGAAGGGCCTAGTTTTTTGGGTAGCCAGCTGGGCCCAGGATGGGCAAGGCAGCTGGAGCTAGACTAGTGGACAAGTCACCCAGATATCGGGGTGGGGGGCAGCTCCAGGGCTGGGACGCCTGTTGCTGTGTCTAGGTTCCCAGACATCACCCCTATCCTGTGGACAGTTGCTGAGTGAGGGGACCCTGTCACTTTTGTTCCCAGGGGTGTGCAGCTGGTTCTTTCTGCCCTGAACAGGTTTCCCAGGCTGAGGTTCCCCAACTTGGCCCCTGAAGAGGGTGTGGGAAATGGTTGTAGGTCTCCAAAGAGGACTGTCAGCCTCCCCCCTGCTCCCCTTCCCCGCACCCTCCTCCCCCTGAGTGGCCAGGCTTAGGGGTGTTTCCCGGCAGGTGGGAGGGGCACTGGGAGCCTCGTCTCCAGAATGTTCTGTGGCACTTGTACCTCTGCCCGGGCTTCCCTGGCTCTCAGGTGAGGTTCCACAAGCTGTCTGGCTCCTCTTGCAGGTGGAGATGCTGACTCACCAGGCCAGGGCCACTACGGTGCATGCCGTGCGGGATTCAGAGCTGGCCAAGTTGCCTGTGGGAGCTCTGACGTCCATCAAGCGCAAGTACCCCCAGGTGAGGGCCTGGCGGGGTGCTGGCTGGCGGCACGAAGGCGTGCAGCTTGTACTTTGAAAGGCATGGGCCCACAGGGAAGGGGGTGGGGTGTGGGGGGTGGGGTTGGTACCCTCTCCTCCAAGCCTCCCCACCCCCCGCCCAGTCAAGACATCCTTGTCCATCCAGGCCAGCAAGCACCCCCACAGGCAGGGCCCTCTGAGAAGTGGTCAGTGTCCACCCCTCAGCCTGTCGTGTGGGGTCCTGGGGTCTCCCAAGTGTCCCTGCCTGGCAGTGCCTGAGCAGAGGCTGCTTCTCTGCCAGGTGGTGACTCGGCTGATCCACCTCTTGGGTGAGAAGATCCTGGGCAACCTCCAGCAGGTGACCGCTGCAGGTAAGCCGCCACCCGGGCCTGCGGGGCCTGTGGACTGGCAGAAAAGATGGGGCATGGGCCTCTAGGGTGGTGGGGAGGCCTTCCCTAGGCGAGGCCAGCTAGTGTGAGCATTGTCCAGGACAGACTCTCCTGCCTCTTCCCAGCCCCACTGGGTCTCTGCCCCCGTTCTGAGTGGGCCGGGGGCTCTGGCAGCACCAACATGGCTGTCAGGGTCCCTGAGCCCCACTGCCTGCACATCTGCCATCCTCAAGCTGTACGAGGCCCCAAGGGAGGCGTCCCCACTTTATTCTCTGAGCTCAGGGCAGGGGGTGGGAGTGGAGAGCAAGACACACAACACATGTCCAAGCCACATGGCAAAGGAGTGACTGATTTAATACAAACTGCAGAAGACGTAATCTTTGTGGGCATTTCTGACAGTCTCCAGAAGTCCACCCCCCAGCCTGTCGTGTGGGGTCCTGGGGTCCTGGAGCTGGGGCGCGGGCCCATGAAGAGCAGGGTTCTTCTCCCAGTGCCGCACAGTGTGAGAAGTGAGGGCCTGGCCTAAGAAAGCAGTGCCACCCTAGGGCAGCAAAGAGAGAAAGAAGGAAGAGCCTTCATAGTCCATGCACACTGAGTCTGCATGCCAAGAGCCACCCAGACTGGTGAGGCAGGGAACACCAAGAGGGCAAAAGGCGCCTCGAATCAGGACTCCCACCCACTCCACCCACCCCCATTTGACCCAGTTCTCTGCTGGGTCCACCTGGTCAGTCTTGTTTCCACTGTCCAGCTCTCGTCCCCTCTTTGAGGAGCCCTGGTGGAGTCATGGTCACACACTGGCCTTTGAATCCGCCAGCCCTTCTGCGGGGGTAGACGGGGATTTTTGCTCCAGGGGGGTTGCAGGCCCGGGAGCTCCCAGGGCAGTTCCACCCTGCCCCACTGCAGGGTGGCTGAGTGAGTGTCCACCCACAGCGGTGGGTTTGATTTGGCGCCCTTCTCTAGTGTGGTCGCTTTGGGCTATCTTTGCTTTTTGAGGATTTCTACAGGTGGACGTTGGGGTTTTTCACTTGGGGCGGTCCCTTTCTTATGCCCCCCAGTGTCTGAGCCCCGCCCTCCATAGATTCCCTGCCAAGCCTGGCCTTTACTGCGCACGCGCCCTGCCCTTTGCACCTCCTCAGCTTCGCACCCCAGGAGACAGTGCCCTTGACCCGTGTATCACTCGGCAGAGTCACTCCTGGTCGGATTTCTGCCTTAGATCCACCGTGTGGGATTGCAGCTCTGGTCCCAGGATGTGGTCGGCCATTAGGACCCAGGATATGGTCGGGCGGGGGGGCGTGCCAGGTGCGCTGCAGGGGCCAAGCCCTGGTGGGTGCTGGGTCCCAGCCACACTCTGTCAGTGCCTGTTCAAGGTGGGCCTGACCACCTGCGCTTGTACCTGCAGGCCACCAGCATGGGCTCCCCATGGTGTACAACCAGTGGGACATGGGCAACCCGGCCAGCAACCTGTCCACGGTGGCCATCATGCCAGTGTCTGAGGACGTGCCCCTGACGGCCTTCACCCTGGAGCTCCAGCACGCCCTGCGGGCCTTCGGTGAGCATCCCCCTCTCCCCCCATCCCCACCCCCCCACCCCTTCCCTGGGCACTGGAGTGCAGCACCTGCTGATGTCACACTGACAATGCCACTCTCCATCTCTCCTGGGGGACCAAGATGCCACTGCCCCATGGAGTCAACTGCCCTCGACGAGCAACCCTCTCTCTTTGGGGCTCACCTCAAATCCTGACAGGAGCAGGCAGCCTGCCCACCCCCACCCCCAGGTCTCAGGGGTAGAGGTAGGGGTGTTCCCAATGCTGCTCAGAAGACTCCCTGGCCACATAATGTACCTGGGGTCGGGACAGCTTCCCATGTGTGACACCACAGCCCTGCCCTGGGCAGCTTTACCCAGAGTCCTAGTGGTCCGGCAGGCAGAGCCTTCAGACAGAGGGCACTGGGTGAGCGAGCACTATGCAAGGAGGCTACCAAGAGACGGGGAGGCTCCCCAGGCTTCCCTGGGATCTTCGAATCAGCGAATGCCTGCATGGTGAGCAGCAGCCCGCCTCTCCTGAGCACCACACTGACAGCTCTGAGCCGGTCTGCAGAAAGGAGGCTGATGGGCGCGGTGAGCGCTGTGCTCAGGAGACACTCGCCCTGGTGCGAGGGTGTATTTCACTATGACGAGGAAAGGGTGGCGAGCCCATATGGACATTCCTAACGGGAAGCAAAACGCCGCTGCCGTCAAGTCCATCCACTGCGCGGCCCCTCGGAGGGCTTCCCAGGCTGCTTCCCAGCTTTGTGGGAACAGGCAGCCTCATCGTTGTTCCGGGGTGACTGGTGCCCGTGAGCTGCTGACCGGGAGTTAGCAGCCCACTTTAGCCCACAGCACCACCAGTCCTGCTCTCTGGGAGGGGCGTTGGAGTCCAGATGCGTGAGCCTTCTGCTCGCATCCTGTCTCTGGCATCGAGGCCCGGAGGGGAGAGATGGTGGCCCTGTGCCTGGTTATGAGGAACCTCGAAAGGATTCCCATGGCTTCACCAGCATCCCGGCCTTCCCTCATTGCCTGTGTAAGGCCCTTGGACTGAGGACTGGCCAGAGGCGCACACTGGTCACACATGCCTTGTCTCCCCTCACTGATTGCAACCCTGCCAGGTCCTGCCAGCCCTGTGTTTTCTGTTTTCTTCCTTCCCTCATGATACGTTGACCTTTGTACTGGGGCCAGCGCTGCCCCCGATCTCAGCTGGTTAGCTGTTTCAATGTGTGCTTGCCTCCTCGTGTCATTGTCCCCTCTGTAGACCTGCTTTGTGGCCAGAGCCCCAGGGTAAGTGCCTGAAGGGGACGCGAGGGGGTGAGGCTCTTCTGTTAGGTGTGTGGTAAAAGGCCATCACATCTTCCTGATGGTGAACGAGGGTGGACAGCGGCTCATGTGCCCTTTGCTGCCACATGTGTGCCCTCTCTGGGGAAGGGCCCAGCCACAGCTTCTGCCGTTTGCTGAGAGGATAGCTTGATTTTTGTTCGGTTGTGTTTTGAGGGGTCTTTATAGTCTGTACCTGGCTGTGGCTGCAAAGGGCTGAAGCCCCACGTCTTCCCGCCAGAGTGGGGGGTGGGGCGGTGAGCGCCTTGTCTTTCCTGGGGTCAGAGTGGGACTTGGGTGCTCTTTTTTAAACAGTTCTGTTGACAGGTAATTCACATATCGTACAGTTCAATAGCTCAACCATATTAAGAAGAGTTGTACAATCATTGCCACAATCAATGTTAAAACATTTTCTTCTTTCTTGTACTCACTGTTATTAGCTCCTCATTTCCCCCAACCTCCCTGCCATACTGTAAGAAACCATGCATCCAGTTACTGTCTCGTTAGATTTGTCTCCCCTGGATTTCATATACAGAAAAAGATACCAAGGCCATAAAAAACAAAATTCCTTCTAAAACACTAAAAATAACAAAATAAAGCAGAGAAAAACCTCAATTGAAAAGAAAGCAGAAACTATTGAAAACTAGAACAAGTTAAAATGAGTCAAAAGGGCGATCAAGGTGTTAGGGAGAAAAGGTTTTAAATTTAACCTAACTGCCTCTGTCTTCACGCTCCAGTGTACTCTGCATGACGGCAAGGAGACTCATATTCTTAGTCTAGCTCAGAGGGCGTCCCGGAGGCCCACATGCCACATGCATGTCCCTTCCACTTTATTTCCCCCAGAAACAACTTTTAAATAGGTCAAAAGATGATCATATGAAAAGATCTTACATTTTAACCTAAGTGTATCTACCGGCATCAATTCTGCAATGCTCTCTGTCTGACAGCAAGGCTACTCACATCCCTGGACTGTGGTCAGAGGAGATTCATCAGAGGTCAGCCCATGTGGGGCTCCTGCAAATGAACTTGGGGCTTCCACTGTCATCTGCAGCCTGGTGCACACTGCATTTGCCTTTTGTTATTCATAGTCCTCAGATCACACAGGCTGGTGAGCTTCTTCCCTGTGGACTCAGTTGACACTTCACTTAGATGGCTGTTTATTTGAAGACATGCCTTTAAAACACCAGATACTTCCTTCTGATAGCAGGGCACCATCTCATTTCTTCACCACACTTTGCTATACAGAGACATGGGTGCTCTCGCAGGCATGCAGATGGCACACAGAGAGAGCTCAGGCTGAGCAGTAACGTTGGCTGGTGGCTCATCTTGCACTTTTTTGTTTTCTGGATATGTCTGGATTCCTTCATTTTTTTTTTTTTT
>NW_022103922.1:390232-403953 GCF_000313985.2 Echinops telfairi
GAACTGTCAGTCCCGTTGTTTTCTCCTCCAGATTGTTCATCCAGCCTGTCCTATCCAGACAGGCCCAATTGACTCTTATATATAGTTTAAATTTTACTTTATTGGGGGCTCACAGCTCATCACAATCCATACTATATCCATTGTGTCAAATGTATCTGTACATATGTTGTCATCTTTCCAAAACGTTTTCTTTCTACTTGAGCCCTTGGTATCAGCTTCTCATTTTTTGCCTCTCTCCCCTATCATCCCTCCATCATGAACCCTTGATTATTTATAAATTCTTATTCTTCTTATTATTTTTTGTCTTACACTGACTACTGTCTCCCTTCACCCACTTTTCTGTTGTCCGTCCCCCTGGGACATCGATTGTTGTGATTTTTCCCCCTTACTCTCCCCAACTTCCCTTAACCTCCTAGTATCGCTACTCCCCTTATTGGTCCTGAGGGGTTTATCCATCAGTTTATGCACTGACAAGACCCACAACCTTCCTCTAGTTTTTTAATGCTTCCTCTCCCCCCACTATCATGACCCCAATTCTACCTTACAAATCTGACTAGACCAGAGGATGTGCACTGGTGCTGAGAAGAGCTCGCAGCACAGGGAATCCAGGACAGACAAACCCTCAGGGTTGCTGCATATTCATCCTGCATGAGATTTGCAGTGGGGTTTGAATCTACACATTTATGTCTTTCACTAAATTTAGGACATATTTTAGCTGTTACTTTTCAACTACTCCTTCTGGGGCTCCAATTACCTGTATATTGAACTGTTTGATATAGTCCCATGGCCACACACACACCCCTTTTTTCTCTTCCTAATCTTTTAAAAACTGATCTTCAAATTCAACACTTCTTCTGCCATCTACATTCCACCTTAAAGCCCATCCGGTGCCGTTGTGACTTCAGATACCGGCTCCCTCAGTTGTCGAGTTGGCGTCCAGCCGGCAGCTGCTGCTTTTCCTATTGCTGTGCCCTGTGTCCACCCACTCTGAGGACGCCTGCTCCGTGAGCACCACGGGCGTGCTGCCGTGGTTGTCATGTGCCATTGAGTCCGTTCTGACCCCACGCTGAGGGACTTCCTCTCTTGCTCTGCAAACGTGGTAGTTGCTTTGCAAGCTTTGCTTCTTAGACTAATGTATGTGTCCTTCCCAAAGTGGTCTCCACTGTTGGCTCTTCTCTTGAGAGTGGCTCACATTAGCCATCTGTCTTACATCACATCACATGATTTGGCTGTAGCGACAATGTTGTGGCTGGAGGTTCTGTCTCAGCCAGAAAGGCCCCTGTGGCAAGTGGGCTCCACAGGCCCATGCTCATTTCCCTGAGGCAGGAGAGGCCCTCATATCCCACTTACCTTCCTGTCCCCAGAGCATGTGGGGTCCTTGTGTCCACCCCATTTGCACATCCCCACAGCGCGAGCTCCTCATGTTCCCTTCCTCATCTCTGCCCACTCCCTCCTCCTCACGGCTTATTGTGCGTCTTTCCCTGTGACTGAGCCGGCTCGGCTGGGGTGGCCAGCTCCGCTTGTGGCCCACTTTGATCGGTGGCTGCGTTGTCTTCTCTGCTTGGTTTGCAAGAGGCCGTTGCGTCTTGTGGACACACAGACTGCAGGTGTCTTTCCCTCTTGGTTGCCTGCCTTGTTATCTTTTAATGGCAGCAGGAGAAAGATGGGCTTTCTGCTCCTGTAGAATGGTGGTCTCTGAAGCCCCCAGGGGCAGCCCTAGCCTGTCCAGGAGGGTCGCGAGTCAGCATCAGCTCGAGGGGAGGAGTCTGCTGGGGAGTGTAGATGGGCAGAGGCCTTCGGACGATTCCTGTTTCCCCTTTACGTTTGACACGTTTGTGCCCCACTGAAGACACGTCCTCCTTCCCCAGCATCAGAAAGACATTCTCTTAAAAATCCCCGCCCCCACCTTGCTGTTTAAGTTATAATTCATGGGAGAGTCAGGACTGGTTGTGGCATGAGAGATTCGGTGAGGAGGCGTAGGGTGTTCGTGACTGGGGATCCTGCAGCAGAAGGCCTCTGTGAAGCTAAGAGGAGCAAGGAGGAGGCGCATTTTGTCCGAGCCAGGTCTTGCTGTCCATCCCCTCTGGTGAGTGCAGAGGCGGGCACTGACGAAGGCATTCAGGTGTGCACTCTGGTAGTGGTCGAAAGAACCGAGTATACCATGGGAGAGAAAAGCTACTATCCTAGGAGAAACACGGCTGGGATGTTCCTTGGTAGCCAGGATGGTGAGCAAGCTGACCCCTCCCCTCTTACACGATGGACTGACGTAACAGCCTCCCATGGGTTCAGAGAGCCAAGGCCATGAAGATGGTGCACACTGGATGACAGGGGGACGGATGGAGACTGCCTGATGGGCATGAGGGAGCCTCCCTGGCTCAGAGCCTCTTGTACGGAGACCAAGCTCAGGAAGGTGTGCTTGCTGAGGGTTGAATGCTAGGAAGGACCATGTCCTCTCAGTCCCAGGCCTGCTGCGGCCTGGCTCTTCTAAAGAAAGCGTCCCTGCCCCAAAGAGGTAAGGGGCAAAGTCCTCCCCAGAAGGAGATGCCTACTGGGCCTCCACTGGCCGGAGCCGGAACCCATACGCCTTCCCAGAATACCTCCCTGCATCTGGCCATGCAGGTCTAGGGCAGGAGGTATACTCTAAGGCAGGGGGTCCAGCCAGGGTGGTAGAGCCCTAAGCACCTTAGTGTTCACCCTCCCTCATGTCAGTGGCCTCTAGCTGTACTGAAACGACGCCCATGAGGGACGGATGGTAGCCTGGCCTCAGGAGCATCCTATGTGCAGACCGTGGAGGCCTTTGTCTGTGAGTCAGCTCCTATACCCATGGAGTACGACACCATCTTCCAGTCTGCAGAGGCATCCACGGCCCCTCAGGGCCTCACGCAGGATGGAGCAGAACCGCTCCAGATGAAGGCTGCCTGCTTGCCAGGCGACTTACCACACAACCAACCATCTTCTCTCCAACCCAGACCTGCTGCCCGCAGGCAAGCTCTCCCTGGCTGCTCATGGCCCCGGCCCCTGCCCCTGTGACTGAGGTGCATGCATAGGCCAGGGCGCTGCCCAACCCCAGAGTGTAGCCTCTTCCTGGAGTTGAGATGGACAGGCCTGGCACCCACCCCACCCCACCCCCTGCAGGGGTTGGCCCTGTGGTGACAGGTGCCTGTCCCCTAGCAGTCTGTTCCTCAGCAGGACTAGGTGGCAGGCTCAAGGCTGGCACATCCCCACCCGTGGGAAGTGGAGGGCAGCCTGAGGGGAAAACTTGTGATGGCCTGGCCGTCCACTCCCGTCACCCACATGTCTCTGACTGTATCCTCAGGCCCTGTCTTGCTGCTGACCAGTGATATCATCAAGCAGCGCCTGGGCTCTGCTGCTCTGGACTGGTGCGTGTCTTCCTGGGGCCCGGGGGAGGGCCTGCTGAAGCGTGGTCTTTGGGTAGGGGCGCTATGGAGTGGTGGTGGGGGGGAATAGGAGATAGTACTTGACAGTAAGCTGTTGTCATGGCTGCAGACCCAGGGGCAGGTAGGTGGGCAGGGTCCCGGTGTCCAGCACCCATAGCCCTTCAGAGGGCATGCCCAGCTCTAAGGGTATGAATGGCCCAGCTGGCAGATGGCTGCATGGCTCCCTACCTGGAAGGGCGGTGGATGGTGGACTTCTTGGTCCCCAGTGGACCTCTAGGGCTGTCCCTATTTCTCCTGGGCCCCTTGTCCTCATCAGCTAGTCAGTTCTACCCACTGGTCTCAGCACCAGCCTGGCCACCATATCCTGGCTCTGAAAACTCTGCCTGGAGGGCCCCCACTACCCCCAGGTCCAGCTGAGGGACAGGGCTCTTCTGTGACTCCAGTGTCCACGAGTACCGGCTGTCCAGCTGGCTGGGGCAGCAGGAGGACATCCACCGGATTGTCCTCTACCAAGCAGACAGCACATTGACGCCGTGGACCCAGCGCTGCATCCGGCAGGCAGACTGCATCCTCATCGTGGGCCTGGGCGAGCAGGAGCCCACTGTGGGCCAGGTGCAGGGGCAGGGGTGGGCCCAGGGTGGTGGGTGTGGCTGTGAGCTGGACAGTGGGAGGCGCTTATGGATGGTGACTGGCCGGCTGGTGGGGGGACTATGTTTGTGGGGGGGGGGTGTGTGTGTGTGTGATGGTGTAGGCACTGCAGAGCTGTGGGTAGAGTTGGAGTGGTGAGTGGGTCCTGGGGCGGTGGGGGAGGTTGTGAGCAGGACAGTGGGCAGGGTTCAGGCTGATCAGAGGCTCTGAGGGATGGCAGTAGGCTGGGCCAGGCAGGGGCGGGGCTGGCCCACAGGCGCTGGGAGCCCCTCCCCTTGCCCACCTGCCCTCAGCTGGAGCAGATGCTGGAGAACACTGCTGTGCGCGCCCAGAAGCAGCTGATCCTGCTGCACCGAGAGGAGGGCCCCGAGCCGGCGCGCACTGTGGAGTGGCTCAACATGCGGAGCTGGTGTTCGGGCCACCTGCACCTGTGCTGCCCCCGGCGTGTCTTCTCCCGAAGGAGCCTGCCCAAACTGGTGAGGCCCCGCTCTGGGTGCGGGGTGGGGTGGGTGGGTGGGGCTCTAGACAGTTGTCATGACCACTCCCTGGTTCCCCTGCCTGGTTCCCCTGCCGACAGTGGTCCCTCCGGTGGAGCTGGCTGGTAGGTCCCAGGCCAGCCTGCCATCTGCTCTCCTTGCGCAGGTGGAGATGTATGAGCGAGTGTTCCAGCGGCCACCCGACAGGCACTCAGATTTCTCCCGCCTGGCTCGGGTGCTGACGGGCAACGCCATTGCCCTGGTGCTCGGGGGAGGGGGCGCAAGGTGAGCCCCCACTGCAGTTTCTCCTGGGCCCCTGCCTGACTCCTAGCCCTCAAAGGCCCTCTCTGGGCCCATCCTTCTAGAACCTTCCCCTGCTATTGCCCATGTTCCCAGACTTTACAAGGGGTCAACTGGCACCTGGTGCCAAAGGGGCTGAGTGCCGTCCCTCAGGGTAGCCCTGGGGGCCTACGGGGCCTAAGGGGCTCTGAGGCAGAGGGTAGCTGAGGGGCTTTGGGGCAGAGGGTGGTCTCGGCCCAGGGTGGGCTCCTCCTGGCTGCTGTACCCAAGTGGCGCAGTGCCGCCTCAGGCCTGGTGCTGGTAGCACCCTCCTGGTTCTTCCCTGCTGCGGATGCAGAGCACACTGGGTGCATCTGGTGATCTTTGCCCCCTTCTGTGTGGGGACTATTCTGCTGGCTTCTCACCAGTGTCTTTTCTGAAACCCTCTGTTCTTACCCCATGCCAGTCCTCCTGCTGGGTGCCCGGTGAGTGCCTCCTCCTTTTTAATACATGTTGCGGGGGGGGGGGGGTACGACTCCTCAGAGCCCCTTACCGCCGCTCCCCAGGACTCCCTCTTCCTGAGGGTCATTCCAACACTTGGGAAATGCGTTCGGGGTGGGAATGGAGTGGGTGTGAGGAGGGTCCTGCCTGGAGGAGAGGGCCCGGGCTGCTGTGTGCCCCCAGGAAGTGTTCTCCTCCCTAGCACCTACCCATCAGGTACTACTGCCCATCTCCAGCAGGACAGGTAGGCCCTGGCCCTGCAACAGGGCCTTCAGCTCATGGCCACCTCCTTGTCTCGGTTGTCTCAGTTGGCGTAGAGGGACACAGCCCCTTGGATAGGCAGTTGGAGGACTCTCAGTGACAGTCAGGGCTCCCGCTGGCCCTCTGCTCCCCTTGGCCAGTTCTCATGGGGGAGGTGGTCCTAGCTGGGAGGCCAGGAGACCTAAGCCCCTTCCCTGGAGAATGGGTTCTTTTCCCTGGGCGCAGTGGGCAGCAGAGACAGCAGGTACCTGCATGTGTCCTTGCCCAGCAGAATCCTGCCCTGCTCATGCCAGCCGTGTACTGGGCAGACCACCACTCCCAAAGCAGCCAGGAACCCCTGCCTGTCCCCAAGGCTGCCCTCCTTGGGTAGACTGGATGAGGTCCTTCTGCTGAGCACCCAAGGAGGAGGCCCAGTGAGAGGGAGGGGACATTGATGGTGAGGGGGTCTCTCCCTGTGACTCCTCCCCCCACCAGCAGCCTCCTGTGGGTTGCTGGGAAATGCCAGATCCTGCTATAGGGTGCATGACAGCACCCAGTGGCCCCTGTCCCTGACTTCCCTGGGCTGCTCTGGACCCCTAGAGGTCCTTCCGTTTGCTTCTGGGTGATCTTGTTCCTCAGCCAAAGTGTCCACCTGTCTCCCACTCAGGACCCCAGTTTCTAGTTAAGACAGTTGGCACGGTGCGTGTCTTAGGCCAGCCCAGCCATTGCTCCCCCTCTTTGTGTGCTGTGCCCAAAGGCCCCTGGGCAGGCCACACACTACTTCCTGTGCACTGCACCCTGGGCTCAGGCCCCCAGCACTCGCATGCATTACTGTGCATTGGGCCCGGGGCTGGACTCCTAGTTTCCTCATGCACATACCGTTTTGCACTCTAATCCAGGCTCCGGCTCCTGGACAGACCACACATTACCGTGCACTGCAGTGGGCTCTCGACCTCCCTCCTCATGCTTCAGTGGGCCTACACTGGCTTTGCCTCCCTTGCAGGGGACAGTCACTGCTTTCTGTGTGTTGAACTTAGTCTCACTCTCTGGGTTGCCACGATGCTTCTGTCCTGGGGTGCCTCTGCAGCCCCCCAACCTTCTCTGGCCTCTGCTGGTTGCTCCCACCCTCACCAATGCACCCTTAATGGCCCTGTCAGATTTAGACATCCATGACCTTCAGCTCGTGGGGGACTTAGTATAATAACTACTTAGTATAATTACTAGTGTGACTGTAACTTTCAGGAGCCCTGGTGGCACTGGGGGATAAACATTGGGCTGCTAACTGCTGTGTTGGTGGTTCAAAGCCACCTGCCACTCCTCAGGAGAACGCTGGGGCTGTCTGCTGCAGGGGAGACAGATAGTCATGGAAGCCCCATCCTCCTCTGCTCTGTAGCATTGATAGGAGTCAGAATCAACTCCATGGCAGTGGGTTTCTAAATGACGACCAGTGTCATGGTTCCTGTTCCCTAGAAGTGAGGGTGAGCGAGGCTTCATCTCACACCAGGAGGGCCAGTCCCTGGAAAAGGTCGAGGGTCAGCAAAAAAGAGAATGACCCTCAACAAGGTGGATTATCGCCACGGCAGTTGTCACCGTGGGCTCAAACATGGCAGCAGCTGGCAGGCCTTCTCCCCGTCGGGCCCGGGGCTGTTGTGAGTGTGCACTTCGGAGGCCCTCAGGACAAGCGACAGTCACCAGTACACCCATGTCCTTATTGGCCCGTGTGCATTTTCTTTTTGACGTATCCGTTTATACTCTGCATTTGCCACTGGTTTTTGCCTCTTATTACTGAGTTTTAAGAGTCTTTTGTATACATTGGTAACATTGTCTCTAAGTCTGTAGCTTTTCATTTTCCTAACAGTGTCTTTTAATGATCACCTTTCCGATTGATTAATGGCTATGACTTGGTCTTTGCCGTTCTCGTGGCCACAGAGATACCTGCCCTGTCGTTTGCACGTAGGTCTGGAACACACGCAGACGTGACTTCTGTGCCTAGCAGGGGTGAGAGTTGAGGGCCTGTGTCTCCCGTGTGGGTATTAGATCCTCCCAACACCATGACTTGACGAGTCCTTTCCCTTGTTGGGTTCCCTTGTGGCACCTTTGTCAAAAACGAGATGACTGTGTGAGTGTGAGGAGTCTGTCTGCTGGTCTCTATTGTCTTGATTATGGTGGCTTTAGGGTCCGTCACAAAATCAGGTCGGGTGGTTCCTTTCCTTCCCTCCACGTTGCCTTGGCCCCTCTAAGCCCCATGCACTTCCGGATAAATTCTGTCACCGGCCCACTGACGTCTCTTCTCCCGGCCTCCTGCCAAAAGCCGGCAAAGACTCAGATAAGGTCCGTGAGCTTATAGTCTTCCAACCCAGGCCAGGGCCGAACCCCCCTCCCCCACCACCCACACACTGGTCGCTTAGGTTTTTTTCTTCCTTTCGCTCATGATGTTTTATCATTTGTAATGTAGAAGTCTTGCAAAAATGACAAATCACTGCCTTGAGTTGCAATATTGAAGGAAAAGACATCATGCTTGGTAAAGTAGCAGGTCAGCGAAAAAGAGGAAGGTTCTTAATGAGCTGGACTGATCCATGGCTGCAGCAGTGGGCTCCACCGTACCAACCACTGTGAGGAAGACACAGGACCAGGCTGTGCCTACGCTCTGAACCTACAGCACTGGGCAAGGTATTGACTGAGGCGGGAAACATCAGAAGGAGATGGAAGGAGTACACAGAGTCACCGTACTAAAAGGAAGGAAGTGACCGACTTTCAACCATTTCAGGAGGCCGCTTAGGACGAAGAGCCGATGGGGTTGAGGGAACTCAAAGGCACTGAAGGTTCAGCCAGAAACAGAGCTCTAGGAATTGAGTCGGGTGTAAGCAAATGGGTGCCACTGGGGAAGCACTCACTCATCTATGCCAAGAAACTTGACCCAACCAACCAGAAGAGAGTATGTGTGCCTCTTCCAATGAAAGGTGACCGGGAAGCATGTGGAAATTATAAAACAGTCTCGTGACTATCAGAAGAAAAGCCTTGCTGAAGATGATTCTTAAATGGTTGCAGTCTGCAGAAGTCCTGAAATGAGGCCGTCACTGCTGATGGCAGGTGGGTCTTGGCTAAAAGCAGAGAAGACCCAAAAGACCTTTGCCTCTGTTTTATGGACTATGCAAAGCCAGTCAGCGTGGATCATTAGAATTGTAGAAAACACCGAGACAGATGGGAGTTCCTGAGTGCTTTACTGTGTTCACGTGGAACCTGTACACCAACCCTGAGGCAGTCAAACAGAACAAGGGTGTATTGTGTGGTTTAAGGAAAGTTGTGTGATGAGGTTATTTATTTTCACCATACTTATTCAACCAGAATGCTGAACAAATAATCTGAAAATCTGGACTATAACAAGAAGGCCGCAACATTGGAGGAGGGCTTATTAACAGCCTGTATTACGCAGATGACACACATTTGATTGCTCAAGATAAGAGGACTTGAAGTACTTACTGATGATGATCCACAACTACAGCCTTCAGTGTGGCTTACAGTGCCACCGACAGCAAAGTCCTCCCCGCTGGATGCGTAAGGAGCAGCTTGACAAACAGAAGATCGAGCCTGTCCAGGACTTCATTTCCTCCCATCTCCTGTGAGCAGCCATGGAAGCAGCAGTCTGTGATGTACTGCACTGGACAAGTCTGCCAAAGACCTTCTCAAAGTGTGGGCGCAGAGATGGCCCATTGGGGACTGATGTTCCCTGTCTGGGCCACGGTGTTTCCAGTCATCTGGTAGGTTTGCAGAAATCGGACACTGAATCAGGAAACCCAAAGGGGAATTTTTGTCTTTGAATTACAGTGTTGCCGAAGAACACAGAGCACACCACAGGCTTCCAAGAGAAACAGCGGATACGTCTTAGAAGCAGGGATGAGAGGAAACCGTGTCTTGTGTTCTTTGGACGTGTTATCAGAAGGGACCTTTCTCTGGAGAAGGACATCAGGCTCCGCAAAGTGGGGGATCCGTGGAGAAGATGAAAACACTCAGGGAGGTGGAGACACCGGCTGAGGGAATGGGCTCAGACATAGCAGAGTGCGAGGGAGATGCAGGACCTGCAGGGATGGGCTCTGGTCTCTGTGTGGGGTCGTTTTGAGTCAGGCGGCCTGACTGCATCGAACACAGTCTGATGTTCGCTGTGGGGGGTTTGACTTTGACTTTGTGTGGGGATGCCCTTTTTCAGGTTGAGGAATTTCCATTCTTAGTTTGCTGAGAGTTTTGTCGTGAGTTATTGTTTTTATGAGTCTATTGAAATGATTGTGTACTTTTTCTCCTTTATTCTCGTAATATGGTGAATTACATTTTTTTATCAGCAAAAGCTAAGACTTGTATTTCTGGAATAAATCTATCATATATTGTTCTTCATGTGTTATTAGGTTTACTTTGAATTCTGGTAGGTTGGATTGCAACTGCCCTTTCCCAAAATGCCCTGGCCATGCCCTGATAGAAGGTTTGCTGGTCTCATAAATTGAGTTATGAACCACCTCTCCTTTTTCTCTTCTCTGGAAGGTTTCTGGAAAATTATTTTCGATTGTTCTGCTGTCTCCCATGCTCAGTAGAGCCACTGGGGCGCCATCTGGGTGTGAACGTGGCTGTGCAGGTGTGGCCGTGTCATCAGGCGGCTCACGGTTGCCCTGTGTTCTCGTGTTCGTTTTGGTGAGCCGTGTTTTTCTGGGCTTCCGTCCATTCCGCCCGCACTGGCCTACTTGTGGCACAAAGTGGTTCCGCCTGTGTCTGATGCTTCTCCTCGTTCCTGGTGAGAGGGATTGCTTGGTCCTGTGCGGTGTGGTCGATTGAATCCGCCCTCTCACAGGTCCAGCTTGTCGCCTTGCTGGCCCTCTCCTTTTCGTTACTCCGTCCTCATTACCTTCTGCTCTGATTTTTGTCATTGCACGCACGCTCTTTGATTACAATTTCACTTCTAATCCATGGCTCTCAAACACATTCTGTAACAGCAGCAGTTTCTGCCTGGGGCCAGATGGTAAAGACATTAGGCTGAGTGGGCCACAAAGTCTGTCACAAGCACTCAAAGGACATAGAGAGACAGAAAGTAAACCCATGAGGGAAACTGGGGAGGGGCTGTTAACGGTGATGGAAAAATCACATTGACTAAGGGGAGGGTTACACCTCTGGTTACTGTAAGGTCGTACACCTGTCAAAAGCTGACCTGACGAAAGGCGTGTGGTAGATGTGTTTACAACAACAACAAAGAATGGAAAAGTGTAGCTGCTGAGACTGCTTTCCTCCAATCAAATACCTCCTGGGATCTGGGTCCTTTCTTGGTTTGGAGGGTGAGGGTCATGGTTTCATGAGCCATCCTAATGAATCGGTCTACTGACCTGTCCAGTGCTTCCATTCCACCTCCTGGGTTATGGTGTAGGGCTTACAGTTGTGCAAACAGCTACCCAAGCACAGCAGTTGGTCTCTGTGCATCTGGAACAACAGAGGAAGGCGGGGAGTAGGGAAGAAGAGGAGGAGAAGGAGCCTATGGCTCCCTGCCTCCTGGGCCAGGAGACCAGAAGAAATGGATGGTGCCACTAGCAGCAGGGAATGTTTTGATCAAAGATCAATACTGATCAAAAGGGCAGCAGTAGCGGGGGCGGTGGGGTGGGGGGAATAGAACATAGAGTTCTTACAGACTCCAGACTTTATGGAGGCTGGAGGAACTCTGAAACGATTTCCTGAGTCATCCTTAAACCTTAACATCATCCCCCAAAGTCACCTCAAACCAGGCGCCACTTCAGTTCCGTTGTGAGCACGGCTCTTTTAAGAACTGCCCACAGAGATGGGAAGGCGCCCTCGTGGTGCCGTGGGTTAAGTGTGGGGCCACTCTGAGGAGGAAAAGAGGTGGTTCTCCCATGGGGATTTACTGTCTCTGAAACCCTGCCAGGTAGCGCTGAGTTGGTATCTACTCGGTGGCAGCGTGTACATGGGATCAGAGTGACAGTAGTTACTCTGTCAGTCCAATGGAGACCTTAGGGGACAGCGACCTTATGTTCCTGGGGGCTGAGAATGGTCACGCAGCTTGAAAAGTATCATCAGTGTCCCAAACAGTACAGCTGTGCCAATTCTGAGCAACAGCAAATAAAAATCTAAGAATTGGGGGATAAGTATTTCATTATTCAAAGGAAAATGAAAGGATGGAAGCGACAGTGTATTTGAACTCCAAGAAAGAGAAGCCCTAGCAGGTGGGGGGCATGGAGCACGGGGGACATAGTCTGGTGAGCAGGGCCTCAGTGCTGGCCAACACCGGCTGCCCTCGTAGGTCTTGGGCTGGTGATGAGCTTCCTTGGTCTTCTCTTCTTTGCCGTGGTTGCTGGGTGGCCGCAGTTTGTGATAGACCCTGTCAGGCTGCACGTGGGAGCCCTGGTGGTGGAGGGGTTAGGTCGAGTTGGAGGTTGTCGCTGTGGGTCAGAATCCGCTGGGGTGGCTTTAGCTGCTTCCCACAAAACTTACTTTCAAAGTATTACCCACATCCCACTGGATTGTCCCCTTTCAGCCCGGGTTCTCTGCATTCTGACTGAATGCTGGTCTCACAGGGCTTCCCAGCCCAGCATTTTCAACAATGGTGCATGCTTTTGAGAAGAGTATGTATCCTGCAGCTGCTGGCGAGTGTGTTCTGTATGTTTCAGTTAGATAAAGCGCACTCATTAGATTGGTAGACTCTCCCTGCCCTTTCTGTGAATTACGAAGCGTAATGTGGTCATGCTTCCCCTTGTCATGGGAGTTGGCTGCTTTTAATTGATTTGTTGCTTTATATTGTCTCAAGGTACTTTACTAGATACTTATGATCTTATAATCATTCCATCTTTTTGGTTAATTAAGCACTTATAAAATGTCCTTGGTTTTAAATAATGACTACAAAATCTTTAATTTTATATTAATATACCATATTAGTTTAATTTTTATTAGAATGTACATGGTATATCCTTCCATCCTTTTTCCTTCAGTTATTTTATCTTTTGTGATTATTTCATAAATGCATATAATTAATATATGGTTGTAAATGGTAAATCATTTTTTAAATCCATATTTGACAGTCTGTTTTTATTATATTTAGTCTCTTCATTTATTGTAACTCCTGATTTACTTGGGTGTAATTGTACTATCCTAATACTTGCTTCCTAGTTATCTTATGTGTTCTGTTTTGTTTTGTTTTCCTGTCATTCTTTTCTTCTTTTTTTTTTGAATGGTTTATTTTTTAATTACTCCATTTTTATCCCCTTCATTCACCTGTTGGTTATATCATGTTTTCTTCTTTTTATAAAAATGATTTTACTGCCATATATTCACATATTACATAATATAGTGGTTCAATCATATTAAGGAGAGTTGTGCAATCGTTACCGCAGTCAAGCTTAGAACATTTTATATTTCTTGTCCTCGTTGTTGTTTACTTCCCATTTTCCTCACCCTCCGCTGCCATGCCCCTCGGTAATTACTCAGCTACTGTCTCTAGATTTACCTGTCCTGCATTTCATATACAGGGAATCATGAACCACAAATGGGAAAGAAACAACAACCAAAACAACCCAGCAATAATTACAAAACAAAACAGGGAAACCTCAATCTCGGGTCAATCAGAAAAGATGGTGACCGGAACAACTTCAAAACGGGTCAGAAAGGCGAGTGGCTGTAATCTGTCTGGTGACGCAGCTGTCCTCATCCTTGGTCAACTGCGGTCAGAGGGAATTCACAGGAGGCTTAATCCATGGGTGGACCTTGCAAGTGGATTTGGGGCTTCCACTGTCATCCAGAGCCCCTTTGCAAACCAGTGTTCCGAATTTAATTTCTCATGCCATTCCCTCTTTCGGACTTATATTTTATTATTTGCCGTCTTTGTTTTGCACAGGCTGGTGTGCTTCTTCCATGCAGACTTAGTTGATGTCTCACTTAGATGGCCGCTTGTTTGAAGACAAGCCTTTTTAAGCCCCCAGACTCATGGCTACCCTACAGGACAGAGGAGAACTGCCCCTGTGAGTGTCCGAGACTATAACTTTTTTTTTCTAAATCATTTTATTGGGGGCTCGTACAACTCTTTTCACAATCCATACATACATACATTGTGTCAAGCACATTTGTACATTTTTGCCATCATCATTCTCAAAACATTTTCTTTCTACTTGAGCCCTCGGTATCAGCTCATTTTACCCTCCCT
>NW_022103922.1:405923-409599 GCF_000313985.2 Echinops telfairi
GGGCACAATTCCCACACTGTGTCTCCAGTGTTGTCCCCTGTAGGGCTAGGGGTCAGTGAGGGATGTCGTGTCTTGTAGTGGAGCTGGCTGTATGGTCCTCTCTGTGCATTGGCTGCTCTGAGCAGGGATATCGTCCTCAAGGCATGGTGGGCTAAGATGTGCTCCACTCCCTCTTCCACCCCCTTCATTTGCTCCTGTGTGCTCTGATCAGACATGTCCCTCTCCCTGAGCTGCAGCTTCAGTGCTGTCCTCTGAGTATAACTCTTTAAGGGAGTAGAGAGCCCTGTCTCTTCTGTGCAGTAGACTGGAGGTTTCAAACTGTTGACCATGCAGATCGCAGCCCAACACATAACCGCCAGGGCGTGTATCAGTTGGCATCGACTCGATGACAGTGAGTGTGGTTTTAATTTGGTTAAGACCCTAAATGCTTTTCTGATAGCCAGGAACCACCTGGGTTTTGGTTTGGTTTGGTTTGGTTTGGGGGGAGGGATTATTTTTTTACCACACTTTGCTATCGCACCCAAATCTTCAGTGATCTTTTCGTGAGGGTGTCAAGTAGGGCCATGTTGCACAAAGTAATTATTCTTAGATTGGGCTGGAATTAAGTGTGAGCCCCCAGTCCAGGTACATATCGTTTATATATCTGTGGTTCACTTTAGGGACATCGTGTTTTAATGTTTCTCAGTCATTACCTTCGAGATTGCAACATGCACTCCGGGCTGATTGGAGGCTTATATAAATGATCGATTGTCCTGCTTCCCAGATAATGCAAGGACTTAAGGGCACTTGTGGGAGAAAGACAGGGCTTTCTCCTCCTGTAAAGAGGTACAGACCCAGAAACCCACACGGGCGATTCCACCCTGTCCTTATAGGGACGCCGTGAGTGACATGGACTCCATGCCGTGAGTGTGCTTTGAGAGGGCACTTTATTTGTTCTACTCTCTCCCCTTTGCTAATGCTGCTGGAGTTTTATGTAACCACTCACATTAATAACACCTTCCTGTGGCTCTTCACTCGTTGCTCCGCCTGCAGGTGTCCTCCGGTAGTCTCTTGCTTCCTTTCCAACCTGAAGAGCGTGCCTTTGGACACTCTTTGGGCAGACTGGGTGAGAGTGAAGTGTAGCAGTGTTGTGTGTCTGTTGTTGGGTCCTGGGTGCTCTGCTGTGCTTACCTTGTGGGGGGACACATTTGCTGGCCATGGAACCCCAGATTCGGAATCAGCTTCTTTGTGTTGCACCTTTGAAGGGAATGCACCTCTCTTTATCTGGATGGCTGAGGCTTTTTCCCTTTGTCCTGGATTTTTAACAGTGTGAGAATGGTTTTATTTTATTATCCTTGAGCCCGAGACTTGATGCCTACCCACCGTTCTAAAAACCCCACACAGGTAATACCTCTTCAGGTCTTGCCTGGGCCCATGTGAGTCTGCGTATTGTCCATCCTTTTGTCACCGTATAGTTGAGACTGGGCATTTTCTTCTGGCCCGTTTGCAGCTCACCAATTCTCTTCTTCTGCAGCCGAGTCCTCCCTCTCGGTGACTGGTTCGCAGGTAGATCCCTCACATTCCCTGACTCCTTCCTTCCAGCTATTTCTTGTCACAGGCAGCATCCCATTTGATTTGACTTTGTCCTTTTCCGTTTTCTGCCAATTTTTTTAGTCTTTTCTCTAACGCCTTGGGCATTTTAAGCATAAAAAACTCACTGCCATTGAGTACATGCCAACTCATAGTGACCCTATGGGACTCTGCAGAACTGCCCTGTGGGCTTCTAAGACCGTAACAGAGAGCCCCATCTTTTTTCTTTCTCCCACAGAGTGGCTGATGATTTCAAACTGGCAACTTTATACATCGCAGCCCAAGTCGCAACCCCGACGCTATGAGGGTTCCCATTGTCAAGTCCACACCCGATAGCTCCCTGATCAGGGTCCCCTTCGGGCCCACTTCCGCTGGCTGTTTTTTCTCTCAGTGTGTGATCCTGTGGTCTCTTCATAAGACTCATGTCTTTTGGTTGAGTGCTTGGCACTTGAAATCTGGCAGTGATACTTGGAGGCGCTCAGCAGTAACTGTCTTGTCTTTACCGACAACGGGCTAAACCAGGCATGGGCCGTGCACACCCCCTTGCAATCTAGTGGATTCTGGAACCATTAGGAACTAGGCTCATCTAGTGCAGCCCCCCACTCCTAGGCTACAGGCTTGGAGGGGATTTGCCGAAGCCCCTTTCTGGGAGGCCCTGAATGCTTGCTTCCCCCATCCTCCTCCTGCTGCCTGTTGAGAAACCCATTCAGCCTCACAGCCTCGACACTTGCTTGGATGGGGTCACCAGCCATTTCTCAGCAGGAGGCCCAAGGGCGGCCACCTGGCACCACCTTGGTCTGTAGCACTGCGAGAGAGGGTTAGTTGTGTCCTAGGAGCCTTGGCCCAGGCTCCCCTGAGGCAGTGTCTCTGCCGTCCTCTGCAGGGCTGGGGCGTAAGGAGCAGCAGATGCCAGGCTCCTGTGGGCAGGTGGGTGGGTAGTTGCTCTGCCAGGGTGGTTGGGTGCACTAGCCTGAGGGCTAACTGGTGTCCTGGTCACATAGGGGTTGCTCCCAGGTTGGCATTGTCCGGGCCCTGACAGAGGCTGGCATCCCTGTGGACATGGTCGGAGGAACATCTATCGGGGCCTTCATGGGCGCCCTCTACTCGGAAGAGCGAAACTACAGCCGGATGCGCATCCGGGCCAAGCAGTGGGCTGAGGTGAGGATGGGCTGGCACTGGGGGGTGCGCAGCTACGGGGCAACAGGGCCGCAGAGTGAGTTTGGTGAGGCGAAGAAGAACCCTTATTAAAACCCCAAAAGATGCTGCTGCCGCCAAATCCATCCCAATTCTATGCGACCCCACCTGGTGCTTCCAAGGCTATATTAAGGGGCAGCCAGCCTCATCTGTTTCCCTGGGAGCAGCTAGTGGGCTTGAACTTCTGGCCTTGCAATTGGCAGCCCAGTGCTTACCTGGTGGGAGAGAAGGTGGTTTCTGGGTTAAGAGGAAGTGAGGAGGTCAGCGCATCACTGGTGAAGGCTTGGAGGCAGAGAGGGAGCCCAGAGGGAGGGCGGTGCAGCCCTCCCCAGGCCCTCAGGCTCTGGTGCATTTTTAGAACTGAACAGCTCTGGCTGAAGCCTTGAGTGGGATTAAAGGTGCTTGTGTCCCCCTTTAGAGTAGCAGGCAGCTGCCCCCTTCCCCACCCCTCCCCATGCCAGAAATAGCCAGTGCTCTGTCCCTGAAATGCGTCACTGCAGTTCCCTGCAGTGTGACTCTCAAGAGGACAATGGTGGCCCCTCCCTCCCCCTCTGTGCCCCACCAGCACCCCTTCCCCTTAGCAGGGCCTGTGGGGGCACAGGCGGTCTCAGCATGTGTGTGTGTCCCACCCCAGGACATAACATCCATGGTGAAAACGGTGCTTGACCTGACCTACCCAATCACTTCCATGTTCTCGGGCGCCGGCTTCAACAGCAGCATCAGCAGAGTCTTCAAGGACAGGCAGATTGAGGTGCCTCCCCGCCCAGCCCCCCACCCCCGGGCCTTCAGGCCTGGTCTGGCAATGCGTCTGTGGTGGGAGGACCCTCCCTGAGCCTCTGCCCCCACAGGACCTGTGGCTGCCGTTCTTCATCATTACCACTGACATCACGGCTTCAGCCATGCGTGTGCACAC
>NW_022103922.1:409728-412490 GCF_000313985.2 Echinops telfairi
GGGTGGGGGGCAGAGAGAAGCCTGACAGCCAGCTGGTCCTTACCCAAGAGACTTCCCTCTCATGGGGGCATGGGTGGGGGTCGGGGGCCAGGTGACTTTCCCTGATCTACAGGCCTCCACTGGGCCTCAGCATTTCCGGCCACCTCCCACCCCCAGGCTCCCTGTGGAGGTACGTGCGTGCCAGCATGTCCCTGTCGGGCTATATGCCCCCTCTGTGTGACCCCAAAGACGGACACCTGCTGATGGATGGGGGCTACATCAACAACCTTCCAGGTACCGGCCAGCAGGCAGCCCAGCTGGGCTGGTGCCCCACCCCCACCCCCACGGCGGGTGCGCCTACCCTTCAGGAAGGCTGGGGTGTGCACGCTTCTGACAGAGTGAGCCAAGGAATGTTCCAGCTGGCGCCGAGCAGAGTGAACACCCACTTGCATGCACATGCGCATGCACACTCACACTCTCCTGAGTGCACACAGGCTCACTCTCATGTGCAAGAACACACAGACGGGCACAATGTATACACACATGTGCATACACCTGCACACTCACATGCACACTGTGCACACACGTGCTTGCACGCCCACACAGACCTGTTGTGAGAAGGTGAGGAGCAGCGAGCCTGCTCTGAGCCACCACCAGACACTAAAGGTTTTCTAGGGTGGGGTTTGGGATGACGGGCACAGCTCTCTGCCTGAGGCCTCTGGGTGCCAGGCGAGGGGCTCCCAATCCTGGGGCTCCACCGGGCCTGTCCCAGCACCTCCAAGGCCCAGTCTCCCGGCAGCGGACGTGGCCAGGTCCATGGGGGCCAAGGTGGTGATCGCCATTGACGTGGGCAGCCAGGATGAGACGGACCTCACCAATTATGGCGACTCCTTGTCGGGGTGGTGGCTGCTGTGGAAGCGCTGGAACCCCCTGGCCACCAAAGTCAAGGTGGGGACTGCCCCACTGGGGAGCGGTTGGCGCCAGCCCCTCCCTAAAGCTCCCCTGCACTCCCCCTGGGCTCTGCAGATCCCTGGGGCTGGGGCAGGGGCTTCCTGAGACTGGGCACCTGGGCATGGAGGCTATCCATTTCCTGCTCCGTGCCCTGATATCTCATTGGATATCAGGGTTAATGCACTGGCCTGCCCACTACCCCTCACATGCCCCCCCCCAACATCCCACATGTGTACACTCCATACGCCCATGCTCTCCCCGCACCCACACACATCATATGCACAAACCCCACAGTACCCTCTATATCCCCCATGCATGCTCACCCCACATACATACACCCCACCGTATACCCCACCGATCCACACATCCCCCCTGCTGCCCCACCACCCACATGTGCACCCCCTCGTGCACATTCACCCCATCTGCATCTCCCATGCACTTTCACACCCACACTATCCTACACGAGCACCTTTCCATGTACACACCCCACCACTAATACAGCCCCCACATGCATACACCCCATATGCATATACCTCCCACAACCCCACTTGCGCACACCCTTTCCAGCACACAACTGTACACACTCGGCCAAGATCCTTAATAGGACAGTGGCTGCATCCTTCCAGCCTTAGGAGCCTGCCCTGAACCTCCCCTGGCTGAGATAGGCTGCGGTCCCTTTGGGGTCCGGAGTGATGGAGGGAGGCCATTGCAGTCACAAGTCAGCCTCTGCCTGGCTCTATACCACCAGGTGCTGAACATGGCGGAGATCCAGACGCGCCTGGCCTACGTGTGCTGCGTGCGGCAGCTGGAGGTGGTGAGGAACAGCGACTACTGCGAGTACCTGCGCCCCCCCATCGACAGCTATGGCACCCTGGAGTTTGGCAAGTTCAACGAGATCTGTGTGAGTGGCAGCCGCTGCTGCAGGGCTGGGGCCCTGGGTCTGCGCAGGAAGTGGGGTGCTGGTGAGACCCAAACCCCTGTGATAGGTGGCCCTTGGTCTGTGCAAGAAATGGGGCCCCCAGCCCCTGTGACAGGGGGCCTGGGTCTATGTAGGAAGTGGGGTACCAGCATGGACGGACTGTGTTTGACATCTGGGTTCGAAGTGGGGTGCTAGACAAGATGTTGGAGGACCGGCAGGAGAGGAAGACGAAGGCTTGTGATGTGAGTAGCCCTGGTACCCCCATCTGTGGCCTCCCTGCCTTGGCCCTGCACCCCAAGGGTCAGGGCTGCCCCTGCACCATTGACCATTGTTCCCATGGACTCACCCTCGGGCAGGGGCAGCTGGGCTCTGGGATGGGATGGCATGGAAGTTGCCCCCCGCCCCAGCTGCTTTCCTGGCTCCATCAGACTCACAGAGCAGGCTGGGGGACTTTTGGGGGGCACATCAGTTCCCCTGCTAGGACCTCCCTCCCCCCACCCTCTAGGTCCTTACCTGCCCCAACGCCTCCTTCACTGACCTGGCTGAGATTGTGTCCAGGATCGAGCCCGTCAAGGCAGCCACAGTGGATGGTGAGCAGCCTTCTGGAGACCCCACCCGAGGGTGCTCCCCATCCTGAGGGTGCTGGGGGCAGGCAGAACCTCCTGCCCAACAGTGCTAGGGCTGATTTCCAGCCTCGCCCTTAGCTCTGTCCAGGCACACACCCCAGCTCCTCCTGGGGCCCACTCCCCGCCAGTGAGTGCTGCGCCCCCTTCAACGTTCTGGCTTCCTGGCCTTGTTGGGCCAGCAGTGTAGGCAGTGGAAGGTGGCACGTCTGCTTCCCACAACCGAAACCCCAGCAGGTGCTTCCCCAGGACTGCAAGGGCAGGGGCTTTGGCTGGGCGGAGTCGGGGGG
>NW_022103922.1:412590-413838 GCF_000313985.2 Echinops telfairi
GCGCTCCTGCCAGGCCTTGCCAGAAGCTGCAGAACCTCGTGGGCCTTGGGCCCTACCCAAAGCTGCCTAGGTCTAGAGGGACGACTGTCATGGGGCTGCCAGCGCAGGAGTAGGCTCATGGGCCCAGAACGCAGGCTGCCCCTCTGCCTGGCAGGCTGAGGCAGTGCAGCCTCCTCTGGGCAGGGTGAGGGGTTGCTCCTCAGGGGACCAGAACGGGGCTGGCTGGGCAAGCTCCTTGGGCGCCCAACAGTGCAATGCGGCTCGCTCTCCACCAGATGAGTCTGACTACCAGACCGAATATGAGGAGGATGTGTCCCGGGACACTTACGCCGACTTACTGAGCACCACCGCGGCCGAGGATTCGGACTCGGTGAGTCAGCCCAGCCCCACCCACTGCATAGCTGAGGCTGGCCTTGCCAGGGGTGGGGGTTGGTGGGGAGGTGGTGGGAGCCTCTGCCTGGCTGCGCTGAGCCGCTGGCCCATGACTGTGTTTTTGCCTCCAGGAGTATGAGACCGCACTCCTGCAGACGCGCCCCTGGCGGGTGACTTCTGGGACATCATTGCAGGACTTCTCTCCCTCCTTCTCCTCTGACCAAGAGAGCTAGAGGACCCGCCTCGGTGCCACCCAGCCTCTGGCCTTACAAGCCCCCTGCAGCCTGGCCACCTCTTCTGCCTGGAGCATGTCTCTGGGGGGGCTCGGCCAGACCCTGCTCCCCAGCGGCCTGAGGCGTCCCGAGCTCCCCCAGACCTCAACCACCACGCAGGCCTCTGGGAGGCCTTAGAGCTGGGAGACGTGGGGCCAGCGCATTAAAGGTTCTGTCTGAGTCGTTCTGTCTGAGTCGTGTGTCGCCCCCTGTCCACTGCGCACCCCGCTGGTCCCCCAGAGGCTCAGGCTGCTGGGTACCTGCCAGGCCTCTACCCCTCTGCTGAGGTCCAGACCCCACGGGCAGCTCAGGGGTCTGCGACGGGGGCCGCGACCCCCAAAGCAAGGGCGGCTCCCGCGCGGTTCCCCGCGGGCACACGAGACGCCCCCTTTCCTTTCCGCACCGAGTAAACAGCTGCCCCCTCGCCATCGCAGGGCGGGGCGGGCCCTGGGGACAGAGGGACGCTCCCCGGGGCGTGGTCCGCGAGGAGCGGGGGCTCCTGGAAACGCGGCGGACGGACCCGGGCCCCGAGCGGTGCTCCTGCCAGCCTCGGTTTCCCCTCGGGAGCCTGGCTCCCCTCCTCGTGCCCCTCGGAGCCGGCCCG
>NW_022103922.1:415426-423572 GCF_000313985.2 Echinops telfairi
AGCCCCAAGCCCCCTCCTGGAGTCCCTGCCCATGGGAGACCCAGGCTCAAGGATCCCTCTCCCCAGATCACCTGCTGGCCGATGCATACTCCGGCCACGACGGGTCCCCCGAGATGCAGCCAGCCCCCCAGAACAAGCGTCGCCTCTCCCTCGTCTCCAACGGCCGCTATGAGGGCAGTCTGTCTGAGGACGTGGGCGGAGAGAAGCCAGCAGGCGAGGGTCTCGAGCCCCGGGTGTATACCATCTCAGGCGAGCCAGCCCTGCTGCCCAGCCCCCAGGCCGAAGCCATCGAGCTAGCTGTGGTGAAGGGCCGGCGGCAGGGCGGGCATCACCACCACAGCCAGCCCCTGCGGGGCAGCCCTGGCAGCAGCAGCCATGACCTCAACAGGCCCTGCCAGAGCTGGACAGGCAGCCGCCAGGGCTCTAAGGAGTGCCCCGGCTGCACCTCGCCGGCCCCCAGGCCCTCCCCTCAGGCCTTTGGGCTGGCCCCGCCGCCCCTGCCTGAGCCCACTGGCCACCGCAAGAAGCTGGAGAGGATGCACAGCGAGGACCGAGTGTCTGGTGAGGGCTGGCCCGGGCAGGAGGGGAGTGGCCATTAAGAGCTGGCCAAGTCACCGGCAGGAGGTGGGCTACATACACCTTGGGTGTCTTCCCTGGGCCTGGGCTGGCAAGGCCCTGCGGCCTCTAGTAGCTTCCTGGTGCAATTAGGACCAATCCTGGAGGGCTTCCTGGCAAGGCAGGAGTAGGGTGGGACATTAGGGGCCCTGTCAAGATCTGAAGGGTTGAAAAGGGGGCTTTCGCTGATGGCCAAGCTGCTTGGGCACCGGTTCTGGCCCTAGGCCACCAGGGGGAGCCACTGCGCATCCCAGGAGCTCTGCCAGCTGGGGCTGGGCAGCCAGTGAGTGACTTTCTGGGGAGTCCCTGAAGTCAGCTACTGTGCCCCCTGGACAGCCTCCCCCACCTACCCCCAGTACCCCAGCAGCCCAAGCCTCCAGGCTTGGAGGTTACCTCCTTAGACTGCATCCTCCAGGCACAGCTAGCCTCCCTACACCCAAATGGGATAGCCACCTCCCCACGGCCTCGGTCGCCTCTTTGATCCCTGCTCAGGGTGTGACCAGGGTACTGCCCTCAGCTGGTGGTCTTCAGCAAGGCAGCTCCTTAGGCAGGGCTACAGCTGGCCATGCTGGGAGGGCCTGGAGGAGGTCTAGCCTGCCAGCCTGAATAGAGAAGGTAGTGAGCTCACGAAGGTTCCCTGCAGCCTTGTGGGCAGGCAGCAGGTGCTGCCCAAGGGAGGCAGCCCTCCCCCAGGCTCCTGCAGACTGTAGGGCCACGGTCTCAGGAAATCCCTGAGGATTTGCTCTGGGCCCTGGGGTCCCACTGGAGGATACCTGCCCTGCCAGCTGCACATCCTCCTACCTGTTCCTGCTCATGCTGGGCCACTTGGCCCAGGCGTCCTCTGCCCAATTGATTAGGAACCTGGGGACCCCTCCTTACCTCTATGGTCACTGTCTCCCCCTGTTCTATGAGGCTGGGTGTCTTCTGCTGGAGAGGGTGGGGGTCTGGAGGCCCTGCCCGCCCTGGTCACTGCTCTTTGGGTCCCCCAGATGAAGTGCCCATTCGCACCTGGTTCCCCAAGGAGAGCCTCTTCAGCTTCCAGACGGCAACCACCACTATGCAAGCGTAAGTCAGCCGCAGGTGGCACCCATGGGGACCTGTACCCCAGAGTCTGCCGGCATGGCCACCTCTGGCTGGCTTGGGTGACCCCAGGACATGTCCTTCCTGTCCCCATATGTTCCTCTGGTACACAGCACAAATCCTCAGCCTATCCCCAAAACTGTGATATTTGGGAGTGCCTGAAGAGCCTGCTGCCCTTTTTCCTCAACACACATCAGGGTCCCTGCAGTATATACCTCCTGGGGGTCCTTGTTCCTATATCTGCCCCCCTGTTCCCACTACTGCCTGTCCCCCGTTCCCAGACTACTTATCTCCCTAGTTCCCATACCTATCTCTACCCTGTCTTCACACATGCCCCCGATTTCTACACTACCTGCCCCCCTAACCCATTCCCACATCTATCCCCCATCCCCACCCCGTTCCTACACTGGCTGTCTGCCGCCCTTTCCCACACCTGTTACCATGTTTCCACATGTCCCTCCCCCACCCCCATTCCCATGCGTGTTCCCCTCATTCTCACACTGGCAGTCCCTTACCCTTTCTCACACCAGCCTCCCCCCACTTCTCACACTGCATGTCCCCCACCTGGCTCCAAAGAAGCCTCGCCCCTAAGCTGAGACCCAGGCACCACTGCCCAGGCCGGCCTTCTCTCAGCCCAGCCCAGAACTGACCTGGTTGCAGGAACCGAACCCATATCAGGTGGCCTGCTGCTGGGCCCCGGGGAGGCTGAGGCCCTCACTGTTTTCTCTCTCTCTCTCTCTGCTCCCGCCCTCCCTTGGCGCACTAGCATCTCGTAAGTACCATCCCAAACCTTGAGCCAAAGGTCCCTGGGTGTCCCCTACCCCACATAGCTTGGCCAGCCCCTGGGCACGGCAGGGACTGGCTCCCAGCAGGCAGGGCTGGGTTAGGCCTCTGGCCTGGCGGGGGTGCATATCGTGGGGGCTCTGACATGCAGCGGTTTCCCAGGGTGTTTCGGGGCTACGCAGAGAGGAAGCGCCGGAAGCGGGAGAATGAGTCCGCGTCTGTCATCCAGAGGTAGGGCCTGCTGCCACTCGCCACCAGCTCCGTCTTGTCTGGGCCAAGGTGGGCCGGGTGGGGCGGGTGGCGGCGACTGGCCTGGCCCTGCTCTGGGACATGCGGCAGGGGTGGGGCCGTCAGCCTGGGTCCCGGCGGCCTTGCCCCAGACCAGCTTGGCGGCCCCTGGGCAGCTGAAACTGCCCAGCGGCCCTCAGGGTGTGGCCCCGAGGCCCAGGACTGTGGGGCTGGGTCTGAGACTTAACAGCAGGCTGTCCACAGTGGGGGGTGGGGATGGGGCTGTCTGAGGAGGGTGCCCCCTGGGGGGCAGGGAGGGTAACAAGATCTCTGCAGGGTGGGCCCAGGAGGGGTAGAGGGGAATCTGGAGAGGATGTGGGGCTCGTGGGGAAACCGATGGATCTGAGAGCCAGTACCCCAGGTAGACCTGGGAGCCAGTGAAAAATGTGCTTTCATCCTAGGGGCTTTGCCTTTAGGGGCGTGGATGAGGGGCCCCAAGAGGCAGGAGAGGCGCAGGACCTCAGGCGCCCCTGGTTGGGAGGTCCTGTGGATGGGCTGGTGGACTCCCGTCGTCTCTCACCACTGCTTCCTCCAACAGGAATTTCCGCAAACACCTGCGCATGGTCGGCAGCCGGCGGGTGAAGGCCCAGAGTAAGGCCGGGCTGCTGGAGGGGCGCCTGCTGCTTGGCCGGCTTCGCGGGCTGCTAGCTGCACCTAGGCTCCGCCCAATGCCCCGCCCACAGGCCTAGACACGCCCCTTGTCACATACAGGCCCCACCCACTGATGTAGACACACTCAGTGCAGGCCCCGCCCCAGCAGTTTCAGGCTCCTCCCCTAGCCCTTGCCCCCTGGCACCAAGACTCCACTCCCTCCCCTAAACTCAGGCCACGCCCCTCCAGCCACGCCCCTGCTGGCTAAAGTGGCTTTTGCTTTCACTACAGCGTTCGCTGAGCGGCGGGAGCGGAGCTTCAGCAGGTCCTGGAGCGACCCCACCCCTATGAAAGCCGACACTTCCCACGACTCCCGAGACAGTAGGTGCTGAGCTGGCTGGCCTTCTGCCCAACAGGTCTTCTGTGCTTGGGCATGCTCACCCTCAGTTTCCCTTGTGAGATTGGGGTTCAGCACCTCCCTTTCTCTGGTGGGATTAACTGAGCCCGCACCCTGAAAATGCAGGCGCCGGTGGCTGCAGCAGTGCTACAGATGGGGTGCTGGGGTTCCCCGTGGGGTGCCTTGCTAGCTGTGCACCCTTCCCCACTCGTGGGAGCCCTGAGGCTTCGAGGTGGGGGTGCAGTGGTCCTCCCTCTGCACCCCGCATCAGTTGTGTCCCTGATTTTCAGGGGGAGGGACCCTGCCTGGCTGGGGCAGGAGATGGTGGGCTGACTACCCTCCCCTGCCCCCTATGACCTCCCTCCTCTCCCGCAGGTAATGACCTGCAGGGGTCTTGCTGCACCCTGGATGAGGACTTGGAGGGCCTGGACTGGGAGACTGAGAAGGGTCTGGAGGCTGTGGCCTGTGGCTCAGAGGACTTTGTCCCCCCCAAGGTCATGGTGAGGCTCAGCAAGGTGGGGCTTCGAGGGTGGGGTTGGGGTCACAGGGACTCCAGGGCAGTTGTCGCCCTAAGCAGCCCCACTCCTCCTCAGCTCATCTCTTCCAAGGTCCCCAAAGCGGAGTACATCCCCACCATCATCCGCAGGGACGACCCTTCCATCATCCCCATCCTCTACGTGAGTGCCCCAGGGACCCCCGGAGACAGACCACTCCCACCCACCCCCATGAGGAGACAGTCCTAGGAGGGACAGGCCCATGGGAGACACCACCCCCACCCACCCCCATGAGGAGACAGTCCTAGGAGGGACAGGCCCATGGGAGACACAGCCCCTAGGAGGGACAGGCCTCACAGTTGGGGATAGGCCCCATGGGTGGGGCAGACATCCTGGTGAGGGACCCTGATGTGGTCTGATTCTGTCTTCAGGATCACGAGCATGCTACTTTTGAGGACATCCTGGGTAAGCATCCCTTCTGGTCCTGGGTCAGCAGGCGGCAGGGACTGTGGGTGCAGGGGTCGGGGTGGGGCAGCACTGCTCACGCTGTCCCCTGCCCCCAGAGGAGATTGAGAAGAAATTGAACATTTACCACAAGGGGGCTCGGATCTGGAAGCTGCTCATCTTCTGCCAGGTGGGGAGGGGCTGCCTAGGGCATGGGTGTGTGTGTGTACCACATGCTGGATGGAGGCCCTCTCAGCCCCCAGAACCCACCTCTCCCCATTCCTGACTCTCACAGGGAGGTCCCGGACACCTCTATCTGCTCAAGAACAAGGTGGCCACGTTTGCCAAAGTGGAGAAGGAAGAAGACATGATCCAGTGAGGCCCGGGAGCCCCACGACCCCCTCTCTGTTTTGGGGACCTGGGCATGAGACACCCCCCTCCCATCCCATGAGCTGTCTTCCCCTACCACTGAGACCTGGGCATGAGACCACCCCCCCATTACCTGTCCCCCACTTACCACTAGGAACTTGGACCGGAGAGCTCCCTTGACTTTCCCCTTCTCACCACTGAAACCTGGGTATGAGACCCCATGACCTGTACCCCACCCCTTCCCCTGCCTCCAGCTTCTGGAAGCGTCTGAGCCGCCTGATGAGCAAGGTGAACCCAGAGCCGAATGTCATCCACGTCATGGGCTGTTACATCCTGGGGAACCCCAATGGAGAGAAGGTGGGGACTCAATCAGACTTGAGAAAGATCCAGTACCGCAGCCACCTCCCATGAGGTGCTGGCCTGAGCCCTGGAGGTCCACTGCCCTCTGAGCGGTCTCTCTGGGGGGCAGTGACAGTGACAGCCTTGGGAGCCCCAGGGCAGACTCTGGCAGAGTGAGCCCCCAGGGTACGGCCTAGCCTGAGAGGAAGGGGCTCTGCTTCTGCCCCTACACCCCTGTCCCCCTCACTGCCCTGCCCCTTTCCCCAGCTGTTTCAGAACCTCAGCACCCTCATGACCCCAAACAAGGTCACCTTCCAGTCCCCCCTGGAGCTGTCGGCCCAAGGTGAGTCTGGCCACCCGCTCGCTGGCCCCTCTGCCTGCCCTTACCCTGTCCACACAGTGGCTCCGAGCACTGAGCCCCCTTCCCCCCAGGAAAGCAGATGATTGAGACGTACTTCGACTTCCGGCTGTACCGGCTGTGGAAGAGCAGGCAGCACTCGAAGCTGCTGGACTTTGACGGCGTCCTGTGAGGCCACTGCGCCGGGGGGCCAGGCACTGGGTGAAGTCCTGGCTTGACCACAGTCCTCAGGCCGCTTGCTCAGGTTCTCTGCCGGCTGCCCCAGCCAAGGTTGGACACCCAGCCTGCCCGTGGCCTGGGCTGGAGGCTGTCCTCCGTGGGGCGTAGAAATAAGTGCCATTTTTACACCCAAGACATGCCGAGCGGCGACATGGCCAGCTCCCGGTGTGCACTGCACTCTGGTCCTGCAGCGGCCGCTTGGCGGGCATGGTCAGGACTCCCTGGCCGGCCGTCTTCATCACCAGCACAGGTGAGCCTGGCTGTCCACCCTGAGGCCCCATTGTCGCTTGGACCCATACCCGCGCTTATTCTGACCTCACCGCCCAGTGGGCAGCCCGGGCAGCAACAGAGAAGAGCCCCTTTGGGTGTCAGACCAGCTGCAGTGCTACATTCCCAACCAGGCAGGCGGGCAGGCAGCCGGGGCTGGGTCCTGGCACATGCCTGTGGGTGGCCCTCCTGTACATAGCTGGGGCTCGGGGGCAGGCCCCCCTTTCCAGAGCCAGGCTCGAGGGCAGAGGACGGGGCTGGGGTGCAGACATGGCTTAAAACAATGTACGATACCCCTAGAGTGACATTAAACTGACCCTCCGCTGCGGCTGCCATGTTTGATCTCTCGACATTGCCCGGGGGCAGGGGCGGGGGGACTTCCAGGATGCCTAAAGGTGGACACCATTAGACCATAGACCCAGTGGATGGCAGGCATACTGGCCTTGGGACTGGGCCCTGTCCAGGTCACCGGGCCACACTCTGTACCTGGGCAGAGCTGGAGGGCAGGAGGTGATCCGCAGGCCTCCAGTGACTTGCAGTCCAGGGAGCACTGGCAGTGGGCTGGGGTGGGGCAGGGGGAGAGGCCATGGCCAGCACCTGAGGTCATGAAGCTTGGGCACAAGGCAGAGCAGGGAGCCACTGCAGTTCCTTCCTTGCCCCTCAGACATGGCTCCAGGCACGGCGCCTCAGCTGCCCCTGCAAGTCCCACTGGATGGCAGGCAGATGGGTGTCACGGGTTCCATGTGGACAAGATGAGCCTTGGGGGGTCACAGCTTCTTCCTACTTCTGGACCCCTGGTCTGTGGCCTGGACTGAGAAGACCTTTCCATTCCCCCTTGGCCAGTGGGTGCCACCTGGCCACACAGACACCTACTCAGTATCCATCTCACCCACTAGGACCACCACCTTCAGCCCCACCTCTGGCCAGTCCTGCCAACCCAGGAGGCCTGTTTAGAGGAGTAGCTTAGAGGCCCCAAGGCCCTGCCCCTGCCAGTCCCCTGGGCACTGGTATTCCTGAGCCACTCTGGTGCCCCAGCATCCTGCTGCGCATGTGGAGACCCTACTGTGTGCCAGGCAGCAGTGCTCCAGAGACTGTGGCTGAGGGTCCTGAGACCCAGGGTCCCACGGGGGACTCAGGAGCCCCAGGTCTGATGGGAGAAGGGCCAACCTCCCAGTCCAAATCTGACACTGGTCCCCTTTCGGGAGACAGGCTGGGAGCTCCCCTCACTGCAGCAGGAGACTCGGGAGGAGCTGGGCAGCCTCCTCCCTCAGTCTGTACTAAAACGCCCACACGGTACGGATTCAAGTGAAATGAATGGCTGGGAAAACACAGCGGACAGTGTGCGCAGATAGCAGCTCCAGTGGCAATATGGTTCAGCTCCTGACTGCCAATTGAAAGGTGAAGGTTTAACTGGCAGCTCTGAGAGACAGTTCTGAAAATGCCTCTGTAATAGTGACACCCAGAGAACCCAGGGAAAACACACTTCGCGGGTCTCACCCTGAGGGAACTGAAGAAAAAAGTCTAGCCTCGAGGAACATTAAAGGTTCTATGGGCAATATATGATGTAGGAAGCATCTGAAGAAGACGGAAAGAATCCAGAGTCACTGTGTCCAAAGGAACTAGCTGACATTCTACCATTTCAGGAGGCAGCATGTGAGCAAGAACCAGTGGTGCTTAAGGAAGACGTCCAAGCTGCACTGGAAGCAAAAACCAAAAACAAGGCTCCAGGAACTGCTGGAACCCCAAAGGAAGTGTTTCAACAAGCGGATGAAGCACCGGAAACTCACTTGTCTATAACATGAAATTTGGAAACAGCTATCTGGCCGACCGACTGGAAGAGACCCATATTGACAAGGGAACAACAAGCGATCCAAATTGGTGGGGAGGTGGGTGTGGGAGACC
>NW_022103922.1:424841-426431 GCF_000313985.2 Echinops telfairi
GGGAAAAATGAAGACGTAATGCCGGGGGCTTAAGTGGAGAGGAAATGTTTTGAGAATGATGAGGGCAATGAATGTACAAATGCACTTTACACAATTGATGTATGTATGGATTGTGATAAGAGTTGTATGAACCCCTAATAAAATGATTTTTAGAAAAGAGAGACCTATATTTATACCCATGCCAAAGTAAGGGTATATCATTTCTGCACAGAATGCAGAAATTACCCAACACTATCATTAGTATCACATGCAAGTAACAGGTTTCTGGAGATCACCGGGCAGCAGTTGCAGCAGTGCACTGACAGGGAGCCACCAGAGGTTCTGCGGGATCCAGAAGAGGACGTGCAACAAGGGGCATCATTGCTGATGTCGAGTCAGTCTTGACTGAAAGCAGAGAATATCAGAAAGATGTTTACTTGCATTTTATTTTTGTTAAGACCTGTTTGAAAAGAACTTGTCAGTCTGTGTTTTATTGACATGCAAAGGCATTCAATTGTGTGGATCATAGTCAACCATGAATAAGAACGGGTATTCCAGAACATTTCCTGGTGCTGTACATGGATCAAGATGGTTTAAAACCAGCAAAGGTGTGCGTCCGGGTTGTGTCCTCTCACCACACTATTCACTCTGTGTGCCGAGCAGGTCCTTGGCGAATCTGGGCCATGTGAAGAAGGACGTGGCATCAGGGATGGAGGAAGGTTTGTCAACAACATGCAGGTGATGCAGCCCTGGTGCTGGACGCGAGGACAACCTGAAGCACTTGCTGACAAAGATCAAGGATGGCAGCCTTCAGGATGGATTCCAACTCAATGTCAAGAAGACAAATGTTCACATCTGGACCAACGGGTGACCTTATGATAAATGGAGACGCAGTTGAGGTTGTCAGGAATGTTATGTTGCTTGGATCCAGAATAGATGCTCATGGACGCCGCAGCCTGGAGCTCAACTGATGCATTGCACTGGGCACTTCTGCGCAGACCTCTTTAAAGTGCTGAAGAGCAGGGTGTTGCATCCTGCCCCCAAGGGCAGGCCCAGTGCTCTGTTCCCAGCTGCCTCCCGCCCGTCCACCTGTCAGCCAGACCGAGGCTTCCACAGCAGTGCTCCAACCTTGACCCTGTCACAGGCAAGCCACAGGCAGCTGGCCACTCAGTCTCCTCACACAAGCTGCGCAGCAAAGGTTCTCCAAGGTCTCAGCTCCAGTGTCCAAGTGCATCCATGTTGTCATCTCAGGAGCCTGCTGGGTACGTCCCCCAGACCCCCACAGGGTGGCCATGTCCTCCTATGCCCCCCACCCAGGTGGCTTTCACAGCTGTCCCTCGGTGCCCAGGAAGACTCTTCACATAGTCATTGGCCACTCAGATTTCTACCAGGTGAAAGCCAAAATCACCCCACTTCCAAGGAGACCCAGGGTCAGTGAGCGGGGACCGCTGCCAGTCACCACAGCAGGCACATTCAGACGCTGAGACGCTCTGTTAGAACATGCGGCCCAGATCCTCCACTCAAGTACACCCTCAGTGCAAGAACACTTTGTTCTATTAAACTGGCGTTCTATGATGCTCACCTTCCCAACACAATTGCTGAAGACAAAGC
>NW_022103922.1:427954-444717 GCF_000313985.2 Echinops telfairi
GCTCACCTGGCTCTGAAGTAAACCCAGCCCGCCCTGACTGTGAACTAACTCATCTGGGGCCTGCAGTGCAGAGAGCACCTGAAACCAGCCTGGCTGGACCAGAGAAAGCGGAGGGAGGGGCCTGGGGGACAGCGAAGGGAGCCAGGCCCCTGCAGCAGGGCAGAGGAAGAGACGGGAGCTGAGACCCTGCCTGAGGAAATAGAGATGGAAAGTCTCTCCAGTTTAGCAAACGGCACAATGGGCAGCCTCAAGACGCTGAGTGCCTATGCCCGAAGTGCTGTGCCCTAGACCTATTGGGTTATGCAAGGCTCACAAAGCAGGCCCCCTCGGACCAACACCCCCGCCAGAGCAGTAGACAAGGAGCCAAAGCTTCCAGGGTCCCCTGGCGCTGAGCCAAGCTGGCACCCAAGCAGACCCAGACCCCTGAGCACAACTTCAACTCCTCCTCCTCCTGTCACAGGGCAACACACCCCAATCGGGCTTCCCCTGGTAGAGGCAGGCTCCTGCCGCTCTGCAGTGAGTCCCAGGGGACACCTGCCGGTTCTTATTGTCAGACAAACATCGCACTCATTTGCTGTGCAAGCCCTCAGCACTAGAAGCAGCTTCGCCACCTGGCGAACAATGCCTGCCCAAACCAGCAGGCCCACTAGCCTGCTAGGGCACCTGGGCTTCCCCTGGGGGCCCTCCCTGACCGCCACTGCAGGGCAGACTGGTTCCCCCCACTCAGCCTTCAAGGCCTAAGGCAAGGAAGAGGTGGGGGGGGGAGGGCACTGTGTTTGGAGAGCTGAAAATCTCTCAGGGAATCGAGTCGCTGCAAGCTCCCTACACTGCATTTGATGTCAAGGAGCCCTGAGGGCTCCCTGCCTGACGCTCAGTGCCACTAGGGATCCTTTCCACAATGAAATGCTTAATTACACATCTAAGTACGGGGACATTGTTCTGGTCAGCAGACAATGCTCGCACAATGCAAACACACTGAGCCTCTCTACTGAAGTGGAGAGAGAAATCAGATGTGGATAGGGACACTCGACGTGGTGAACACGTGACCCTGGATTTAACACTACACCCGTCACAATGCCAGAAGGCAAGTTAACTATCGCAAAGGCAGGCAGGAGTCACTGGCTGACGTGGAGCCTGCTCCTTCCTCGGCCAGTCACACAGGCCGGTCCCTTACGTGATAGGGAGGGGGTGATTGCAAAGGGGCTGGGGCTGGGGCGACATTCTTGGGTGACGGAGTTCTTCCGGATATGACTGTGGTGGTGGCCCCAAGGATCTCTGCCACACAGGGAGAAGAAGGCCCACTCAGTTGTGGGCTGGGCACCCACTAGGGATGAGAGGCTGGACTGGACGTTCCTCTCTGTCCCACCCCCGCTGCCCAGCCATCTGACACCCTCCCCCCGCCCCCAGGCTCTGGATGCCCTTTCTCTGGCTCTCTCTGGCCACCTGACTCTCATCTGTCCCCTCGCCAGCTTGCCCTCCCCCTCTTCTCCCCACTGGAGGAGGCCAGAGGGCAAAGTCCATGGGAGGCAGCCAGGCAGGGCTGCCATGGCCAGAACAGGACAGAACCAGTGGGGCCCAGGTCAAAGGAGGATGGGGCTGGGGAACATGGGCGCTGAATGCTTGGGGGCACAGGGAGTCCTCCCCACCCTGTCACCAGAACAGCCCCCTGCTGAGCCTGAGTCTGGCCACAAAGATCCCCTGCCGCCTCCCACCCTAGCCGCCCCTATCTGTTTTGTGTTTCTCTCCCCTCCTCTACCTCCACCTGAGGCCACACCTGATGGCCCCCGGCGTGGCACTGCAGGAGTTAAGGCCAGCAGAGGACACTGGGTAGTGCCAGTGGGAGGACCAGGTGGCCAGTGCCACTTCTGCACACTGCGCTTTCTGTCCTGTCCCCACCCGCCGAGGACCCAAGTCCAGGTGGGTGGTAACTGGGGCGAGGCAGGCCGAGGACAGATGCCTCAGGACAACACACAGCCCAGCCAGAACTTCCTCCTCGCAGCGTTGTTGTTGGCAGCGGCGGCAGCCGATGCCAGCCCAGGTTAGGGGGATGTTCTTGTCCCAAGGGTGTCTTATCCCCAGGGGACTGGCCTGTCCCTACCTCGAGGGGGCTGGCTGGTCCTGGTAGCAGGCTGCTCTCATCCTTACACCTGCCCAGGGACTCAGGCTGGGGTCTGGTCTGCCGTTGCCCCATGGGGTGGTGGGAGCTGTGTCTCCACGTGGTCCTGCAACTGCAGGAGGGCCACTGGCCCGGAACACAGCCTGCTGTGGTGGCGGCTGCACTTCCCCTCTGCTCTGAGGTCTCCGTGTCCCCTGAGAGTGGGACGCCAACCCCACAGGGCAGCCTCCAGGACCACGAGCCAGCCCCACCCCAAAGTGCATCTGGGGTTGGGGTACACCCTGTCCAAAGCTGGGGTGACACCTGTGGTGGTGTCAGCACCCTTGAAGGACCTTCAGTGACACACCCGTGTCTAGTTTCTGGGTGAGTTCTGGGCAGTGGCACCTGAAGAGGGAGCAGGAAGGGCAGCACTGGGGAAGAGTCACCCTTCTCGGCGCCTCTAGGGGCTTAGGGTGAAAATATGGCGCCCCACTTCCCCAGGCTGCTGCAGCCCCACACGGGCCAGAGCACAGAGCACAGAAGCCCCTGAGCCTGCTGCCGGCTGCCTTCCAGGCTGCCTTGGCCAGCTGCAGAGCACCCATCGCAGGCCAGCAACACCGGTCCAGGATCAGATTAGAGGAATCCAAGGTTTTAGTTTCCAAACAGAAAGCAGGTTTCTTTGATGAGAATCTCCTGCATGAAGGGCCCTTGACTGAGCTGACCTGTCCACGGGACCCCAGCAGACGTTGATCGTTGGCTTATGCAGACGGATACCAAGGAGAAACTAGACCCTGGCAGTCATGAGGGGTCATCTGTAATCCTCCCAGGTCAGCTTGGCCTTGGGCACCACGGAGGCCAGGGGTCCAGGCCAGCTCCACCTGAGCTCAGAGCCAGGAGTCCCCGAGAGCTGAGAAATCCCAGCTCCTCTTCCTGAGGGGATGCCACTAGGGGTGTGGGGGGCGGCAGGGGGTGCTGGGAAAGCGTCACCAGATTCAGAGGGACAAGTTGACCCTTCAGGTGTGAAAGGACCAATGGCTGGAGGAGTCGAGGGGTGGCCTGTGTTGCAGGATATCATGCAATGTGGCTGTACTCACTCCCTGTCATCAAGTCTGCCCTGACTCAGCCACTGTATCGCACTGAGGGTACAGCCACCCCTTGGGGCTTCACAGATGCTGAATTTTCATGGGAGCAGACAGTCTCATCTTCCTCCCGAGAAACAGCTGATGGGTTTGAACGCCTGGTCTTCCTGTCCAACTTGTAACTCACAACAACACTGGGTCTTTCTGGCTCAATTAGCCGCAGTTTTAGGGACACCAACAGAGGGAGTGGGCGAGACTGCAAATAAGATGCCTGTGGTCCCCAGGGGAGCAGACACGTGCTGCTAAGGTAAGGTGACCAGATTTCTGCATTGCTAAAGTGGGACACCATTGACGGGGGTGGGGGGGTGGCTCTTGATGAAAAATTTGGTCTATATGGAGCAACAAAAATTTTCATAGAACGTAAAAATAGTATTGTAATATTTTAAAAATTTCAACATAAGTACAATTTACATATATAATACATTTAAAAACTGTGTATAGTATTATTTTACTCTTTGGCATATTTCTCATTTGAGTGAATTTTTTTTTAGTAGATTGCTGTCATTGCTTAAAAGGTCATGAAATTTTTCACAAGAATTCGTTAAATTATATTTCACACATAAAATGGCTTTCAAAGTCTCAACACTTAATTGTGATTTTTCTGATCTCCACACTTTATTTACCGTAGGAAAAACGCGTTCAGTCGCAGCATTAGTTCCTGGTAAGGACGGCGCGTATTCCACAAATTTTAGTGCATTATTGTATGGAACATGGCTTGTTTCAAAAAGATGAAATATTTCTAGCCATTTGTTCTCTATTGTGATTTTTGCTGATGCCCAAGATTTAACCTTTTCCTTATCAATTTTTTAAAAAATAATGATACCTCATCAGAAAGATCATTTTCGGAAATATTATTATATGGGAAATTTTGAGTAATATGATCAAGTGATTTTTGCACATCATTCCAGTACTGTCTGCTAAATTCAAGAAAATTTATGTATTTATGAAATAAATAAATAAATTACTTACCTAAATTATCTGAATAGCTGATTTGTTGACATCACTTGTTTAACTAGCACTAGCACGCAGTATGATGTGTACCATCTGAGAGACAGCTACAAAATGTTTTCGTCGTAGCCAATGCCAAAAAATGCCATTGTTCATTAAGTCCAAACAATGGTGGTTGAATTCTAACAACTGATCAACAGTGCGAACTTTGATAAGCAGTTCTCGATAATCAGTTCTCAACAATTATTTGTTATTATTAAACTTTAACATTATAAAATTAACAAAAATAATATAAAACTCATACCCTGGCAAAATAGCCACATGGCAGCCGAAAACCGTATATTCCCTTCCTGTTCTCCCGCCGTTCCCTAGCTTGTCGTGCATTCTTTCCAAAAATCGGGACTTTTTAAAAACGCCTTGGGATGCAAGACAAATTGTTAAAAATTGGACTACTGTCCCGCCAAAAGCGGGACATCTGGTCCCCTTATGCTAAGGCCAATGAGTCGAATGGAGTCCGTGATGGGCAGGGTTATCTGCCCGGCTGGCTGGGCCCTGATTCCCAGTGGTTTGGCCCTTATGCAATGGCATCGTCACCCACCCTTTGGAGGTCTGCTGTCACTGTCCTTGATCCTGGGGGTTGTTGGTGATCGTCCACTGGGCGGTGTGCTGTCCATCCTTGCCGGCTGCCTGGAATTGTGCTCCCATTCAGAATGGGTCGTCGTTATGTTCATGAATCAGGATGGTCGTGGGACGCAGCTGGCGTTACCAGCTACCCAGAGCGAGTGACTCAAATCAACAGGGACCCCCCCTTGTTCAAGCCACACCCTCGCACTGCCTGGCATTTCCTTGAAACCATTGGTGACGTCATCCTATATCTTGCTCAGGCAAAGTTCCTTCTCTTGTTCTGCAGCCTGCACCCGCTTTGTCACCCCCTGACCTCCGGGTCTGGAGTCAACATTCCACCTTCTGACCTCATTGCCAGCTTCCTGTTCGATGACCCGCGAGGTGTGCTTCTTCAGCCCCTGCAGCCACGATGTGCAAGGAGAGCCTTCAGTCTGGCAGCTGACCGATGGTTGGAGGCATGCCAGCTTCCACCACTTTAAGGGCTCGTGAGCTTTGTGGGGCATCACAGTATGTGACAGCACCCAAAGATCAGAGAGAGGGTCTGAGGCCATGTGCTGTGGGAGAGGGTGGCACCAGCTCTATGCTGATCCTTGTCCAATCAATTAGCCACTCAAGTTGGCTGTGCAGAAAGCGTAGCTTAGACCCTTCAGAAGCACACTGAAGTAGCCACCTCGTTTTCAGACAGCCTCGGGAGGGTGGTCAAACATGGATGTGCAAGCAGGTGGCAAGGCCATCATGCCAGTTGGTAGGTTGGGCAGGAGTCCCAGAAGGGGGACTCTATGGTACCCCCACATAGGGCATTTCCATTTCCAAGGAGTTTATTCAAAGTTTAGGATTCTCCAGCTCAGTAGACCTCGGGGAAGGAGCCCCCTGTTGCTTGGCATTGTGTCGTCTGCACTGATTGAATGTGGCAGAGGCAGGGCGGTGCGGCTGGTGGGCATCTTATGCGTCTGACCACCCTCTGGAGCTACGTCTCCTGTCAGGTGGGCCTTTCACCACTTCTGTGCCTGGCACCTGCTCTAATGGCCTTTTAACAACTAGCCCAAACCCTTGGCTCTCTGAGGCTTATGGCGACTGAGATTCCCAAACTCGACCATTCCTGGGACAGAGGTTTATACAAACTCCTGCCCCTAGCCATGGTGGATTCTTGCAAGACCAGCAGCAAAGCAAAACAAAACAAACCCAGATTCTTCAATAAGCCTGGATGGGCGCACCCCAAGAAAGCAGAGCTCAGAACTCAAGAGGCTGTTCCCGAGAAGCTGCCGAGTGGGAGTGGGGAGTTGTCAGAGCCCTGTCCTCAAGTCCTCTGGAGCTGTTGCGGGTAACACAGCTTCAAATCCTGTTTTGTGCCCCAAGAGATGTCCGAGAGCAAGCCCGCATCTCCATCAGCATTAAAGGCAAGGGTTCCATGGCAGGAAGAGGACCGCTGGAACTGGGCTAGCACACGCAGCGGGACTCACTAAGACGCTCTGAACTTCTGAGGAGGAGACCAACCTTCAAACAGGAAAGCGGGGAGGGGTTTCGCCAGCACAGCTGTGGGACTCAGGGTGAAATCGCAGCAAGCTGAAATCGTGCACGGTGCGCTGCTTCAGCACCTAGCACAGGTTTCCTGGGGCAGACGCGGTACACAGTGCATGCGCTTTTCTTGAGGTCTGCTGTGAAAACAGTCTTCTGAATTATCTGTACGGGTTCTTGTCCCCGCTCTTGTTTGCTAAGAGTGGTTAACGTTCTCATGAAGCTGCAGTCTTCTTCCTCGGGAAGATGCCTCAGGGGGAGCCAACAGCAACGCCCACCCAAGTATCACTGCCTTCCTGGTGTTGCCACCTGGTACCGGCTGGATGCAGCAGAGTTGTTGTTGGGCGCCACACACTGGGTCCCAGCCCATCGCGACCCTGCACACAACACAAGGAAACACTGCCTGTGCGTGGGCCGTCCTCACAGTTGTTCCTACCCCGAGCCGAGCCCATGGTTGCGGCTGTGGTGTCAGCACATCTCATGAGGGCTCTTCCGCCTCTTCACTGCCCCTCCTCTTTACCACGCATGAGGGCCTTCTCCAGGGACTGGGCTTTCTTGACAGTATGTCCAAAGTCTGTAAGATGAAGCGTTGGCATCCTTGCCTTGAAGGAGCACTCGGGCAGAGTCGAATGCTCGGCTGGGATCCTGAAGCTGTACATCTTTGTGGAAGCAGAAAGCCTCATCTTTCTCACTCAGCATGGCTGGGGGGTTCACACTGCTGACCTTGTGGTTATCAGCCCAGAGTAACCCAGGGCGCCACCGGGAGGATTTGTTGTTGTGAGGTACACAAGTCGTGGTGACTCATGAGTGGCGACATCATGAAGCACTGCCCTGTGCCATCCTCACAATTGTTCTTATGTTGCGCCCCTTGTTAGAGCCATGGTGTCAAATCCATCTCGTCAAGGGCCTTCCACTTTACGGAGCAGATGTCCTTCTCTGGGGACTGTTCTGAGAGTGGACAAGTTGAATTCAACAATAGAACTTTGATTCAAACCCAGGGCAGTGATATCAGCCATCCCAAGCCTTAGAATACCCTAACACAGTCATAGCCGACCGGCTTCTGTGAAGGACTTGCAATCTGTTCTCTGACAGCAACTCCTTAATTCTTGAAAATATGGGCAAGACGTTTTTCCTAAAGAATCCTTTAAAGTCATTGTGATGGTTAGGTTTATTATGCCAACTAGGCTTCTATAGGAATATGTGGGCAGAGTTTAATCAGGTCACAAATTGATTGGAGGGAGACAAGATCATGGCTTTCCAAGGCCAGCCCCCTTCTCTCCTTCTTCCTGGTGATTGGACCAGCAGCACTGCTGCTTGAGCTAGTTCTTTGCCTCAACTGTGTGCTGCACTACCTGTGGGCCAAGCCAACATGTGGATTGTGTTCCCTTGCCCTGCCCTGCATCACTAGAGCTTGAGGTGCCTTTGAGACCTGCTTCGCCACACTACTGGTGGATCGTGTAGACGGGCATACATCACTAAAGTTTGAGACCCCATCCGGGCTGCTTCACTGCACTCCTGCGCTACTGACTGTTGCTGCCTGAAATTCCACGTGAGTTGAAGGACCTTTAGTATATTCATTGCTCCATGAAAATGAGTTGAACTGAGCCCTCTGTACTGCTGTGTGGACTTATTAGCTGTTATATTCCTTCTCGCTGTAGAAACCTATCCTTTATATATATGAGGGAGTACCCAAAAAATAAAACAAACAAAAAACAAAAAAAGCTCCGCTGGGTGGAGCTTTTGTAGTGTGCATTTTCCCTGCTAAGCAAGCATTGAGCTACTCACTCTGAGTTAGTGCAACTGTGGCGTTGCCAGGGAAGTTTCTCTGGTCACAGTGAATTTTTTGGTAAAAGCAGTTTTGCTCAAACCTCACTTTTTTGTGACGGTCGATTTAAGAGAACGGCGTGTGGCTGTGACATTGTGTTTCCTGCTTGGGAAACTGTTTTGGTGTTGAACACGGCTTACAAGGACAGCGCTGTGGGAAAAACTCAAGTGTACGAGTGTTTTCTCATTTCGATGTTGATTGATGACAAACCTTGTGTGGGGAGAAGGAAAGGGGTTCCCCACAAATTATCACAGGCCCGGTAGGCGCAATTGTACAGTGATAATAAGTAAAGATTATAGTAAAGTCATAGAGAGCATGAGAGGTAGAAGAGTCAAGTAATGGAGTCAGACACAATTTATAGTAGCATGCTCACCTCAGCCCCGATGGTGGTCCTCATGGGGGGAACCTGGCCACGAGAGCAGGAGCAGCCTCGGGGACTGAGAACCGGGGAGAGCTCTTCTGGCCCAAGAGCCAGAGAGGGCCCCAGGAAGCCAGGACCTGGGAGAGCTTCCTGGGCCGTGGGGACCGAGGAGAGCTTTTTCTTTATTCGAACCCAGAATTATCTCTTTAGGGGGACATGATTACAGGTAACCACACATCACAGGATGGGACAGTACAATAGGCATACACATTGTAGGAAGGGGATGTATGGTAGGCATAAGCGTAACAGGAAGGGGATGAGCTAGGGGTGTGCCCATAGGAATGGGAAGGTCTAGGGGTATACATGTGACAAGATGGGCGGACCCTAGATTCATGATGGCAGCCTAACCTTGGTCATCCTTGGGCGGGTCTGACCTCTCTGGTGTCTCCTACAAGGAAACAGACAGCTACTATCCTTATCAGAAGGGAATGGGCCCTACTTGTGGGATAAACAGTGGTGTCTGCTTGCTCTAGATGGCTGATAGCTCTTAGGGAGAATGACCCCCGATCTATTCTTAATGACCTCCAAGTGTATAGTCAGTCATTCACAAGCAGCTAAGTCTGGCATATATTTGGGGGAGACAACTTGGGAGAAATCCTTCTGTTTCCCACAACCTCGGTTCCAGAACCCATGAAAATGCCAACTTGTAGTGTATTTGGAGTTTGTTCCTCCAGGTCAGACTGTTAATCAAGCTTTCTATTTAGAGGTTCTGAAAAGATTGTGTCAACAGCATGCAAGAAAAAAAGGCCTTGGCACATGGCACCTGGGGGACTAGTTTTGCCACCACAACAATGCACCTGCTCACAAAGCCATCTCAGTGCACCAGTTTGGGACACAAAACAAAATGCCTCTCTGTGGGAAAAAGAAGGATTTCTCTCAAGCTGTCTCCCCCAAATATATGCCAAACTTAGCTGCTTGAGAATGACTATACACTTGGAGGTCATCGGAGTAGATCAGGGGTCATTCTCCCTAAGAGCTATCAGCCATCTAGAGCAAGCAGTCATCGTTGTTTATCCCACAACAAGTAGGGCTCACCCCCTTCTGATAAGGATAGTAGTTGTCTGTTTCCTTGTAGGAGACACCAGAGAGGTCAAACCCACCCAAGGATGACCAAGGTTAGGCTGCCATCATGAATCTAGGGTCCGCCCATCTTGTCACATGTATACCCCTAGATCTTCCCATTCCTATGGGCACACCCCTAACTCATCCCCTTCCTGTCACACTTATGCCTATCATATATCCCCTTCCTAAGATGTGTATGCCTATTGTACTGCCCCTTCCTGTGACATGTGGTTACCTGTAACCATGCCCCCCTAAGGAGATATAACCCTTGGTTAGCAATAAAGGTGGGGCTCCCCCCACGAGGACCACCATCGGGGCTGAGGCGAGCATGCTACCATGAATTGTGTCTGAATCCATTAATTCAATCTCTCCTCTATCTCTCATGCTCTCTATGACTTTACTGTAATCTTTACTTATTATCGCTGTACAATTGTGCCTACTGGATCTGTGATGATTTGTTTGGGACTCTCCTCTCCCCACACCTCTCTTGCCCCACACACCTTGCTCCGTGCAACTTCTTTTTATTTCTGCAAATGAAAAGGGACACAAAAGACCAGCTATTTGACTACATAGAAGAGGGGAAGGAAAAAAAATAGGGAGATGTCAGCCATGCACACAGATGAATTTGAAAAACTTTTCCAAGAATGGAATCGCAGATTTGACAAATGTATTAAGTGTAATGGGGAGTACTTTGAAAGTGACAAGCTTGTTTAATTTTTTAAAATTTAAATACATAGCTTTGACAATAATCCAGGTTTGGGGGTACCCCCTCATATATAATCACAAGTCTCCTGGTTTTGTTTCTCTAGAGAACCCTGCCCAACAGTCATCATTGCCCACAGATAAAATGATTCGTTTTCCTTTTATTCACCTTAAATTATTTGATCTCAAGCTACTCTTCAAACCTATCTGAAAACAATTGCTATGAGGCACTGCTTTAAGTTAATGATAACCTAAGTCCTGCCATTGAGTTGATAGCAATTCATTGCAACCCGATTGACAGAGCAGAACTGCCCCTGCGGGTTTCTGAGGCTGTAAATCTTTATGGGAGTAGAAAGCCTATCTTTCTCCTTTAAAGCAGCTGGTAGTTTGGAACTGCTGACCCTGAAGATAGCAGCCCAGTCTGTAGCCCACAACTGAGCTGCCACCAAGCCTCCTGTAAAACTGAGTAAAAAGCAGTACAGTAGCCTGAAAACGGAGTTTGGCCTGCGCCCTGAGCAAAGGGCTCCCTCCCTTGTGCCGAGCACCTGGACATGGAAGTGCCAGAGGCCCTGCTCCAGGAGCCAGGGAGGAGCAGCAGGGCTGGGCTGTGCTCAAGCTGTCCCCACCCCTGTAGGCCCAGCGCCACACTCGGCATGGGGCTCTCTTGGAAGGAGAAAGTCCGCACCGCCCTGCTGGTGGCTGCAGCCGCCATGGGCCTCACTGCCCTCATCCTTGTCCTGGTGGAGGCCACCAGCATCCTCCTGCCTGCAGAAACCAAGGTGAGCCAGCTGTCCTGGAGTGAGGGGCATGGGCTGAGGTGACACTCACCTGTGCCCTCCTGACACCCCCCCCCCCAACTCTAGTTCGGGATCGTGTTTGATGCTGGCTCCTCCCACACGTCCCTCTTCCTGTACAAGTGGCCAGCGGACAAGGAGAATGATACGGGTGTGGTCAGCCAGGCACTGGCCTGCCAGGTGAAAGGTCAGTGGGCAGTAGGGGTCCCCAGCTGCCAGGGGGACCCTGCAGGCGGTAGGGTGGTGGGAAGCCAGGTGAGGAGCAGAGCCCTCCACTGAAGATCAGAGGGGCCCAGGGCATGCCCAAGACTGAGTGACAGCCTGTGTGCGCCCCAAGGGCTCTAGGAGACCCCCTCTTGCCTGTCTGTCCTCCCTGCCGCTGCCTCCCAGCAGAGACCCTGCCAGCTGGCCCTCAGAGCCCTGTGAAGCCAGGAAAGGCCTGACCACTGGGCACTGCAGCTGCAGGGTCTTCTCTAGCTTGGGGAGTGGGGGAGCAGGTTCCAAGCCCAGGTGTTGGGGTGTGACTTCCTGAACTCTCAAAGCCCCTGGTGGCATAGGAGCGCCATGGTTGGGGGTCACTTGCCTTCCCTCTCTGCCTCTGCACCCATGTGGCTTCTCTTCCAGGTAGGTTACCTGATAGGCAAGGTAAGCACAAATAAGGCCATGCTTACAGTCTTATAAAGACAGGTGAATTTAGGGGATCCTGCAAGCCACCATGTTTACACCGGAGTCCCTCCATTTGTCACCTGCAGCTACCTGTCTCAGCAGGACCCTAGCACAGGTGGTGGCCCCAACCTGGCCCAGCCCTCTGTTCCAGGGCCCGGGATCTCCTCATATGTGGATGACCCCTCCCTGGCCGGTGAGAGCCTGCGGGGCTGCCTGGAGGAGGCGCTGGCGATCATCCCCGAGAGCCAGCGCCGGGAGACGCCCACCTTCCTGGGGGCCACGGCGGGCATGCGGCTGCTGCGGTGAGGACCCACGAGTGGCGTCCCCTGCGATGGAGTGCGGGCGGTGGGGCTCCAGCTAACCCGGACCCTCTCTCTGTTCAGCTGGAAGAACAGCTCACAGGCAGAAGGTGTCCTGGCCGGAGTCTCCCGGGTGCTCGGCCAGGCCCCGGTGGACTACCGGGGCGCCACCATCCTGGCAGGCCTGGACGAAGGCGTCTTTAGCTGGGTCACCATCAACTACGTGCTGGGGATGCTGCTGACGGTGCCGCGGGGACCAGGGGGGCCGATGCAGGGGAGGGGGCTGAGTGGGGACAGGGGAAAGCAAGGGCAATGGGCGGTCAGGCTCGGAGGGTAGGCGGGCGGGGGCTCCAAGCCAGGCCCGCAAGTCTGAGCGAGCCCTGTCTGTGGTCAGTATTCCTTCTCTGGCCAGTGGGTTCGGCCCCCCGAGGCGACGCTGGTGGGCGCCCTGGACATGGGCGGGGCGTCCACGCAGATCTCCTTCGTGCCTGGAGGCCCCATCACGGACCCAAACACGCAGGCCTCCCCGCACCTCTACGGCTATACCCACCGCGTCTACTCGCACAGCTACCTGTGTTTCGGCCGTGACCAGATGCTGAGCCGCCTGCTGGCCCGGCTGGTGCAGGTGGACGGGGCGGGGCCGGAGCGGGCCGCGGGGCGGGGCCGGCAGGGCGGGGCGCGCCCTGAGCTCAAGCCCTCTCCTCGCAGGATAGCCCGTCCGGCCCGGTCCGCCATCCCTGCTACCACAGCGGCTACCTCGCCACGCGGGCCCTGGCGCCCTTGTTCGAGTCTCCGTGCGTGGAGGGCACTCCGCCCCCGGGTGCGCCACAGAACCTCACGGTGGAGGGCGCGGGCAACCCCGGGACGTGCGCCCAGGTCATCAGCAGCCTCTTCAACTTCTCCAGCTGCCAGGGCCTCAAGGACTGTGCCTTTAACGGGGTCTACCAGCCCCCGGTGCAGGGCCGCTTCTATGTGAGCCTCCCCTCCCACTGCCCTGACCCGGGTGGGGTGGGGTCCCTGCAGGGCGACACCCCTGGAGCAGGGTGCCCACGGTGTGCCCCCACCCCCAGGCTTTCTCCAACTTCTACTACACCTTGCACTTCCTGAACCTTACCTCGGGGCAGCCGCTGACCGAGGTCAACAGCACCATCTGGGAGTTCTGCCTGCGGCCCTGGAAGCTGGTGAGGGGTGAGGGATAGGGGGCAGCTCCCACCCAGCTCCTCCGGGCTTTAGCTGTGGCCTAGAGGGGCGGCCAAAGAGTCTCAGGTTCCTTGGGCCTTCGTCCAGCCCCTCTGGGCAGTGTGGCCAGCAGCGTTAGAGGCTTCCCAGGCTGTGGGCTTCTCTGGGCTCCTGACTTCACCCCTGCTGCCACCCTCAACCTGGCCCAGAGGTGGGGCCATCCATTGCTGGACAGGCCCCCCCACTGATGCCTGGGCCGGGCCCCAGGTGGTGGCCAGCTACCCAGAGCACTCACCGTGGCTGCGTGACTACTGTGCTTCAAGCCTGTACATCCTCACCCTGCTGACTGAGGGCTACGGTTTCTCGGAGGGGACCTGGGCCAGCATCGAGTTCCGCAGACAGGTGAGCACTAGCCCCACCTGGCCTGGCTTCGGTGAGTCGGGGCTTGGGGAGGTGCCCTGCAGCCCTGACCGCATGATTGTCCCCAGGCTAGCGGGACCGACATCGGCTGGACGCTGGGCTACATGCTGAACCTGACCAACATGATCCCTGCAGAGGCGCCGGTCCTGAAGCAGGCCCAGAGCTACAGCGTCTGGGTGGCCAGCGCTGTCTTTGTGGCGTTGACCCTTGGTGCCGTTCTTGGGGTTGTGGCTGTGGGGCTCCTCAGGCCCCGGGAGTAGGACCTGGGGAAGCACCCAAGACTGCAGGTGGAGCCAGGGTCCCTGCCAAGCCCCTGCTTCCAACCCTCCCCTCGTGTCCTTGTTCAGTGCGCTCTGCCTTGGAAGTCAGCTGGCAGTGGGCAGGCTCTCAGCCCTGAGTCTGCTCCCAAACAACCTGGACACTCTCCGCCTGGCGCCCGACTCTGCAGTTCCCCAGGACCTAGGATGCTGCTGCCAGCCTGTACTGGGCATGGCTGAGCAGACTGGGTGCAGGGACCAGCCACAACCCTGGGAGCACCCACTACGTGTCCTTGCCCCATGAGCAACCACGCATGTCCCAGCCCCTTCCTGTGCATGTCCCAGGCACCACTGTGTGGCCACAGCAGTGACCAGGACTCGGAAAGGCTAGGACCTCGGGCGGGGACACGAACTGCACAGATCAATAAACCCAGCCTTGGTGTGTGAAGATGCGGCTGCCTTTGGGGCACAGGTGGGGATGGGGCGTGGAAAGCAAGATGCTGCCCTCCAAGGTTGCCTGTTGGAGTCACCTCCAGAACTTCAGTGTCAGGGGTCCAGCAGACAGCCAGGCCTGTCCTGCCCACCCTGTGACACAGAATCCCTGAGAGTGCACATGTGGCTTGTGTGTGTGCACAACGCAGGTCTCCCCGAGGAAGACAGTGTCTGGGACACCGCAGGCTGAGTGTCTGCGCAAAGGCTGGGGGTCAGAGCACACGGCCAGTAAGGGGTGGGGTGGTGAGGTCTGACCTGCAATCACCTTGTAGTTTTCCTTAGGGGGAAGGGGCAGAGGTGGAGGCTGGCAGACAGAAAGGGGCCCTGCAGCCACTGCACCACTCCCCTGACACCTTTGGCCCCTCTCTGTCCTCACGACCGTCCTAGCTGTGTGACTTCAGCATTAATGTGACTTGGGGACAGGGCTGAAGCCTGGCAGGTAGGCGTGACTGCTGGCCACCTGGAAGGACTGTCCTGCCCCTCCTGGGTGGGAACTACTCCCAAGGTGCCATCAGACCCCTCCGTCTCCAAGTCTGCCCACTGGCCACATGGGGAGGGGGCTGGTGGTCTTACTCATGCCCTCTGAGGTTCCCCAACACACCCTGGGGCTGGGCTGGACTAGGGCTGGGGCTGGGCATCATCGCAGCCCTCCCGCCACGCCTTGTCCATGGCAGAGGGTATTGCAAAGATGCCCACTTACCATCCAGGCTCTGTGCCCAGGCAGCTCTGACCCTTGGGTGGGCTCCTGGCCCCCAGACAGCTACTCTGTACTCCTGCAACCCCCAGCTATGTTTGGGCCAGCTTGAAGTCTGCCAAGGCTTCCTGGAACCTGCGGGCAGCTGGGAACAGTCCCCTGAGGTGGCAGAGACCCAGGCGGTGCCCACTCTGATTTGGATGCCTGCAGGCAGGTCGTGCTGGTCAGCTGGCTCGGCCTTAGCAAGGGCAAGCACCTGGGTCCTGGCAGTGCGTCACTAGCTAAGCTGGCTCAGGAAGGGCCACATCCTGGGAGCAGAAGGTCATGTCTCGGTTCCTAAGTGACTGCGTTCATCCCCTGGGTCTGACTCAACTTCCTGGGCACCCCACTTACCTGTCTGGGCCCATGAACCCCACCCTCAGACCCTCCTCTGAGCCCAGAGAAGACGTGGTGGCATCACGTCGCCAACTTAAAGGGGACCAGAGAGAATCCAGATGAGCAGCCTCAGTCCAAGGCTGGCTCTTCCCGAGAAAGAATCACCCTGCTCACCGATGTGCCCTGGGCACTGGCCCTCTCTGTGGGTTTAGTCATTCACTGGGCACTGGCCCTCTCTGCGGTTTGATTATGCCCTGCAGTGACCATGCGGTCAGCTCACAGACTGCAGTTTATTGGGGAAGCATCAGATTACAATGCTGGACCAGGATCTGCTTGGAGGGGACAGGACAACCAAGAACGTCTTCTCTTGGCCCTCGGTCTTCAGCTCCCAGTGTTCTGTGCCTGGTTTCTGTTCTCTGTGGGCACGTGTTACAAGCTCTTAAGTTTTGCCCACGGTGCCCACTCTGCCAGCAAAGCCCCCTACTCAGTCCTCACTGCAGGCAGAGCGAGCACCGAGCCTGTGCACCCATGTGCCCATGCTGCTGCTGGCTTTGGGTGTGCTATGCTCCTGGCTCTTCTTCGGGCTGGTAGTGAAGCCCACCACCCCCACCCCACCCCCGCCTCTCTGGGGCTCAGTGGGTTAGTGGAGCTGCCAGGCCCCCTTTGTGCCACAAGCACCGTTTGCACATCAGATGCCTTTGCGTCAAGTCCGCCTCAGCCACCAATGTCGTCCTTGTCACTGCTGGGTGTTGTGGCCATTTCCAACTCACAGCGACCCAGTGTCCACAGGAAGACATGCCACCTGCTCCTGCGCCCCCTCACCGCTGCCTGCGTGTCATGCTGGAGCCCATGGCCGCAGAGGCTGTCCATCTCTCCTGCGGAGGGCTCCCTCTCTTTGGCTGCCCTTCTCCAGGGACTGGTCTCTCCTGACAACACACCCACAGGCCTTGAGATGAAGTCTCACTGTCCTTGCCTCTGAAGAGTGGTCCGGCTGCCCTTCTTGTGAGACAGGTCTGTTTGTTCCTCTGGCCTCGTTCCACAGGGGTACCTTCCAGAGTCTGCCCCAGCACTTTCATTCAAACGTGCTGACTCTGCTCTCCTCTCCTTGGTTCACTGCTCCGCTTTCAGATGAAGACGAGGGGATTGAAAACACCATCGCCTGCGCCAGGCACACCGCTGTCGGGGGTTCCCAACACTGGAACGGGTCCTCAGGAGCGACTTTGTGATTGTGGGAAATATTAAAGCCAGAGAGACAG
>NW_022103922.1:446093-449174 GCF_000313985.2 Echinops telfairi
AAAAAAAGTATTGAAGATCTCCTTCCTTAGCTGTCTTCTATCTAATGAGGTTTCCTTAAATCCCAGCAAATTGTTTCTAATTAAGGATCAATCATGTAAGGCTTCATTACACAGATAAGAGGTTACACAGAATTTATAACATTTCAGCATCAATTGCTGCTGCAAGTCCATAATCTGAAAGCAGTCTGTTGTGGCTCTGCGTCTTCCTGTCCGGTTCATCGGCCACCTTTGTTGCGCAGCCTAGCGTAGGTGAGAGCTTGAATTAAGTGTTCCGTTTGACAGAGTCCCTAGCTAGAGTGCCTTCCTGGCGACAGCAGCAGTGGCAGAAACGGCCATACCTCTTACAAGGGCAACAGTTGCCTTGCTCATGGATCAGCCATGCCTTCTTAGTGTTTCTCATAACGTCTGCCACAGGAGGCGAGGTCTCTGGCTCAGCCTTCCCTCCCCCATGTCACCCCACCGGTTCTCAACTCATTCTTCCAGGGCCCCCTTTCACCAGGGAAGACAACACAAGCGGCCCCTCCCTTGGGCTGTTAGAGACTAGGGCTGGGATGACTGAGGGAGCGCTGAAGTTGCTTCTTTTCCTTGGCCGCCTTTGCTGGCGAGGTCCAGCTGCATGCACCCTCCTTCCCCGGTGGAAACAAGCAGACGGCCCCTCCCTTGGGCTGTTAGCAAACATGGACCCCAAAGGCGATTTTCATCTTTGCGCCAAGTCTTTTCACGGTGGGCCTTCTCTGTAAGGGTGGAAAAGTAGGCAACCTTTTGCTTCAGACCAGCTGTTCTCAACCTGTGGGTCGCGAACCCTTTGGGCGTCCAATGACCCTTTCACAGGAGTCGCCCGATTCATAACAGTAGCAAAATTACAGTATGAAGTATCAATGAAAATAATTTTATGCTTGGGGGGGATCACCTCAACATGAGGAACTGTATGAAAGGGTCGTGGCATGAGAAAGGTTGAGAACCACTGCTCTAGCTGCTTTAAATTTTTTGTTAGAGGGGGAAAAAAATTGGGGTTAATAAAGCTGAATGAAATTTGTCATGTATAGAATTCCCTTTAGACTTCCATTTCCTCTACCCCTTCTGTTTCAGTCACTGAGATTTTAAAATGCCCTCAGTCGTTAGGTCATTTGATAGAAAACCAGTTGGATCGCTTCAGAGGTTGTGGTCTGTCTGTCTTCTGGGTCAGCTGAGACAAGGCTTTGCCTGCACTGACCATCGTCTTTCCCTAGCTGCACAGGTTCTAAAATCACCTAAACTCGCACCCACAGAGACCAGCTCTCCATGGAGATATTCGTTATTGCTATACCCTGTTGTTTTAACAAACGGCTGAGCAGAATACAGTAACGTTCAGACTCAGACTTACTCTTATTTTGCCCCATAACCCTGTTATATATTTCTTAATCCCCCGACCAAAATCTCACTTCAGAATAATTCCCCAGTTCTCACCTATCCTCTGCGGGGTCACAAAGCTGTCATGCAGGGATTCGATTGTCCTCCACGGAATTCTTACCTTAAACTCCCTTGTTCGTGGTACCTGATTTTGGGGCGAGGGGGTCCCCAACACTCAACAGGTCCTTAGGAGGGTCTTTGCAATTGTGGAAAATATTGAAGACAGACAGCAGGGCACAGGGGCTCCTCGTCCCATGTCAGGACTGAGACAGAGAATATATTTTCCAATGGGTATAGCTAATGGGGCTTACAGATCTTTCATAAGGCATCCGTGTCATACGGCTAACAGATTACATAGTTAATAGGTAATACCATAAACGGTTAACATAATAAACCAGCAATGAGGTACGTCATTGTCTAGACCTAGTGCTGGTTGACCTCAACCCCCCCCTCCCCTGAGCAACGAGGGCATTGTTACATTTATAGTGGGTTTGCTATAGAACCCGATTGCTTTTATCTACAGATAACCTTTAGGCATAATGAAGAAGCCAGACACAGAAATGATTCATCTTATATGCCAGCTCCTTTATGACAGTTCTTTCATGGAGGGGGTTATTGGAGGGACTATGTCCAGTCATGAGAATGTATATTAAGATTTATTTACATCTCATAGCCATGAGTGTCTTCCTCCACCAGAGTCGGCTTTCCGGACCCGTCAGGAGGAGCAGAGAGGATTTAGCTGTATGGCATCCTCATCCAGCCCCTCAGTTTGCCACACATCGTAATCTTCAAAACTTCATCCTTGGTCTCAACACTTGATTTACTTATTTTAAACACTTTAAAGAGGTCTTTGCAGCAGATTTGCCCAATGCTATGAGTCAGTGGATTTTTGGACTTTGTGAATCCGAGTAAAATGCTCCCGGGGTGTCCCCTCGCCCCTTCAGCGGGCGAGCCCTGGTCTGTTCCTCTCTACTCCCAGCCCCCAGGACGACATGGGCAGGCCGCAGGGGTGGAGGCGATGAAGCACTGTGCCTTCCACCTGCCCCAGGAGGACAACCCCAGACCAGAGGGGGTGTGGCCACTTGCCAGGGAGTAGTGGGCTTCAAGGTCCGGAGAGTGGCACGAGCCAGGGGTAGCGAGCGGCAGGTCGTTGGGCATTTATTGGGGGCGGGGCGGGGATGGTGTGCCTGGAGCGCGGTTCCTCCGCTGCCCTATGGCACCCTCTGGTGGTGGAATGCCCCCGCCACGCCCCCATCAGTTATGGCTCGGCCCTGCTTGACCACCCCCCGCCCCCGCACACAGGCAGGCACTATATGGCCACGCCCATAAGAGCCGAAGCCCCGCCCCGATCCAACAGACATGGCAGCGCCTCACATTCCAACGCGGTCTGACCACACCCACTAGCAGTCGAAGCTCCGCCCTGACTCTGCAGGGCACGACCCCACCCATTTCCAGACTCCGCCCACATGGGCGGGGCTAAGCCCCCCCCTCCCTCAACGCCCGTCCTGGGTGGGCCCCAGCCGCACTTCCGGTAGTCCCCGCGGCCTGCTTCCCATCTTCTGCCTAGCCTCTTCGGGCTCAAGTCGGTGCAGCGGAGACAGCCGTCCGGGCCCCTTCCAGACGTCGCTGCCTGGGGAAGGCAAAAGGTTCCGGAAGGGCTGGGCGTGGGCGGTGTGTCCAGGTGAGCGTTCC
>NW_022103922.1:449494-468955 GCF_000313985.2 Echinops telfairi
CCGCAGCGGGAGGGACACAGGCCCAGACCCCCCATTCTCTAGGCCAGAAGCGGCGCTCAGGGCCCGTCCTGCTTTGGGGGTTCCGTGCGGTAGCCCGGGACCGACGGTCTGTCTACGTCAGGACCCAGGCTGCTGGGGAGTCTGCTAACTCAGGTCGTGTCGGAGGGCGGCGCGTCCAAAGGAAACCGAAAGCAGCCCCAGGTCTGGGCTGCGCCTGGGCCCGACGCGAGCCATGCTTGGACTCACGGCCCAAAGCTGGCGGGTGTGGGGGTGAGGCCCGCGGCGGGGGCCGAGACAACGTCCGATGGTCCCAGTGGCCCTGTCCCGCCCGGCCAGCGCCTCAGGCCGAGCGGCCCACCTGCCCGGCAGCACCTGAGCGGTCACCAGGGGGCGCCCGGCGCACAGCCGCTGCCGCGTGGTGCCCGGGGGAAGCCCCGCGCGTCTCCTCTGGCAAATGCACCATTCTTGTTGCTACGCTAGCAAGGAGGGAGTGAGCGCGGGCCGGGGGAAAGCGCAGGACACATGGCACGTGACACGGCGGCGGCGGCGAGGTCCGCCAGCGTCAGATGCCCCGGCCCCTTTTCTGGACAGTTAGAGCATAACCCCCCACCCACCCACCCACTGTGCCTGCAATTGCGCGAGACGCCCCCGGCTCTGACCTTTGGCCAACTCATCACCACACCCCCTTAGGCCATCACAAAGGCCTGGCAGCTGGGAGGGTTCCTTTGGGAAAAGGGGCTTGGCAAGTCCTCAGGAAGGAAGGGAGACCAACCAGACGATGGGCTGAGAAGGCTGCCAGCTGGAGCTGCCTCGGCCCAGAGAAGCACGGGTGTGGAATGTGAGATTGCTTGGGAAACTAGTCACGGACCGCCTGCCCACACAGAGCGTTCCTGCCCGGCTTTCAGCAAGTACCAAGGGCTTTTTTGGGCCACGAATCTGGCCAGCCAAGAACATACGGCTAGGACACAGAATGCAGGGATGACCAGCCTGGACACAGGACACCAAGCCCAAGGTAACCAGGCTGCAGTGACCAGCCTGAACAGAACCCTGCTGCAACGTGGATGGGACACTGAAGCAGACCCAGAAGGGCAATGCCTTGTCACCCCACATGAAACGTCTGGCCATCAGGGAGTGAAGGGGAGTGGCTGCCAGGGCTTCAGGAAGGGACTGCTCGTGGGCCCGGGGGGCTTCTCTCTAGAGTGAGGAAATGTTCCAGAATTAGAAAGAAGTGGCTGCACACCACTGAACACACCAGCCACCACTGACCTGCCCTCTGAAAGAGTGGACTTCATGGGCTGTCTCAAGAAAGCTTTCAACAGCTGCTGAGCGAGCAAAAGAACGAGGGCCCATTCACACCAGAACTCAGCCAGGGTGAGGAAGTGAGCTGGAGAACACCCCGCCCCTTAAAGTCTGGGTGACCTGGAGTGATGGCCCAGAGTGAGGGAGGCCTCCAGGACCTGATGGGCAAGGTTGGCTCCCTGCAGGTTGTGGTCAGCTGCTCATTCTGCACAGCTCTGTGGCTACTGGCTTTGAGCCCCACTCTGTTTTTTTTCTGACTGCTGATGAGATTGTTGCTTTTTCCTACTGGGGTTATGTTTCTGGCCGTCTCACAGTGTTCTGGTTTGCCCACACCTCCAGGTTCTATAGCCCCCTGGGCTGGAAGCCCCGGAGTGGACAGAAGCCTGACTGCTTCCTCTATTGGTTCGAATGGCCGAGTCCAGTGACTCAGGGCCTGAGGGCCAAGGCAGCGCTGGGAGTCTTCTGAAGCAGCTCCCCCAGCCTGCTGGCATGTGGAACTTGGGTGTGGCAGACCGTCTAGGTTTATGTATTAATCCGGGGTGACTAGAAAAACAAATCCACAGGTACTCGTGTGTAAAAGAGAAAGCTTTATATCAAGAAAACATCCTATCTGTCTAATACCAGTCTATAATTTCCTCTTCAGACTCATGCAACACATGCAATGATGCTGAATGCAGGAAGATCACAGGCCAGTAGGTGGAAAGTCTTGTGGATCCAGTGACAGTGGAAGCATCTCAGTGCTAGTGTGGGTCTCCGTGTGGCTCCTCCAGTTCCAGGGCTCTAGGTAGCTCCATGTGTCTTGTCATCAGGAATACCAAGCAGGGAGTGTGTATGTCCCACCTCCAGTGAGCTATTTATCTCCATAGCGCCTCCAAATGAGGTCATCAAGCAGCAACCTGATTGACAGGCTAAACTTCCACCCCTTCACTCTTAATAGTCTCAAATTAGCAAAAGATTATGTAACTACCACAGTTTATCTGACACTTTCTGACACCCACCCCCCACCCCCACCCAGCTTCTCAGCCCAGGACCATTGTTCCCCTCCTGCCCTGGTGGGCTGGAGAGGCAGGGTCTGGGCAGGTCATAGGAGGGGCCTCTGGTGTTTCTGGGGTGGGTACCTTCCTGTCCATTCCTGTCCCAGGCCAGCTGTTGAGACCAGCAGTAATGTAGTGTGAGGTGTACGTGAGGGTTTAGAGCTTCGTTGGCACATTGTGTTATCTCAAGGTCAGCAGTTCAAAACCACCAGCTGTTCTGCAGAAGAAAGAGGAGGCTTTCTGCTCCTGTAGCGTCACAATCTCAGAATCCCACAAGGGCAGCTCTACCCTGTCCCATAGGGTCACTGGCAGTCGGCATCGCCTTAATGGCAGCATGTTAGATGTTTGGAGAACCACATGAAAAAGTTTAAAGAAAACAGAGGGCCTAAGGTTTAGTAACATGCCCCAAATGCTGACATGCCACATGGAGGTGATCACTCATTAGCCAGGGATGCCATAGCTGGCCACCAGGCTGGAGTCCCCTGATGCCCCCAGGTCCTGCCCTGCAGCTGGCAGGCACCCTCAGTGAAAACCTGACCCCAGCTCAGTTCGGGGGCAAGATGCCCAAGGGTGCCCTGGGTTCTGCGTGTTGATGTTGGGCCCCCACCCACATGAGGGTGGCATGGAGACCCCAGCGGAGGGACCAGACAGCGTGCACCTCGAATGCTGAGTGCAAACCTCAGCAGAGGAAGCTCACCTGGCTGCCTGCTGGGGTTCTGCTCAGTGACTTGTGCCCGCTGATGACGCCCTCCTGTGTCCCCTTAGTGACCCTCAGAGCTGAGGCCTTGCTACTGTGTTCTTTGGTCACAGGAAGCCCACTTCCCTGCTGGAGCTTCTTGGGGCCCAGCCAAGGCTGGGGGTTGGGGACTCAGTCTGGCCCCCATTGAGGTGGGTGTGGAAGTGTGGTCACCAGGTGTCTAGGGAGCCCTGTGTGCTCCCTGAGGTGCCCACCAGTGCCAGTCCCTGGGGTCCAGCTGTCCGCCCTATTGCTGCTCCCAAAGCCAATAACCATGGGGTCTGAGGCCAGACCTGCCTCTCTCCCTCTCATCCTTGCCTCTGATGCCAGCCGACCCCTTGACACTCTGCTTCTGCAGTGGGGTTCCGTCACCCCTTGCGTGGCCCCACACTTGTTGGGACAGGTAACAGCTTATAGTTCAGGTGTGAAGTGCTCAGGGTAGTTGTTGGGTGAGAACAGCTGCTTCCGTGCCATGCCCACAGACAGGCCTTTTTGACCTGCCCCTTCCTGGCCTGGCCTCTGTCCTGCTTGGGCAGGTGGTCAAGCTATTGTGGAGCTGCCAGTAAGCGCCCAAAGGTCAGGTTACTCTGCTGTAAGCCTCAGCCTGAAGACACTCAATTCCAGTTCCCTGAATCCCAAATCCAGCTTCCGTGTCCAGAGGCACCCCGCTCCACCCTCCACCAGCCACCCTCCTGTCCAAAGCGCTCAGCCTCTGGGATGCCTGCACTCCCTCTCATGCACTGGCTTCTGGTTCTGCTGATGCTTGTCTGGTGTCACGGCTGACACCTGTTCCAGGAGGTCCACTGCCGGGGTCTTGGGTCCAAAGGGTGTGTTCCTCTCCTGGCTCTTCTCTCTTGCTGGTGGAGGGCCCCCCACTTCATACCCAGTAGGATGGCAATCTCAATTGACCCTGTTAATCACACAACTGAATCATGAAGCGTGCTTGGTAGGAGGGACAAGGGTCTGGGGTGCAGGAGCCACATTAAATCGTGCACAACAGTGCACCCTTTCCTGCTCTTGCCTGTGTGCCTGCCATATTGGGGTGTCCAGGGGGAACTCCCCGCCTGGAGGGGCTGAAGAATACCAGACCCCTCCTGGCCAGCACCTTGGTGCATCGAGTGCTTCATGTTGGGCGCTCAGGCCACGGGGAGGCCTCACTCTGGTTGGGAGCTGGGTCTGCGCCCCATCCTGGTGGAGCGCATGGCACCTGTGTCCCAGCGCTGGGCGCTCAGGGCCTGATACGGGGAAGCACAGACGTTGGAAACATTCGAGTGGGGGACATGTCAGCCTCAGCCACACAGCGTGGGGACCTGAGGGGCCGCTGCCTTTGATGCTAAGCCGAGTCCCACATGGTGTGCAGAGCCACAGGGGTCTTAGTGTGGACGCAGAGCTGCCATCTTGCATTGGTCAAGCGCCTTGGTTCTGGGACCCCTGCACGAGGCCCCCTGGGTGCAGCAGACCCAGGAGGAATAGCAAGGTGGGGTCCGGCTTCCCTCAGCCCAAACTCACAGAATCAAGCCCACTGCAGTTGGGTCATCCCCCAGGATGGCGCTCCCAGGGGCCCACCTTTCTGCTGAGCAGTGGGCAGCGGGTTGTACTGCCCACAGTTTGGTTGGCAGCAGGGTGTGCTTAACCACAGAGCCCCCCAGGCCAGCCCCCCTAAACACGCGAGGCTCCTCTGCCCTGGCACCCTGCCGCGCATCCCTTTTCTCCACTTGGCTACGAATTCCCTAGGCTTTGCAACAGTTCTCAACCTGTGAGTCGCAACCCCTTTGGGGTCAAACAACCCTTTCACAGGGGTCACCCAATTCATAACAGTTATGAAGTAGCAATGAAAATAATTTTATGGTTGGGGTTCCCCACAACATGAGGAACTCTATCAAAGGGTCGAGGCATTCAGAAGGTTGAGAACCACTGGTTTAGAACATCCTGCAGGAGCGAGCCTGGCTCCTCCTGTCCCTGCCACAGGAGCCCGGCCCACCAAGGGCGCAGCTCATGTCTGCACGCAGTGTCCCGGCCCTTCTGCCAAGGCTAACTTTACCTGTCAGTCTGTCTAGGGGCCTCGCTGTTGACCAAACCTCAGACTAGTGGCTCAGGCTCACCAGCACAGCATGGTGTCGTCATCGGACAGTGGGGGGACGCGGGAGCCTCTACGGGTGTGCTTCCCTTTGGGCCCTAAGTTGGTTCCCGTGGCAGAACTCTGGCTGCCCCTTCCTGTGGCCTCCCCTGCAGTGCTGTCCAGCTGCTGCCTGACACCCAGACTGGACTGGCAGCTCTTCCCACCCAGAGGGCAGCTCCTCTGGTGTAAACCCCTGCCCTCCCCAGCCCAGCCTCCCTGGCTTGGTTTCCTGGGGACCCTCAGGCCTGCTGGTGCTGAAAGCGGTGCCAGAGCAAGAGGACCCGTTTGGGGCGTTCTGGAATTGCTTCTCTAAGCTGGCTCGATGCAAAGGCACTAGTATACAGTGGTAAAGAGCTCACCATGTGAAGTGGCAGGAGGGACATAGGAGACACCATCTGTGAGCTGCACTTCTGTCTGTCCGTACCCTTGCTGTTGGGTCAGCTCATTGCTACCCACAGTGTGTCAGCCCCTCCCACTGAAAGCTTTCTCTTTTTCCTGACCCCAGCATGACCATGACAGGCCATGATGTCCTCCTTCTCTGGCGGGACTAGTCCCTCCTCATCACAAAGTCTCACCATCCTCACTCTGGGGAGCACTCTGGTTTTACCTCTTCCCAGACCGGCCTTACGGGGCAGGTGCTGGGCTCCCCGTGGCTGCACACTCCAAGACTTCCTGGCACACTCTCCAGACGTCCCATTCCTCTGTGGCCATTGGCCACACCACGGCAGGGGCCTGCTGCACCTTGGCGTCAAAGGAAGGTCGTGGCAGGTTTCTGACGGAGATTTGCCCAGTGCAACGTGCGCTTTGATTCCTTGACTGCTGTTTCCAGGAAATGTCACCGCTGGCCCCTCCCAATCAAACACAGGGGACAAGGTTCCAGGTGCTCGTGTACTTGGGGCCCTGGAACTTCTTTGTCTAGCTGTGGGGGCCCACAGTACTGGCTGGGTGCTCCTGCTCTCCAGAGACCAACTGAGGGAAGGACAGGGTAAGCTCAGGGGTCCAAAGTCCCAGCTCAAGCGACATGACAGTGACGTGACAGTAGCTATGTGCGCCTTGGAGAAGCCTTCTCTGTATCCACCACAGTGGAGGTCACTGACCGCCCAGGCAACAGCCTGATCTGGTGCGCAGCCTCGCCAGTTAGAGTCCCCGTGGCTCACTGTGTCCATGGTGTAAGTGGAGACGTTGACGTACTGGGATGCTGAAGATTGGAACAGGGACATGTGGACAGGTATTGGGCCAACTGTGAGCCCCCACATTCTGCTGAGGCATCTCTGTCAGTAGAGTCAGCCCTTCGGCCCCCATTCAAAGAAGTCCATCCAGCTGTGTCTGAAGAAGGGGCCTGGTGGTGCAGTGGGTTAAGGTGGGAGAGCTCTAACCATGAGCTCAGCAGTTCAAAGCCACCAGCTGCTCAGAGGGTGAAAGATCTTCTCAAAGATTTACAGCCTCAGACACCCCAAGGAGCAGTTGTACTCTGTCCCCTCAGCTCGCTGTGAGTCCATTTAAAGGACTGGCTTTTTCTCTGAAGAATCTGCCCAAGGCTGCCCCTGAGGCAGGTGCCCAGCAGGCACGAGGGAAGGCACCCACCCTCCCACTGTCCCTGCCTCCAGACCCACCATTACTCGTGTCTCAGTGAGCCCTGAAAGTGAGGACAAAAAGGAACGCATGAAGAGGCGTGCCACGCTCCCAGAGTAGGACGAGGCCTCCTTAATGCACGTGGCAGCAAGGTGTGATGCAATGGGGCATAGCTAGTCCGTCTGCAGTCCTGCTCTGGGTCACTAAGTGCTGGTCCTATGCGCAGCATTGCAGCTGCCGCGCCTGGGATAGGAGCCACCAGTTCAGTCAGTTGGTGAGCTGAGACGGAGGCGGAAAGACGGCAGGTACTCCAGGAGGCACCGTGTCCGAGGCGCCCAAGCACTCAACTGTGCAGATCATAACACACTGTGGGTGGCCTTGAGAAGGACACATGTGCGAGGAACTTGTGTGTGGCTCAGGAGGCAGTTGTGCAAACAGAACACGGGAATCGCGCGTGGAGTAAAATCAGGAGAGAGTGTGCCGGGGTTGCATCCTTGCACCACAGGTACGCAGACGCAGGCTGAGCAGTCATCCGGGAAGCTGGATTCTACGAAGACAAATGTGTCGGCAGGCTTCTTCACCACCGGAAGTACACCAGTGACAACCTTGCTCGCTGAAAGTGGCGAGAGGACTTGAAGCGCTTTCTGATGAAGATCAAGGACTGCAGCCTTCAGGATAGATTCCACCTCAAGGAAAGAAGACCCCAATCCGCACACCTGGAGCCACGGGGAACATCACGGGCGATGGAGGACAAGTTGAGGTTGTCAAGGACTTTGTCTTGCTTGGATCCACAATCAATGTTCGTGGAAGCAGCTGTCAAGAGGTCAAAAGATGTGCCGCGTTAGGTAGACCTGCTGCACCAGACCTCTTCAGAGTGTTGAAGAGCAAGGACGCTACGTTGAGGACTAAGGTGCGCCTGACCCAAGCGATGGTATTTCCCATCGCCTCACATGCTGTGAGAGCTGGACACTGGATAAAGAAGACCAGAGAAGAATCGGTGTATTTGAATTGTGCTGGAGAAGAAGATTGAAAGTACCATGAAAAAAATAATAATACAGTTTTCGATATTTTCTGCTATCTTTTCTATTGAGGTGTTTTGTGTGGTGTTTTTTTTTTTTTTTGCTTTTTGCTTTTGTCTAGTCAATGTTGTGGGGTTTGTTGCTCGCTTCCTATTTGTTTTGCATGGTTTTGTGTATATGAAACCCAGGATAGGTTAACCTATAGAGACGGTAATTGGGTTAATAATTAACTAGGGGAATCATAAGGAGGGGTGGGGGTGGGAATCAGAAACTAACAATGAATACAGAAGAAAATGTTCTGAAATTGACTGGTGATGATGGCATAATTCTTAATATGATCAAACAAAATGATATGATATATTTAGCATATACTAATAAAATTATTTTTAAAAAATAATAATAAGAGAAAGAACCATGGACTGCTAAAAGGACAAGCCAGTTGTGATAGGGTTTTTCGTGCCAATATGGCTCCCATAGGAACACGTGGGCAAAGTTTAGCCTGTCAATCAGGTCAGGCCTTGATTGGAGGGAGGCTGAGATAAACGGCCTCTTACTTTCTCCCTGGTGATCAGAGCAGCACGCTGCTGCCTGCGTTAGCTGCTCTGCGCGGGGCTCCTCGTGGGTCAGGTCACCATGCCTGCAGCCCTATGCCTTGAGGTTCCAGCGTGACCTGCGTTGCTAAGCTGCTGCACTACCGGCCCCTGTGATCCCTCCACAACCTCTCATCACCCTGCTGTTGCCGCCTCACCTTGCCATGTTTGCTGCCTTGACCTTGGACCAGTGGCCAGCGTGAATTGGAAGGACCTTCACTATATTAGCTGTCCCAGGAAAGTGAGCTGGACTGAGCCCTTCGTACTGCTGTGTGTACTAATTAGCTGTTGTATTCCTTTTCGCTGTATAAAGCCATCCTTATATATATAATCATAAGTATCCTGGCTTTGTTTCTCCAGAGAACCCTGCCTAACACAATGGGTACCAGAAGTGGTTCTAGAGAAACAAGGTCATAAAACTGGGTTTCCTGAATTGGTTCTCCAGCCTGAGTAGGTCTAACAGTACCGAGAATGCTGCCTCTACCCCTAAAGGCATAGATAAGTCTGCCACTCTTACTAGAGAGGGTGGTGCTGATCCATGGTGTGAAGTGGCAAAGCCAGTATCCACACTATCACCACCAACAGATGAAGTGCTGGTGAGAAGGGAGGCTCTGGGTGATCGTGTGTTTGGTATTTTCCAGCAGTTTTGTCGGGATGAGTATAGCGAGGGAAGCTGGTTGGCTGGTCCTTCTTACAATAGAAAACGTGATCAAGGAAAGGGATCATCTCAGAACCTCAGAAGCACGTCTCAAGTGCAGAATAACAGACCTGACACTTTCTGCATGTGCTACAAAGGAGAGTCTTCTCTCCTCTAGCAATAGAGCTGACGTTGCCGAAAACCACATCCAGGGTCCCTTGATCTGAGTACCTGAATTACAGCGTCAGCGGACCTGCAGGTCTAGAACAGTGTCTGAGATTAAAGTAAGAAAGAATTGGGACCCTGAAATATGGGATGGGAACACATGGGCTGATGATCCAGAAGAGGGGGCTATTGAGCCCTTAGAATCTATTGAACTACCTCAGTCAATAGCTCCACACCTCCCACTTAAAGGGATGAATACATATTGATAAAACAACTCACACTTGAGCAGATTAACCAAACTGGTCACGCTGGAGCATTGCCTGGGGGAGGTGCCTTACAAGACACAGGCGCTCCAGCCTATACCCAGGCTCTCCTGGAGAGCCCCCGGAAGCCCCCCCCAATTATTTCCTCTAGTTCTGTAAGGAGAATGAAGTCTCAGGAAGTTCCTGAAAGGGAGGTTCAGATGATGACCCAGGAAGAAGAGCACTGTGCTCCAGTTTTCTAACACAACAGTGCAAGCAGAAGCCTGGGGAGTTTGGTGGGAATGATTATGAAGGGTGTGGGACACTGGTACAATGAATGTGTTCCCTGATGTGGAGCAAATTCTTCCTTCAGCGTCTCAGCATGAGAAGTTGAGAGGATCTCATTCAGTGGTTCTCAATCTTCCTAATGCCAAGACCCTTTAATACAGTTCCTCATGTGGTGACCCCAACCATAAAATTATTTTCGTTGCTACTTCATAACTGTAATTTTGCTACTGTGATGAAGCGGGCGAGCCCTGTGAAAGGGTCATTTGACCCCCCCCAAGGGGTTCGAGACTCTGTTAGTCTGGGTACTTTAGAGAAACAAATCCCCAGAAACTCATATGTATAAGAGAGAGGTTTATATAAAGGGTAAGTGCACATCAAGAAAACATCCCAACCCAGTGCTGCCCAAGCCCAAAGTCCAACATTAACCCTTATGTCTGACACCAATCCACAAAGACTTCCTCCATCTCACAAAACACAGACTATGACGCCGACTGCAGGAGGAAAGCTGAGTCAGTGAGTGTGTAAGCATCTCAGCGCTGCCAGGGGTCTCCACACGGCTGCTCCAGCACCCAGGGCTGCATCGGGGTAGGTCCATGTGGCTTCTCAGGGATGTCTCACAGGAAGTGAGCCTTGCCAGCTGAAGCAGGAACTGGCTAAGGCAGCTGCACCCTGGTCCGACCATCAGAGAGCAAGAGACCAGCGAACTAGAAAGGCTCGGCTCACCGAGCCATTTATCTCGCTGCCCTTCAATTAACCCCACGTGTGTTTATCAGCCAGGTTGGCACAATAAACTTTAACTCAGAGACCCACAGGTTGAGAACTGCTGATCTAATTGCTTATTTAGTTGGTTCACTGAAGCATGGGCTGCCAGATAGCCTAGATTAGACCTACTTGAGATACCTGACCTACCTTGGTACACTGTAGAATAAGGTATCTATGAATCAACTAAGTCCACATGGAAGAAGCACACCAGCTTGTGTGATCCAAAGATGACAATTACAAAATTCCAATATGGTGAAGGGAAAAATATCAGAGCTAAAAGTATGAACACCCAATAAATAGGAGGCTATGGAGGACAGTGAGAGCCCAAAACCCATCTGCAGAGTCTATCTGGTCCAGCGGTTCTCAACCTGTGGGTCGCGTGGGCCCCTTGGGGGTCGAACGACCCTTTCACAGGGGTCGCCCGATTCATCACAGTAGCAAAATTACAGCTATGAAGTAGCAATGAAAATAATGTTATGGTTGGGGGCGCCACAACATGAGAAACTATTAAAGGGTCTCGGCGTTAGGAAAGTTGAGAACCACTGGACTCTAGTCAGACAGCTGCTGGCAGATCCGCTCTAGCCCCAGGCAAGAGTCTCAACAGCCTCACCATCAGGCAGAGACCAGTGTAGTCTTGATTATTCAGGATCGAACTCATAGTGGGCCAGGTGACCTCCCTTATAGACACAACCTGAATTGGTTCTGGGCGCAAGTATCCTTTACTTGTTCATGACAGAAGTTTCTTCCCTGCCTTTTTGAATGTGGATGGGGGAGTCTTTCGTTCTTAATCACTGTTTATATTATTACTTTATCCTTACCACCTTATTTCGATTTTGGTTTGTATTGTTTCTGTTGGGTTTCCCAGTTTGTGACCCGCAGGAGGAGTAGATGCACAGAGATCATAACTGATACCAGGGTTGATGGGAGTGTAGGGGTGGGGGTGAGTGACAGGGAGGGAGAGGGGATTACAGGAATAAAAAAGGGAGCAGGGAGGGAGCACTAGAACTGACTGTGATTGTACAACTTATTTTAAAGGCAATTTAACCAGGAGGGGGGAAATGTTCTAAAATTGACACATTCTTTTAAAAAAAATCATTTTATTGGGGGCTCGTACAACTCTTATCACAATCCGTTGTGTCAAGCACTTTTATACATTTGTTTCTCTCATCATTCTCAAAACATTTGCTTTCTACTTGAGCCCTTGGTATCAGCTCCTCATTTTCCCTCTCCCTCCTTGCTCCCCCCTCCCCCATGAACCCTTGATAATCTACATTATTATTATCATTTTAATTGACATGTTCTAATGATTGCACAATTCTCCTTGATATGCTTGAACTATTGAATTGTATGGTATGTAAATTATGTGCCAGTACAACTGTTATTTAAAAAGAAGTATCCAAAAGTTTAGGGAAATTGGTATGTTGGAATGGATCTAGCAGGATAACCCCATATGAGTGCCCAAAAAAGGAGTACCCTGAGGACATACCTTTCCCCACAACCATAGGAACACGTTTGTGCAGTGGGCCCCAGCGTATCCGAAGACTCCGGCGATTGCTGTTTTATGTGCGCCAGGATTAACAGTGGGCACTGCCCTGTGTGAACTCCGACATTTGCCCACAATGGGGCTGATTGGGCCCCGTGGTGGTAGGGGCAGGTGTGAACACTGAATCAACAAGTTTCTGGAGTAATCAGAGCAGCCTGTCTTGTGTGGACTAACAGCATTGACTACTTAGCCACAGTGTCCCTAGGAGTGAAATCCATGGGAAACCTACTATTTCCATGATCTATGCAGGCAGAAGAATGCGAGATCAGGTGAACAGCAATTCAACTCCAATCACCAGAATAGAGTCACGACCACTCAATCAATTCCCAGACCTGAGCCAGTTAACAACAGACCCACAGCCCCTTGAGTGAGGGGAAGGCTGGGTTCCTTTGAAGAAGGACCCTGCTACATCACCAGAGGTTTATTTTGTTAGTCTTTCTTCCCCACAAGGGACTGTTCATTGGGGGAAAGGAAATAAACTTTTGGGGGATTACTGGACACTGACTCTAACTGACACTAATTCCAGGAGACCCAAAATATTTTAAAAGCCACCAGTCACAGTGGGGCATATAGAGGTCAAGTTATCAATGGAGTCTTAGCTCAGGTTTGCCTCACAGTGGGTCCAGTGGGCCCCTCAACCCATCCTGTGGTTATTTCCCCAGTTCCAGAATACATCATTGGAATAGACATACTTAGTAACTGGCAGACCCCAGAAATGTGGACTAAAGGATATATGTAGAAAAGGTGTCAGGGTATGGGACCCTGACAGTCAAAGGGGTCCTTAGGCGTGACTGGGATCATGGAAAATTGTGGGAAACCAAGAAGTGGGAAGGGTGTGCGGACGCGTTCCCGCTGCTCATCATGAAGGGGCTGGGAGGCCGAGTGGTGGAGGGAGGCCTGCATCCCCGCCACACTCTCCTGACTAAGACTTGTCCCCGCAATCTCCCCCTCGGAGGCCACTTAAAGCTGTTCCTAGTGAGCACACTCAAGCTCCTGCCTGGGAGAGCAACCAGACCTGACTTCCTGCCCCATCCTAGGGGCAGCAGACTCCCTTCTGCCTCCATCACAGATTGTTCCCCTGGAGGCCAAGGCTACGCCTTCATACTCTAGGAGCTGCCCACCTTGTTACGTGGGTGCCTTCCTGTCAAGTGCATGCCTCCAGTACCTCTCCTACCGATTATGTGCGTCGAACGACCCCTTCACGGGGGTCACCCAATTCATAACAGTAGCAAAATGACAGTGATGAAGTAGCAACAAAAATAATTTTATGGCTGGGGGTCACCCCCACATGAGGAACCGTATTCAGTGTCACGGTATCAGGAAGGCTGAGAACCACTGCTCTAGCACATCCCGCCCTGTTACCGATGTGCTTACCGGAGCTTGCTAGCGCAGCCTACACTAGCGGCTGCAGAGTGCATTAGCTCTCTCTCCAGTCCGGTCTCCATGGAAGAGGTGAGTGAGCCCTTGCATGCCTGGTTTGATATTTCTCTCAATTTACCTTTGGATTATACAACCGCCCTTTAAGGCCCATTCTGTTGTGGAGGCTGCTCCCCCACAGAAAATAATTCAGACAGACAGACAGCGGGGCACAGGGGCTCCTTGTCCCTGTGTCAAGGCCAAAGGCGTGAATGGATACATTTAGTGGGGCTTGCAGCTCTTTCAAAAGGAATACATATCATCAGTGAATGCGTAATGTTATGAACAGGCAAGAAGAAGAAGATCTCACACTCCCCAGGGGAGCAATCTATGCACAGTATCAGCAGGAGAAGTCAGAGGGGGTTTGCTGCACGTGACAGTGGGCTGGGCTGTAGAGCCTGATTGCTCTTTATCTACAGACAATCCTCAGGCATCGGGAACAGCCAGACGCTGGGATGATTCATCTTATGTGGAAGCTCCTTTACGACAGTTCCTTTATGTGGGAGGTTTGGAGGGACTGTGTTCCGTCCTGAGGGTGAGGCTTAAGACTTATTTATAGCTCATCACCAGGAGGGTCTTCCCCAACCGGAGTCAGCTCTCCAGACCCTTAATGATGAGCAGAGAGGGTTTAGCTGCGTGACATGGTCCCGTAGTTTCCCACAATTCCCCTTTTTGTATGATGTTTTAAGTTTGAAAGGGCTGCATAAACTTTCTGACTTTGCTCCACTTTCCAGGGCTTTCTGCAGAAACAGCAAGCAGTGGTAAAGACAGAGATGGTGACAGTAAGCAAAGCAGTTAATCCAGAGCTTAGGTTATGCGATAGGCTTTGAGCCCATCCTTAAATGCATTGAAAATCTCCCTTTTTAGCTGTTTTACATCTAAGGAGATGTTTCCCTTAAGTCCTTGACATGGTTTCTAGTTAAGGACCCATCACGTAAGGGTCTGTTATACGAATAAGGGGTACACAGACATCAGTCATAGTCCCATCTGGAAGGCTGGTGTACCTCAGCCACTTCTGAGGAGCGTCGAGAAGTTGAGAGCCTGACTACGATCCTAGAGGGTCTTTCTGGTGGAAATTGTTAGAAATCTCAGAAAGGCAAAAACCAGGAATGAGTGGTGTCTTCTGATAAGAAAGCAGGTCTTTCAGAGGTTTCTGTAAGAGGGCGAGCTCCGAGCGGCCTGTCCCGTCCCCCATGCCCCCTCGGAGGAGACCTGCCCTCCAGGCGTTCTCTTTCACCTGAGAAGATGCATACAAATAGGCCCTCCCTGGGGGCTGCTAGAACCTGGGGATGGAATGATTGTGAAGGGAATTGGAAGTTGCTTCTTTTCCTTGGCCGTGTTTGCACCCTCCTTCCCCTGTGGAAAAAAGCTTGCAAACCTGGATCCCAAAGGTGATTTTCGTCCTCCCACCAAGTCTTTTCACGGTGGGCTTTCTCTGTAAGGGTAGAGAGGTCATTTTCTGCCATCTTTTTGTTAAACGTTTTTGTTGGAGAGAAAAAGATGGGGGCTGCCGAAGCTACACGAGGGTTGTCATGTATCCGTAGAACCGCTTGCCTTCCGCCTTTTGTCTTAGGGGTTGAGATTCTAAACCGCCGTCATTGCAGTCCACTTAGACAGTTTACGCAGCTATGTAAATGCAGAAGCTCTGCTTTCGGAGACAGGGCAACCCAGTCGCTGTCCAGTCAGCCATAACAAGCTGACCCCGAATGGCACTGCTGAGCCCTGATGACCCCACAGGGTAAACCCCAGGGTGCAGAGGCTCTTCCGTGTGGCTTTGTCTTTGTTTTTCTCTTTTCTTTTTCTGAATTAATTACAGAACAGATCTCTTTCCCATAACTTTTTAGGGTTAAGCGTGAGCGCAGGCCTAATTAAACCGTACTGCTCTCTAGGATCTGTACACTGTAGGGTTTTTCCACTTTGCCATAGTTTTTTCCTGGCTAACTTCTCCTTCAGACTTTTGATCAATAACCCCAGGAACAATGTGAACACCTTGAGACTTTAGGTCAGGCTTTCCTAAAACCAGAACTACTGTTCCCTCTGGTAGCTGGGGGTCCCCCTAGGACCAGCTCAACTTCTATTGACTGGTGAGACCTACTGCTCTTCCCTCTGCTGGCAGGAAAGTTCGGACTGGAACTGGGCTCCCCAGGCTCCATTGAGTGGGGTTCACTCGAAGCACCCCCCACCCTCCATTTCCCTGCTGGGTTGGTTGTGCTGCCTGATGGGGCTCCTGCGCAGAGCCCTGGCGGCCCGGGGCCACTCACAGTTGGTGAGTTCAATGAGGGTGTCACTGGCCTCCTCTCTGGAAATGTAGGGTTTTCCCGCAGTTCAAATATTTCCCCTTTGGTTTAGTTTCTAATTTTCCTTTTTTGCCTGTTTCTCTCTCTCCTCTTGAAAGCAAAGGTGCCTTCGGTTCCGTTCCAGTTTGATGCTGATCTAAAGCTCTATTGCTCCTGGGCTCCCTCGGGGTGGGGCACAGAGGCTTTTGCCATGAGGTTCTTTCTGCTTAGGGTCGAAACCTGTTCTTCTGGTTTCTTCTAACAGTTCTTCATACTCATTCAAAGAGATTTTAGTCTGCTTTTTAAAATTTGGACAGCTCTTACAAGACTCCTTACTACACTGCCCCTGACCTCCCGGTTTCTTCGCTTCTTCTGTCTGCAGAGGCTCTAACTCGGTCTTAACTCGTATCCACAGGGACCAGGTCTTAGCGGGCCTGGTCTCCCCTCCCCTGTTTGCTTCCTCGACATTTTCAGTGACCTTTCCCGGCCCTTCCTCAGGAAACCAGGGGTTGTACATTTTCACCACCTGTAGAAAACCATTCATTTGTCTTTTCCTTATTGCTACCCTGTTGTTTCCACCAAGGGGCCAGCCTGATACAGTAAGTTTTACTCAGACTTACTCTGACTTTGCCCTGGTCTATCAACAAATCCCCCAGCCGAGTTCTCACTTCAAGGTAACTCCCCAATCTCCTCTTCCTCGGCAGGGTCGCAAAGCCGTTGTGTGAGTCCACTCTCCTCTTCACGGAGTCTTTCCTTGGGGTCCCTGTTCTTTGTCACAAAGACCCGCTTCCAGTAACTCTCCACGCGCACTCTGCTAGAAGGAGCACACAGGGCTGGAGCGGACCACTGCTGTGGAGAACGGTAATGAAGAAGCTAGAGCAGCAGCTACAAGCCGGCCAGGGGCTAACTGGAACAGGCCACCAAAGGTTCCGATTCAAATCTAGTTAAAGTAAAGGGAAATTAGAACAAGTCCACGAGAACCCAAATACGAGACCATCTCAAGAACAGATTGGATGCGTCGAGCACTAATGACACAAGACCTGTGGGCTGGGGGTGTCATCCGGAACATCGCTTAGGAAGAAAACGAAAGGCCATTAGAAAAACAGGAAAAAAAAGATCAAAGTGGGCGTCAGAAGAAACTTGCTCATGATCATAGAGCAGCCAAAGAAATGGGAGAAAGGATGACATCAAAGAACTAAACAGAAAATCCCAAAGGGCAGCTCGAGAAGAGAAAGTCGTGTTCCCTGGGGTAGCACACCCAGAAGGAGGGACACACTCAGCATATCTTAGATGGAAGAAAAAGTCAAGCCGCGACTTGCAACGTTGAAAGATTCTGTTGGCCAAGTAGTAAACGATTAAGTAATTAAGAGGATGGACGTCAAAGAGGCACCAAAAGAAGATGGCAGAATACTCAGAGTCACTGTGCCAAAAAGCCAGCACCCACCATTCCAGGAGGCAGCATGTGATCAGGAGCCAATGGTGCCGAAAGCAAGGAGCCCAAGACACGCTGAAGGCATCCGTGACAACACAGCCCCAGGAACTGACGGGGTTCCAACCAACGAAGGTGCTGCAAACTGACGCAGACCTACATATCTGAGCCAAATCCGAAGACAGGTGACCCAGCCGTGAACAACATCACCATTGGATTTAATGAAATGTCAGGGCATTTCCAAATTCAGGTCCAGCCCCACGCTCTTGTCCTTGTCCTGTTCCTGCCCCTCCTGCCCCTGCCGCCCAGGGGGCAGACTCACTGCGGACCTGGGGTGGCCTGTGTGCGCTGTTAGGAACCCTAACAGCATGAACTGAAGCACTCCACATGGCATTGGGCCATTTAACTGGGGTGTCCCAGGAGACCGTGACCCCAAGCCCCCACAGCAAGGAGCCAGGTCCCATGGGGTGTTGGGTGGGGGCACAAGCAGCTTCAGGCACGTGCTTCTGGTCAGTCTGTCTGCTGCCCCACAGCTGGTGTCACCCCAGTGACACCCTGGCTGCACCCAACCAACGAGCGGGGCCACCCCACCACCGGCGGCTGCCTGGGCTTCTATCACCACAGATGGAGTTGGGGTGCCCTGGGAGCGGCAGCCCCCACTTCCTCCGCCTCTGTCCTGGAAGCCACACAGGCCTCCTTGCCTGGGCCCTTTTGGCCTGAGACAGTCTGTCCTGTGACTGACTCATTTCACCCACCACCCTGCCCCCCAGACGTCCCGAGTCCAGCGCCCCAAGTTCTGCTCCCTGTGTGCGCATGGCTTCTGTAGGATCTGCTCATGGGCACTAGGTAGTCTCTGTTCTGGCTGCAGTGGACAGTGCTGCAGGAGACACAGTGTGCCTGTCCCCATCTGTTTCAGCCTTGCCTTTCAATTTGGACCTTCAAGGACCTGCTGGTTGGTCACTCACTCAGCGAAGGTGTTCATGGAGGGGCTGCCTTCCCCTGCAGGAGTCTCCCCGGGGAGTCCTCTACTCTCCCCTTCTCTACGGAGAGCCCCTGGGGCTGGGGCCAGCATTCAGGCAGCTCTGGGCTCCTAGGGCAGCAGGGGCAGGGACTGGGTCTGTGTGAGAGCAGCTGTGACCGGTTGTCCCTGTCCCCAGATCTTCACGCCTGGAATTGCCACCGCTGCCTCCTTGGAGGATGGGCTCAGAAGTCCCTGCTGGTGACATCGCTGCTGCCCCTCCTGCCAGCGAACCTGCTGCTGGTGACCTGGCCTGTGACTCCGCCTCTGACCCTGTTGCCTGTGACCTTGCTGCTGGGAACCTCGCCACCCCCACCACTACCGGGGATCCTGCTGACGGGGACCCCGCCACTGCCACTGCTGGTGAGCCCTGGTGACACTGTCACTTCCCGTAGGCCCTGTCTGGTAGCACCAGGAGTTTGCAACTGGGTGGGATCTGGGGCGGGGTGGGGTCTGATGTGAGGTCAGGTGAGGGGTGAGGGTCAGGGTCCTGCTCCAAGTGAGGGTGAGCATGGGCAGCTCCTGGACAAAGAGTCTAACATGCAGGACCCCTCCTCTCTGAGTCAGGGGTGGGGGGAGCTGCCCTGCTCAAACTGGGGGTGGATCGCGGGGCTCAGAAGATGGAGTAGGCTGTATCGTGGAGCCTTGTGTGTGGAGATCTGGGGTTGGGCCAGGGAAAGGGGATCCCAGTGTTTCCAGGGGCCTCATAAGCTCCCCACTGTTTTCACAACCAGATCAGCCCAGCAGAACCACCCCACTCCCACCCCCACCCCCGCCACCTCTTTTCGTCACCCCTGTGGCATGGTGTCTTTGAAAATGCCCCACTGGCAGGTCGTAAGAGGTCCGGGCACTCGGCTACACTTTTTCCCAAAAACAAAACCAAGAACCCGAGCCAGCTACCACGGACGGACGGGGTTGGGGCAGCCATACCCCAGAGACGAGACACGAGGGGTGTCTGCATTTGGCCGGACTGGTTCCCAGGAGCCCAGGGTCCAGCCCTGCTCTTGGGCAGTGTCTGCCAGGCAGCTCAGCCTGTGCAACCAAGCAGCCCATCTCCTTGGAAGCCAAGTGCCCAGTCTCCCAGATGGCACCCCACAGGTGGGACTGTCTCCTAACTGGGCTTCCAGATCCCGCGGCCCTCTGCTGAGAGACCAGGATCAGCCTCTGCATGGCCCTGTCAGAGGGCCCTGCAGGAGGCTGTGCGGGAGAGCTCTCCCGGGGCAGTGCACACTGTGCTGGGAGGGAGGGAAGGAGGAAGGGGGCATGGGGAGACCTGTCAGTTCCCTCGCCTGCCTCTCCTGCCCGGGGGTGGGGTG
>NW_022103922.1:469107-470108 GCF_000313985.2 Echinops telfairi
CCCGCCAGACCAAGAACCCCAGTGAAAGGGAAAGTCTTTGTCTCATGGTCTGACCCCTCGAGGTGCTGGCTGCTCCAACCACAAGTCCTCAGAGAGGAGTGGAGTAGCCTACAAACCCCGTCAGTAAAAATGAGAGGTGCAGGGAGCAGGCAGGGGACGTCCAGGGGCTGCAGCCAGACTGCTGGGCACTGGATTCCCATCAGATGTCCCTAATGAGCCCTTGGCTGAGCCCAGCTGTGCCAGGGCAGGCAGGGTGAGTAGGTGGTTGTCAGCCTGTCCTCAGCCCAAGGGCTAGATGGCAGACTCTGACAGCAGTCAAGAAAGGTGGCTCCACCCTCAGTGCCCATGCCCTGTCTATCACGGCCCTGCTCCACACCAGCCCCGACTCCCCACAGCTCCCAATGTGCTCGTGGCCCCACTGAGGACATACCAAGCAGGGACATGTTTGCGGAAGGAGGCTGGAACCCAGATGGTGAGGGAGGAGGAGGGGTCCTGGGGGACACTGCCACCACCAGGGGCCTGGGGCCCTATAGGGACAAGGGATAGTGGTGGAGCTTCACTTGGAGGTGGTGGATCTGACACTCAGGATCAGTGAGCCTGGCCCCGCTGCCTGCTGTTGGGCCCAGCTCACCCACTCTCCGGAAAGCTGCTGGGTTGAGGGTACTGACCTCACACCTGCAGCTGGAGAGGCCCTCCACACTGCCCCCCACCCCCGCACCCTGATCCGGAAGGCAGGGCCCCACCCAATGTGTGCTGAGCTCTCACACCCTCCCTCTCCAGGGTGTGGAACATGGTAGAGCCTTGGATTTGGAGCTTGAGGATAATGGGGCTCCCCACTTTTTAAAACCCCCTCCCATTTGTCTTCTTTTCATCCTTGCATTGGGAGCTCTCATGGATGTCCCACCACTGCACAGTGCATCCCATCCTGTCCCACCACTCCATAGTGCATCCCATCCTGTCCCACCACTCCATAGTGCATCCCATCCTGTCCCACCACTCCA
>NW_022103922.1:472470-493991 GCF_000313985.2 Echinops telfairi
AGTGCATCCCATCCTGTCCCACCACTGCACAGTTCATCACGTCAAGCAGTGTTGTACAATCACTACCACAGTCAGTTTCAAAACATCTTTCTTCTTGAACTCCTTGACGTCAGCTCCCCTGTGTCCCAGGAACCTACCCCCCAAGAACCCTTATTTTTTCTTTTTTGCCCTTTATATTCCGACTGCGGCATTGCCTGATATTTTACTCCTGAAAACTTGGCTTTCTGCAGCAGATGCACTTTAGTGGAGCGCCCCAGGCCACCGTCCCCTCCTGGTTGCCCCACAGGCCTTCCTTGCTTCCCTTGCCCTCCTGTTGGCCACATGGGGGCCTTCTCTCCCTAGCCTCGCTTGGGGAGGGGTGACCCCTGCAGGGAGCAAGGTAAGTTGTCCTGCCCACAGCTGGGCTCAGGTCAGATGTCTGCAGGGCCCACTGAGTCCAAGGGGCAGCCCCTGCCCCCGACCCCTGCCTGCTGTCTCCCTGCCCCACGCTGGGGTCAGCATTACCCCAGTGGGTTTCCACGGAATGCGGCGGGTTTCAACAGTGAAGTTACGCTTGGGTCCCTGTCAGTGCTGGGTGCTGTGATCCTGTGCCCTGGCCTCAGCCGGGTAGTCTGGGACCCCCTGCGTCTAGCTCTGAGCCGCCACCTCTCCCTTTCAGTGACATGGGGCTCTGAGTGCCCCTCCCCCCATCACCCCGGTGGATGCATTCCGGGCTTAGCGGGCACTTGAGTGTGAAGGTCTGGTTTGGGAGGGTGGCCCTCAGCTCTGCAGAATGTCACATAACTCGCTTATCTTACTCCCTCAGATAAACATCTCTCCACATCCTGTTTTTCTCTGTCACATGGACAGGAAGCCAGTGATTGTTCGAGATGTGCGTCAGTGTGGCCCTGCTGCTAGGGGTGCTGCGACGCCCCCTCGCCACACCTCCAGCCCCACCCTCTCACACACAGCTGCCCCAGTTCCACCCCTCCACAGCTTCCCCCAGCCCCACTCTCTCACCTCCAGCCACTTCCACCCACCCACATTCCCAGTCACCCATACCTACACCTGTATCCACAGCCATCTACACCCACCTTGCCCAGTTACCTACACCCAGCCACCCACACCTGCACACACCCATGCCTACACCCCCTGCACCTACCCCTCCCAGTGCCTACACCCTGCCTGCGGCTCAGGCTTTCCAAAGCCTTCTCCTGGGGTCTTGTGGGACCATGGGTGAGGGCGTCATGGAGAGTGCACAGGGTCATGGGGCCTCACAAAAGGAACAAGCTCTGGGAGTGCGGGCCCTGCTGTGCTTGGGAGCGGGGCCTCTGCTGCCCAGAGAGATGGCACACCTGGGACATGTGGGTAGAGCAGTGGGCAGTGCCACCCAGTCGGGACCAGTGATGCTGTTCCCAGAATTCCTCTTTCCAGTGGACAGCTCTCCCCTCACCGTGCTGGTCTCTGCGCTCCTGCCTTCTGCTGCATTCGTCCCTGGGGCTGACACTTCTTGTTCTCACTGATTTCACTGCTGTGCATCTGGCTCCTGGGGAACTGTAAAACTGGGCCTCGCAGTGTACCTAATGTCAGGCTTGGGGCTCCCTGTCTGAGTGAGCTGGAGGGAGCTGCATCTCTGTGGCAGGTTTCTGTGTGTGCGGGGCAGAGAGGGTCCCCTCTGTCCCCAATGATCACAGTGGGGGCAGGGTCTGCGGGGAGGGGACACGACCCACCCCTTTGTCCTGTGTTGGCGGAGCCAGCCTTGCTTGCTTGCTCACGGCTGCTCTGGGGGTCTGGCCCCCATCTGACCTGCAGCTGCTGTGACAGGATGGGTGTGGAGAGGGCAGGGGGGAAGCTGTGGCCCTATCCCAAGGAGCGGGGAGTGCAGACAGGGGAAAGGAGACAATGAGCCCAAAGGTGACACACACTTTCCTCCCTCATACCTGGGAGACCGCCTGCTCTCCTTGCTGCTGCCCAAGGGTTGCTCCCTTCCATGCGCCTGGCCCCTGGCCCTATATGGAGACTGCTTTTGCCCCTTCTGCCCTTGGGGGGAGTACGGGGTGGGCACCAGGTAGGCAAGGTGTAGGGGACTGAAGGGGCTCCAATATTGGCCACACAGCTGTGGCCATGACTGTAGTGGTGACGGTAGCAGTGACTGGTGGTGGTTGTGGTGGTGACTGTGATGACTGTGGCCATGACTATGGTGATGACTGTAGTGGTAAATGTGGCCATCACTGTAGTGGTCACTGTGGTGGTGACTGTGGGGGCTGCGGTCGTCGGGAAGGCTTTGGGAGTGGTTGGACTTTGGGGGAGCTGTAGCCCTAGGGAAAGAGGTGGAGGGAGGTAGGGGAGAGTGGGCAGGCAGAGACCATATGACAGGCCTCGTATGGTGGATGCTGAGGGTGAGCTGGGCTATAACTTGACATGGTAGCCTTAATATGGTTACCTGGGGCTTGAACTTGTTGGCCCAACATCCCCTCCTTGCCACAGCCAGTGCGGCTGAAAAGTGAGGCCGGGCTGCTGGTGAAGCCCACCCAGTGAGTACCAGGGCCAGAGCAGGCCACTAGCCACAGGGAGGGCATCAGCCAGCCACAGGGAGCAGTGGGACCTGCTTCCCCAGACCTCGGCAGAGCCTCACCACCTGCCTGCCCCCCCCCTAGGCCGAGACCCGCTTTGGCTCCTGCAGGCGCTGCAGGCACGGTGGCCCACCAAGGAGCAGCAGCAGGTGAGGGTGTGACTTCTCTGCCATGTGGGGGGTGGGGAGAGAGTCGGGGGGGCACAGGACCCCCGCACACATGGCCTGCCCAGGATAGGGGGACTGTGGCAGGTCCATCCGCTGAGTGCTGCAGGAGACAAGTGCCTAGTGGCCCTACCCTGCCTGTGCCCAAGCTGTGTTGGCGGCCGCTGCTCGCAAACTGCCCGCTGGGGACCGGGGTGGAGGGGTGGGGCCAGAGTCCTTTCCCTGCTGCAGCCAGGCCTTGCTCTCTGTGACCCCTCTCTCCCGCCCCACTCTGCCCAGTGGCTCTGCTTCGGGCTTAGGACAGTAGGCCCATGACCGGGTCGTTCTTTCTCCTTGTCTAGCGCAGGCATGTGGGGGTGGCTGTCTGGGTACCCCTCTCCCTGCTTTCTTCCCGTGGTGTTTGTCTCTGGCTTCGCTGCGCCGGGTGGAGGAGCGTGGCCGGGGCTGCTGGGGCTTGCTCCGTGGTTATGTGGTGGAAACAGTCCAGGTGCTGGCTGGGGTTAGGGTGGGGAGGTGGGCTCCTGCCAGGAGAGACTGTGTCACCTCTGCTCCTGTCTTGCTGGCCAGAGCTGGCTCCTGGGAGCAGAGGAGGGCTGGCCTGTCCGGTGTCCAGCTAGCCTGCCAGGGGACGTGGCTGCAGTGGCTGCGAGGGGGCAGTGGCTTGGGTAGGCTCTTAGGGCAGGATTAGGCTGCCTAGTTCTTGGAGCTCATTCCGGACAGGCACTAACGAACGTCCCAGTCTCCCTTGAGCTTCTTCAGACCTGCACCCCGCCCCCACCCCCACCCCCTGCCACACGCTGCTCCCTCCTCCTGTCGACTTCTCTCTCAGTTTGTTCATGATCTGACACACTGGTGTGTACAGCAGACCCTGGCGGACGTCTGCTCCTCCTCCTGGTGGGCTATGGCCAGTCAAGGGAGGTGGCCACTCAGGAGAGCCGGCCACGCTGGGGGAGCTGGCCACTAGGGTGGGCAGCCACTCCTTGTTTCATGCTTGTTCCTTGTGAGCGCAGCTTGGTAGAACGCTGCCCCTGGTGGCCAGAGGTCGCAAGTGTCACATAAAAGCAAACTGCTACCCTTGGGTCCAGGACCAGCAGGACTGCCCCTCGGGTTCCCTTCAAGCAGCCCAGCACGGAACCCAGTGGGCCACCAGGGCGACCTTCAGCGATGGGCAGGCCCCTCCCCTGCATGGAGCCCACGGCCCATACCTTCCTTCACCCGCGGTTCTCCATTTATCACGATGTTACCTGTGGGTTTCTCTTGAAAATGAATACAAGACAGGCCCCAAGAAGATGGGTGCTAAATAGGCTCCTGGTGTCAGCCACCCCCGTGCTCCGTCTCGAGGCTCCTCACGGGGTGCAAGGAGATGGCTCCCGCTGTGGGTGCTGGTGAGCCCCAGGTCACCACTCAGATGTCCGTCCGTGTGGAGGCCCTGTATCCCCAGGGAAGCTGGTGAGAGCAGGTCCGAGGCCCAGAGGCCCAGCAGAGAGACAGACAAGGTGCAGGATGGGAAGGGCGTGCTTTGCCCAAGCCCTTGCTGGTACCCAGAGCCCCCTGCCTCTCAGAGGGCTCATTCTCCCCAGCAGGATGGCTGTTGACATATTCTGATGTGTTGCCAAGAGAGACCAGCCCCTGGAGAAGGCCTGTGCCGACAAGGCGGGTGGACAGTGTCTGCCTCGATGGGCTCTCACGTCAGAGTGGCTGTGAAGACAGCTCAGGACCGGACAGTATGTCCTTCTGTTGGACCCAGCGCCACCTGACGACCACAGCCACAGGATGACACACTAGCAAATCCCATCCATAGGGTCTCCCCCGCATCTTCTTAGCAGACCAGAGACGGTCGCCTGGTGGGGGCTATAGAGACTCGGGCTGGAAGCGCCATATTAACTAACACACTGCCCCTGCCCCTGCTCAGCCGTGGGTGGCCGGGGCCCGTTTCCACACTTTTATTTTATTTCTTGAGTTTTCCAGGCCCACATTTACCCCGAGGGCTGCCCTTGGAGGGGTCCAGCTATCCCCACCCACAGCTGCAGAGGGAGCTCCATCCTGCCCAGCAGCCAGGCCAGCGCTGCAGCAGAAGTGCTGTTTGCTCCCCTGAGCCCTCCTGGGCCTGAGTCCGGTGGTGGTTGTCAGGTGGCATTGAAATCCCCCAACCCATAGCGACCCTGTACCGAACAGAGCGAATCACCGCATGGTCCTGCGCCATCTCACACTCGTTCCCACGCCTGCGCCCCTGGACACAGCCACTGCGTCAGTCCTCCACTTTACCGAGCATGGTGTCCTTCTCCAGGGACTGGTCTCTCCTGACAACACGTCCAAAGAGTGTGAGGCGAAGTCTCGCCGTCCTTGTCTCTAAGGAACACGCTGGTCTTACTTCTTCCTCCGCAGGCCAGTTTGTGCTTTGAACAGTCACGGGACTTTCAGTGCCCTCCCGTTCGGCCGCCTACATGTGTGGGTTTTTCTTTGGTCTTCTGGATTCAGTGTTCCACTTTCATACGCATACGAATGCCAGGACTTGGGTCAAGTGCACCTTAGTCCTCAAAGTAGCATCCTTGCTCTTCAATACTCTAAAGAGGTCCTGTGCACCAGTTACCGACTGCAATTCCTCATTTGATCTCTTGACTGCTGCTTCCATGAGCATTGATTGTGGATCCAAGCAAGACAAGTTGTGGAAGCTCCAAGAACTCCCGGGAGAAGCCCTGCCCATGCTCTGGGAGCCGGGGAGCTGTCCCCTCAGGACGGGAAGGCCTGTGCCCATGCTGTGGCCCTTCAGGGCTGAGGTCATGTGGGGAGGCACGCTCACCTAGGGTACAAACAAGGCCCGGGAGCAATGGGGGCCCAGAGAGGTGAGGAGGGCTGAGGTTCATGGCCTGGTGAGTGGACAGGTCAGTGGGGCTGGGATGCCAGGAGGGTTCACCTGGATAGTGAGGTCCACCCCTCCAGGCCAGCTCCTGTGGTCCTGTGGTGCAGGGCCGAGCATGTGACCCAGGCTCAGCCAGTGAGGTGGGGGCGGGCACCCTGAAACTTCCGGGCCGTCCTGAGCACTGGGAAGCAGACCTGTCCTGTCTCCCTGTGGACACCACTCCCCTCACGAGTGGTGCGGTGGTTAAGCACCGGGCTGCGAGCCTCAACTGCACCAGCTGCTCCGAGGCAGGAAGACACAGCTGTCTGCTGCATGCGGGTCCGCCGTCTCCCACCCTCGCGGGACACCCTCCTTCGCCCGCCCTGCGAGGTGGCTGAGTGGTGAGATGGACGTGCCGGTGCAGGCTGTCCACCCAGCAGGGTGAGGCGAGGGAGCGGGCGGGGTCGACGTCATGCGCACCCTGCACGCAGCTTGCTGTGCTCCTGCTTACGTGAGAGGCCAGAGACCGCTGCTCCCCTTTCTTCCTGGCTGGGACAGAAGGCTTGCCATGGTCACCCCGTGGGTCCTGACCATACCCGTGGCAGACAGTGGAGCAGCAGGTCAAGTGGCCTGTCAAGCGGTCACTGTCCATGCTGCGCTGCCGTCTGAACAAAGGGCAGCTATGTCTGCCCCGGAACAAGTTCCCTCTCAGGGCATGAGTCACAGACAGTGACCACAGCCGGGGGCTTGGGGCGCAGTAGAGCAGAGCGGAACCCTTGTAGCGAGGAGTCCCAACAGTTTGCTCTGGGCACAGATCCAGCCGGGCAGGGGCGGGGGGCTGCCTGGGCTGTGAGCCTCAGTGCCCACCTGGGGGTCTCCACAGCTCCGGGAGGAAGCCTGGCGGGGCTTTGCTGCCCTCAACGACCCGCCCGCAGGACTCCTGGACATGCTGGAGAGGGGCCAGGCTGGCCACTCACTGCAGGCCTGGGTGGCCTGTGAGCTGCAACGCTGGCTGCAGGCACAGCCGCTGTACCCTGGGCTGGCCCCGGTGAGCCCCCTCAGCCCCACACTCTCAAGTCATGGCCTCCTGCCTCTGTCCCCTGCAGCTTGCCCAGGGGCCAAGAGGGCTGGCACAAGGACACTTGCCCTCAGGGCCTGACCCGACAGAGTCCCCCAGCTCTCTTACCCTAGGCGTCCCCTCGGGCCGATGCTGCATGTCTCCCACCAGGCCTGCCCCGCCCAAGTCCCTGGACTGTCTGAGGGTGGGTGGGCAGCAGGAGCTGGGGGTGGGGGCTTGCCTTGAGAGCCTCCCCCTGCCTGCCTCGTCCTCCAGGGCAGTGCCCAGCTCAAGCAGCTGCAGGTCCGTGTGCTTGGGGTCCTCACTAGGAGCCCCCTCAGTCTCACAGAGCCGCTGGTCAGCATCTTCCAGCTACAGAATGCTGACCGGAGCCTTCTGCTGGACCACGTGGACCGGCTCTATGACCATGGAAAGTTTAAGGAGGTGAGTGTGGCTCCCGATTTTCTCCCAGGGGTATAGCCCTGCCACTCCCACCAGGGCAAGGTAGGGGGACAAGGCCGCAGCTTCCTCCCCAGGGCCAAGCAGGGAAGGGGTCAGGACCCAGCTGAGGATCTACAGTGGGCTTACACCTAGTGGTCTCAGGACTCCCTGTTCGCTGGTACCTCGGCCCTCACACCTAGCCTGGTCTTGAGTCTCCTGCCATGGCCACCTGCCCCTGCCACCCCTGCCTCACCCCAGGAGGGCCCACTCCGCTGACACTGAGCCCTGCTATCAGTTGGTTCAGAGGACCCTGGTTGCTGGGACTGGCTGGACCAGCAGTGACCATGGTGGTTTCTGAGTGCTCAGTGGCCTGGCAGCATGGGGAGGGCGGGGACACTATGGCCTGCTCTGGTGTTAGCTTAGTGCAGTGGCCCGGTTTGGCATATGGGTCACTTCTGTGGACAGTGGCCAGGGTCTCAGGGTCTGCCCTGTGCCAATACAGAGGCTGCACCGTGTCTGCAGGCACAGGCCCTCCTGCTCAGCGTCAGTGTGCGAGGCGTACTGTGGTCTAGTTGGGCACAGACTCGGGGTCTTCTAGGCTTGGCCAGGCACGGCGGGCCCGTAGGGAGTAGGGAGGGGCACTGGGACCTACAGCACGAGCCAGTCAGTAGGTCCAATGAGTGCAGGTGCCCCCAGTGGCCATGGTGAAGAACCTCTGGGGGTGCCAGCTGGGAGGTGTCCCACCCCTTGCCTGTCTTGGGCCCTATGGTCATCAGTGTCCAAGGGTGGACTACCAGAAGGCCCTCCCTCTATGGGGGCCTCTTCCTTGCCCCAAAGAAGGCCTCCTGGACATGGAGAGGCCAGGCCTCAGTGGCTCACAGCTGGCCGCCACCTCTGACCTCCCACCCTGGGGTACCCTCTGAGCCCATCCCAGAAGCTGTGGGAGCCAAGATAGGAGATGGGGGATATGGAGGGACTTCCCCTGCCCCCCACGGGGTGAAGGGCACTACAAGGATATAATGGCATGCAGTGAGAGGGTGGAGGTGGGGAGCACCTGAGTCTGGGTGGGCCCTAGGGGTGAGGGCATGACACCACCACTGCCCCTCCATCTGTAGGGCACTGGTACTTGGCTGGGGATGGGGGCTACGGGGCCAGGTGATGGGTTGGATGTAAGCTGGCCTGGCCTGGCGGAGTCTGCTGTGGTGTGGGTAGTGCCAGGTTGCAGGGGGCGGGTGGGCGTGACGGTGGGGGGTTGGGGGGAGGCTTTTGGGGCGCTGGCCCAGCCATGGCGCAGGGGCTGGCGGTTCGGGTTTCCCTCAGTCTTGAGTTACACGCCAGGCTTTCACAGAGTGGCTGAATGCGCCCCCGCCCCGCTCCCAGGCAGCCCAGACACAAAGGGGGCCCTTGTCCCACAGCGGCCCGTGCAGGGGCCATTGTCTGTGGGCTGCCCGGCGGGCGGTGCAGCGGGCTGGCTCCAGCGGCATTCAGGCCTGTCCGCTCGGATTAGCAGCTCACGATATTTCATGTGGAGGGGCGGCGGCCGGCGGGGGGTGAATGCTCGCCTTTGTCTCAGGGGTTATTTTATTTACATTTCTTACACAGCATATCAAGGTGGAAAGACAGTAGTGCTTTTTCTGGGCCTAGAGCTGCTGGGGGGCTCCACCCTAGGAGGGGGCTGCGCTGGGCGGGGTGGGCACAGTAAACTGCCAGTGCCCTGGCCCAGCCCTGCCCTTACCAGGTTTCTGGGTTGTTTTTCACAAAGCAGGGGTCCAGGGTCCCCAGCTGCCCGCAGCCTGACCTCCTGTGCCCACGGTGGCCTGCCTGGCCCTGCTGAGTAACCAGGCGTGGGAAGTGGGTTGGTTGCCTCCACTGGGAGAGGCCGGGTCCAAGCAGGCAGTGACAGCCAGATGGCCAGGGCGGGGGTGGGCACTGCCGTGAGCGGGTCTGGGGTCCCTAGGCTGCCCCATGCAGAGGTTTCAGGGCAGGGGCAGATGTGGGCGTGGGGAACCCTCGCTGGGCTGTGGCTGGTCCGTGCCTTGAAGGAAGTCAGGGTGATGAGGAGGACGTGTTGGGTCACCCTCAGGACCCTTGTTTCTCAGTGCGGAGTGAGGGTGTAGTGAGAATTCCCTTCTTACCTGAGCTGCGTTGGGGTGGGGGTTCCAGGCACAGCCTGCCCCGCACTCCACTCCCCACCCCAGCCTCCTGCGTGGACACAGAGGCCCACTGTGGCTAAGGCTGTGCTAGGCTGCAGGACAGCCAGGTTGTGGGGGTGGGGAGCACTGAGGGGCCTGAGCCGGCAGAGGTGAAGAGCAGGTGGGAGGCCACTGGGGCCCTGGGGTCAAGGTCCTAGAGTAGGAGACCCTCAGAAGTAGGGCTCCCTGGGGAGGGCTCCCCACACCCAGCATCTGAGCCTCTGATCCAGCCAAACCCTGCCGCCCGGCCGGCCACACTAGCTGGAGCTGGACTCCTGGACGCCGGCCAGGTGCCGGAGGCGCCGGGACAGCAGCCCTGCAGGAGAGGCCCAACCTCTGGGCTCCTACCCTGGACGGCCACAGGGTGGGACTTTTCCCAGGCCACGGGAGGGGTGGGCCTGCATGTTATTTTTGTGCCCATGGGCCTGGCACACGGGAAATACTGATGGTGTACGTGCCACGTGCCTGCACGGCCACAGGCTTAGCCCGAGGTGGACTGTGGGCCGTGCAAGGCCCTGCTGTTGAGCACTCTGACCTCCTCCCTCCCCCAGCACTTTGACCCACTCCGCTCCCTTGGGCTGTGACCCCTCTCCCCAACCCTCCTCAGTGCTGCTCCATGCTGTGATGCTTCCCCTACCATAACCCCTCCCCCAGGGCTGTGACATCCCCCCTCCCTCAGCGCTCTGACCCCCTTCCCCCTCCCCTGGTGCTAGTGGCTTGCTCTGTTGTTGGTTTGAGGTCAGGAAGGACCTCTGCCCACCCCTCACACTGACCACCTCCCTGCCCCCACTGCCACACCCATGTTTGTCCATTGGGCCCACAAAATGGCCCCTGCAGTGGTCAGCCCTTCCCCCGTCTCTGGCCCAGGTGGTATAGAGACTCCCAGAGCCTCCCAGAGGGGATACCTGCCCCTCCCTGGTGGGGGCAGTCCTCTCAGTGTCCTCCTGACAAAGGTCCACTCCGGGGGGTGGGGGAGGTGACCCCAGTGCCAGGGCAGCCGCTCCCTTGTCTCTGCCAGTCTGCCCTGCTCAGCATGAAGCTCCAGCTGCAGCCGGAACTGGACTTGGAGAAGGTAGGTGTCCTCGGTCTCTACAGCTGGGGCGGGGGAGGAGGGGGGTGGCACTCAGGGGGGGGGGCACCCAGAGTGCCGTGGGCTTGGGGCAGTAGAGCTCCCTGGCCCTTTGGGGAAGCTGCCCACTGAGATTCACCTGCCCTGAATCCCACTCCTCTCCAGAGGCCACCTGGATGTCCCCACACAGAATGGCAGGGCCTGGGGAGGGGCCCCCAAGTGGAGGTGGACAGACCCTGTGAGTGTACCCACACATCTGGGGCATCAGGTCAGAACACCTGCTGGCAGGGAGCCATGCAGACGCACCCAGCCCCTTCCCTGAAGAGGACAGGCTGAGAGGGGCCACCTGCAGCTTGTCTATGGGACCGTGACCCCTGGGGGCCTGTGTGCCCACTGCAGATGGCCATCCCGCTGCTGCTGCAAAACAAGACCAGCCTGGTGGAGCGCTACGTGGGTGGCTTCCCGGAGCTGCAGAGGCAACTGCTGGTGCTCCTGGACTCCTGGTGCCGACCCGGCTTCAGCATCCACAAGGTTGCACGGTGAGGCCCCAGCAGGGTGGGCGGGGCCCTGGCTGCAAGGCCCACGTGTGGCCCTGCTCATGAACCCCAGAGGCACTGCCATGAGATAGGGGCCAGCTAGGGGCCCCTCAGGAGCAGGGCCTGGGGAGGCTGGAGCCTGCTGCCTCCTGGGAGGAGGAGAGGCAGCGCTAATCCTAGAAGCAAAAGCCCCTCCCCCATCAGACTGCACCCAGGTTCCTTTGCTGTGAGCCTCACTGCAGCCTGCCCTGAGAGCTCTGTGACAGCGGGCACAGGCAAGGCCCGAGCTGACGGGAGCCAGAGGGGGCTCGTGAAGGCTCCGTGTGCCTGCATGCCTTTGCGAGGGTGTGTACATGTGACTGTATACCTGTGTGTCAGGGGAGAGAGTGGTGTGTGTGTGTGTGTGTAGACAAGCGTGCCTGGTCTACATGTGGGTGGGGGGCAGTAATTGGAGGACAGGGGCCTCCCATGAGGCCTGGTCACTGTGGCACAGGTAAGCCAGTGCTCAGAGGCCAGCTGACCATTGTGACCACACATCCACTGGGCCGACTCCCTCCTAGAAGTGGGGGCAGGTCATTGTCCGCCCAAACCTGTGTCCTCACCCCTTGACTGAGGCTGATTCTACCTGCCCCATTTCCCTCTTGTGGGTCAACGTGAGCTGAGGCTTGCTCTGGCTGCATAGCTGTGTGGTTGCTTTTATTCTACTCAAAACACAAACAAGCTATGCGTTAATTCCATGTTAAAAAGCCCAGAAAGCAGACGAATGACTGCCTCGGTAGAGAAGGGCACTTTGGTCTCTACTCTGAAGAAGAGACAGACATGGTATATGGAAAGTGGGAAGGAACCGAAGACCTTGTGGTGTTAGATTTACTCAGAGATATCCAAATACTGTCCAGTTCCATAGCTGAGAATCAATGACACCCCAGCCAGGGGCCTACCCAGCACCCAAAGCCTGGTTTCTAAGCGCCCTGCACCCCGGCAGGAACAGTGGCTCTGTGTAGAAATGACCGAGAATCATAGGGATGACTATAGTGGAGCACAGTGCTTGATTTTTCATTTTTCTTTTTTAACTCGTGAGTCTGTAGTGATGCTTTTGTAGTGAAGGAAAGTTCTTCTATACCGCACTAGCTAATAAGTCATTAATAATAAATAATAAACACTGGTAGAATCAGACTGGTAGGCACAGACTTACGATCTCAATATAATAACTAATTCAGGTACAGGTGATCCAGGAGGCTCAGAGAGAAAGAAATAAAAATATACAAATTATTAAAAACAAACCAAAACAAATTATTTCATTAGGAAGAGTTCTGGGGCTATAGTGATTACAAGGGACATCACTACAAGTCCTACAGACTTCAGCTGGTAATAAGAGGAGGTCTTCTACAACTTGATGCATATATATTTGACAATTTAAATGAAATAGACCAAATATTTGAAGACAATTTACTAAAACTGATCATAGGTAAGACAGATAATTTGAATAGTCTTATTGAATAAACTGATTATAGGTAAAGCAGATAATTTGAATAGTCTTATTAAAGAAATTGAACTCAGAGTTTAAACTTTTTGTGTCACAAAGAGAATTTAGACCCAGATTGCATCACTGATGAATTCTTTCAAACATTTTAGAAAAAAAATTTGCCAAACTTACACAAACTCTTCCAGAAAATATTTTAGAAAGACACATTTCAACTTGTTTTATTTGGCCAGCTTGAACCCTGATACCAAAACTTAAAAGACATGTCATGATAAAGGAAAGTTAAATTCTAATGTCTCATGAATATAGATCTAAAAATACTAAATACATTATGAATTTAAAATAATATAGTAAAAGGTTAATACACCCTGATCAAATGGAATTTATTTCAGAAACTCAATGCTGATTTAATATAAAAAATAAATCCTTTACATCTACCATACTGACAAGATAATAAAAGCTATGTCATCTTGCCTGTAGATGCAAAGAAAACCCTTCATAAGATTCAGACTTTATTCATGACGAAAGTTCTCAGGGGACCCAATGTAGAAGAGAGTGCCTTAGTCTATAAAGGGAGTGAGTGTGTGCATGTGTCTGTGTCGAGATAATAGTGTCTCACACCAGGGTGGCCAGGCTGGCAGCAGGGCCCTGAGAACGGCTTTCTGAGGAGCAGTGTGACCCAGGTCTTCTCCTTGACCTCTGGGGACACTGGACCAGGCTGTGTGGGGCTGAGGACGCCCTTGTTTCGCTGATAACTTTTATGTGAGTCTTTGGGGAGGTCAGGTGGGTGCCTTGCATGTTAGCTGTCAGTAGAGGTGCTGAGCCAGAGTAACCAGGAGATGCCAGGTTTGTTTGGAAGCAGAGAGACCTATCAGGCCATAGCAAGAGGTGCCGGCTCCAGAGCAGGGCCACAGAGGCAGCATTCTCCCCAACTGCAGACGCTTGTCTCAGTATTAAACTCTGTGTGCATGACATTGATGAAAGTAAAAATACTTAAATGTATTAACTGTAGACCAAAGGAATAGAGTTGAGAGTCCAGAAATACATACAGACAGTTAGGGTCAACTGACTTTCAACAAGGGTGTTAATCCATTCAGTGAGAAAGGACTCCTCTCTTTGAAGAATGGTGCTGTGACAACGGACTCTGCTCCAGCCGATCCACCTCATAATTATCCACAGAAAGTAGCTTCAGATGGATCACAGAACAGAAACCAGGAGCACTGCGTTTTCAAAGATGAGCTCTTAGAAATGATGCCAAACTCACTAGCAACAGAAGTGAAAATAGACCGGACTTCTCCAGACATTTAAACTTCGGCACATCAAGGAACTTTATCAAGAGTGAAGAGACAACTTATATCATGGGAGAAAATGTTGGAAGCCATATAGCTGATAAGGGCTTAGTCTGCAGAACACATAAAGAACTGTCACAGCCTGGGAACAAAAAGACTAACCCAATCACCAATGGGTAGCCCACCAAGTGGACAGATGCCTCAAAACAGAAAAGGGGATGACCAGCAAGCACGTGGAAAGATGCTCAGTGTGGTTAGCCACCAGGAAATTCAAACCCAAATGCCAAGAGACACACTTTATGCTCACAGGGTGGCTGTCAAGTTAAAGAACTGCAGAAACCATTCAGGCCCCGAGTTACAACATTGAGACATCAAGAGACGATGGAAGGCATGCCCAGACTCATGCACCAAAAAGGATCGGCCAACATCCAGCCCTTCAAGGGCTAGCACATGGCCATGAGCTAGGGACAGTCAAGGAGGGGTCCACGCCATGCCAAGAGCACCCGTGAAAACTGAAGGCTCCAGGACTGGGTGGGAGACCAGCGAGCAGCCCCAACAAAGGTGTGCAACCATGGCCTTGGGTGGGCTGCTTGCCTGTGGGCTCACTTTCCTGGACACCTGGGAGACAGCTACCACACCGATGCCAAAGACGGGTGCGCCAACAGAATCATTCACCAGGACTTACCATCACAGACAAGCCAGGTTTTGCTGAAGGTAACTCAAGAACAATTGCAGCAGAACATTGACAAGGAATTGCCAGGAAGCCCAGCCTGATTTCCAAGAGGTTGAGGAACCAAGGATGCTAGGTTTTCTGTCAATGGAGCTGGGCCAGGATTCTCAGTGGCTTGCCAGTCACGGCCTCCCCCGTCGTTGAGTCGAATCAAATGCAGTCAACCCCATGATAGGACCTGCTGCAAGCCAAGCAGTCACCCTCCTTCTGTTGATGATGTGGTGGTCGGACCTGACTCTGAGGGACCCGATGTGCAGCAGGACCAAGTGTGGCTTGTCCTGCGTGCTCACAGCTGCCCTGATGCTCGAACCCACTGCTGCAGACACAGTGCCAACTCATTGTGTCCAGGGTCTCCTCCTCTTTCTCAGGCCCTCTACTTCACCAAGCATGATGTCGCCGGGGACTGTTCTCTCCTGACAACATGTCCAAAGTACGTGAAACAAATTCTCGCCATCCTGGCTGGACTTCTTGCCAGACCGATTTGCTTGTCCTTTTGGCAGTCTACGGTACTTTCCATGTTCTTTGCCAAAATCGTCATTACATCCATCAATTTTTCTCCAGTCTTAATTCAATGTCCAACATTCACAGGCATGAGGTGATTGAAAAGGCCATGGCTTGGGTCAGGCACACCTTAGTGCTCAGGGAACTTCCTCATCCTTCAACACTCCAAAGAGGGCTTGGGCAGCCGATTGACCCGGTGCAGTGCATCCTTTGGTCTCTTGACTGCTGCTTCCATGAGCCTTGATTGTGGATCCCAGCAAGACAATCCTTGACATCTCGTTGGTGACCTGTTCCTTTCTTCATGAGTGATGTGCTCGCTACCTCCCACAGCTCAGCAGGTCTTCCGTTATCAGTGTGCGGTGCATCAAAGCTGTGACTGAAATGTTCTTGAAGTTTAGGTGGGATATACTCGGGGTCTCCTTTTTGGCTCTCGTGCACTTGTTTTAATCTTCTTTAGCTTCAGCCGGAAGCTTGGTGTTAGATGACACCAAGTCAGTTCTGATCTGTATTGTCCTCATGCGCAGCAGAACCAAACGCTGCCCAGTCCTGCACCGTCCTCATTGTTGCCGCCACAGTGTCCGGCCATCTCCTTGAGGGCCTTCCTTGTTTTCCCTGTCCCTCTACTTTACCAAACATGATGTCCTTCTCCAGGGACTGGTCTCTCCTGACAACATGCCTGAAGTATATTAGACAGAGCCTCGTCGTCCTTGTCGGGCGTGCTGCAGCCCTCAAGGCGACATCGGGCTCATCGGTGCTTTAGAGAGGGCTTGTGCAGCAGGGTTACCTGATGCAGTGTGTCTTTTGATCCCTTGGCTGCTGCTTCCACGAGCATCGATTGTGAATCCTTGACCGCTTCAACCCCATCGATCATGATGTTACCTGTTGATCCAGTTGTGAGGATTTGGGTCATCTTTACCTGAACTGACATACGAATAACGGATGGTCACTTCCACAGGCGGCCCCTAGTGTGGTTTTAGCTGCTGATATTGAGCTTTTCCATGGTTCTTCCCACCGATGTGGTCAGTTTTCTTTCTGTGTGTTCTCTCTGGAAAAGTCCACGGGTAAGAGGTGTTTGCTATGAACAAGTCGCTGGTCTTGCAAAATTCCATCATGGGCTCTCTGGCTTTGTTTCCATCACCAAGCCCGTATCGCCCCACTCGTGCTCCTCTTTGCTCTTCAGTCCCCGGGTGATCCGTGCGTGCCAGTTGCAGGTCAAGTTCACACTGAAGAAGCTGGTAGAATTCCATCGTTTCTTCTTCACTAGCTTTAGTGGCTGGTGCATACATTTGAATAACAGTTGTGTTGATTGGGATTTCCTTGAATGCAGGTAGAAATAGTCCTGTCACCGACAGCATGTACTCAAGATGAGTCTTGAAACGTCCTTGTGGATGACAAGGCAGGCCCTTCCTCTTGATCTTGTCTTTCCAGCATTGTCAGCAATAGGATTTTCTCATCCAGCATGGCCAGTAGCTTGCTGACAACTAGGACATTTATCTTGCTGCGTCTCGTTCACTTTTGACGAGACTCTTTCCAGTCTTCCTAGATGCCTGCTTTGTTCATTCCAGGCTGTGATCATTAGTGGACGTCTGCAGCTGTTTCTTCTCTGTTTGAGTCACCCCATCAGGAATTTAAGGTCCCCAAGGCTTTCCTCCATGGCGGACATGATGGTGGACCCTGCTTTGAGGAGGCAGCTCTTCCGCAGTCACATCCTGAGTGCCTTCTGACCCGAGGGGCTCGTCTTCTGGCGCCACCTCGGGCAGCGTCCTGCCTTTGTTCAGCAGGCCTGTTACCTGACAGTGTTTCCACCCTGTGCATCACGTGGCCAGCTGCTAATTCCTCCCAAGTCGACAGCTAGTTCCTTCTTCTTAGACTGTTCTTGGTCTGGGGTCTCCTTGGGGGCGTGGCCTACTTGATATTTACATAGGGGCTGCAGAGAGGTTCATTTTCCATGCTGACCCTGCATCTGTCACACCCATCTTCAGTCCTAGAGCTAACTGCTGGCCATCCCTCCCACTGGCCCTGGATGCTCAGTGTCCTGCTGCAGTGCCCTCCCACCATAGGAGCCATCAGAGCCTGCCAACCTTGCATCTGTGCCACTCTGCCAGCCACAGTCCTGAGCTGCTGGCATCCACCAGCCTGTGGTTTTCCTGCTGCTTCCTGGCCCTTCATCAGGAAGAGCCTCCAGCTGGACATCTGACCCATAGACTTGAACCAGACTGAACTCACCCACTCCGATGACTACATGAGCCATTTTTCTTGATATATACTTTTATCTTTTTATACCTCTCTTAGGGTCACTGACCCCTTAGAGCACTGGGTGGTGCTCCTGCAGAGCCTGTTCAGACGGAGCCAGGAGAGAGTGCATGCTTTAGAATCAGGAAAGGTTGGGGTCAGGGCTAGATTCTTTCACCGGACTTACCCAGTTGTGTGCCATGCACGTAATCTGCGGGCCTGGACTAGATGAAGGGCAGCCGTGCTTTGGCCGCGCTCCGAGGACACCATGCTTGCCAAAGGAGATCAGCAAAGAGGAGGAAGGCCCTCCATTAGATGGGTGGACACAATGGGCTCAGACTTGGGATGGGACGGGGCGAGGTTCGTGCTGCTGTGTGTAGCGTCTCTGAGAGTTGGCAGCAGCCTAGCTACTACAAGAAACAACGGAAAACGATGAGCTGAGACAGGCAAGACTGGACATTCCCACCCTGTGGGAGACCCTGGAATGTGGTACTGCGGCCGTGGACACTGTGATGGGCCCTCCAATGTCCAACAACTTCCATGTGATCCAGCTCCCCTTCCCTCCCGCTCCACGCCCCCCCCCCCCCCCCCCGCCCCTCACCGCCCGGCTCTATCCACAGGGCCATTTAGAGCAGGAATGTGGGCTGATACTTACACCTACACGCTTATTGCAGTGTTAGCCCAGTAGCAAAGAGATGCGAACCACCGAGTGCACACCACATCAGCGGCGATGGATCAGCACAGTGTGTGGGGCAGCGTCTGCACTTTCCCCTGCATTTTGATTGTTTTCAAAGATTAGGTTTTCAAAAGAAAGTACTGTACATGTCTAGAAAAGAATGAGGGCAACATATGTACAAACATGCCTGATTCAATTGCTGTATGGGTTGTGATAAGAGTTGTACCGCCCCCAATAAAATGATTTATAAACAAACAAGAAAGGCCATCCCCATGCATGCTACGTGGGTGGAGCTGGCAGACACAGTCAGGCAGAACAGGCGTTGTGTCCCCCCCACTGCACATGAGATGTCAGAACCAGCAAACTCTGATATTCCTCTGAGGCCATCAGAGGAGGACAGGAGAGATGCAAGGGAGGACTTGGGGCCCTGGGGACACCCAGCGCCTGTTCAAATTGGTTGAAAAACCAGCGCTGGCCATGGTGTTGGCCCCTGCGGGGCAGGAAGGGGGTTAGCATGGCTGCATGCGACGGTGGCCGGCCGAGTCACAGTGTGTGTTAGGGATGGCTTTGCCGCTGGAGAGAGCACACTCGGCCTGATGGTGCAGCCAGCTGGACAGCAGTGGGCTCTCTCCCAGGAAGTTCCCGCAGGTGACGGCAACCAAGCTGGAGATGCTGAGTCCCAAGCTGCTGAGCAGGCAGGTGATGCGCCTACTGGAGCAGTCCGCCTTGGAAGGAGGTAAGCTGAGCCCCACGCTCTGCCCTGGCTCAGCCACAGCGCTGGGTGCCGGGCCCTCTGCACCCTCCTTTCCCGCCAGCCCCGGGGTCTGCTTCCCTCTCTCGGACCTGGGGGTGGGGTGGGGGCTGGGACCCCTCTTTTGTCCCAGGCGACTCAGGGTCCTGGCCTGTCCTGCCTCTTGCTTGGCCCCTCCTCCTCACCTTGGCCTGGTGTCCTGGGTGTTGGCTTGGCTGGGTCCTTGGAGCCCTGGTGGCCCACCTCTCCTCACATCCCTTGCTGAGCCCTACCCTCCATGCCCACCTTCTTCTGGTGGGCTCCACACCTGCTCAGGGCGTGTCACGGGTCTGACTCCAGGAGTCCTCTGGCCCCAACCTCATGAGGTCAACAGGGCTCAGGACCTAGACTTTACCTGTGTGTTTATGCCCGTCTCCCAGAAGGTGTCCCCAATGGCGCGTGTCCCAGTGTGCACAGGTCACTGGATACATGTGTTCCACCTGCCACCACATCCCCTGGGTCTTGGGACCCCACCGCCTGCATCTCTCCCCCAGTACAGGGTCCACTCTGCCCTCTCCAGTGGGTGCATGGCCAGTCATCCTCCCTGTGCCTCTGACTGCCACCATGTCACTGCCACCAGGCTCCTGCTCGCAGCCACTGTGCCACGCCCTGCTTGCCCTTCCAGGGTCACAAGTTCCTTGTCACCTTTTCTTGTGGGTATGGTCTGGGCTGCTCCAGCCCTTTGTGCTCCACACCAACAGGACCACCAGTTTCTTCAGTCTCCCAGAGAAACACTGTGAATGTGTAGAGGGTGTAGGAAATGTCCAGAGTGTATAGAGAACATAGAGCGCTCACCGAGGGTGTACAGTGAGTGTATGGGAAACATATAGAATGTGTCAAGATGTACAGTGAGTGTATAGAGCGTGTTCAGGGTGTACAGAGTGTGTGTTCAGGGCGTATAGTGAGTGTACAGAGAGCGTGTTCAGGGTGTATGGTGCGTGTACAGATAGCGTGTTCAGGGTGTACATTGAGTGTTCAGAGAGTGTGTTCAGGGCATATAGTGAGTGTACAGAGAGCGTGTTCAGGGTGTAAAGTGAGTGTATAGAGTGTGTTGAGGGTGTAAGGTGAGTTTATAGAGAGCGTGTTCAGGGTGTAAGGTGAGTGTATAGAGAGTGTGTTCAGGGTGTACGGCAAGTGTATAGAGAGTGTGTTCAGGGTATAAAGTGAGTGTATAGAGTGTGTTGAGGGTGTAAGGTGAATTTATAGAGAGCGTGTTTAGGGTGTAAGGTGAGTTTATAGAGAGCTTGTTCAGGGTGTAAGGTGAGTGTATAGAGTGTGTTCAGGGTGTACGGCAAGTGTATAGAGCGTGTTCAGGGTGTACAGTGAGTGTATAGAGCGTGTTCAGGGTGTACAGTGAGCATACAGAGAGTGTGTTCAGTGTGTACAGCGAGTGTATAGAGTGTGTTGAGGGTGTAAGGTGAGTTTATAGAGAGCGTGTTCAGGGTGTAAGGTGAGTGTATAGAGTGTGTTCAGGGTGTACGGCAAGTGTATAGAGCATGTTCAGGGTGTAAAGTGAGTGTTTAGAGTGTGTTGAGGGTGTAAGGTGAGTTTATAGAGAGCGTGTTCAGGGTGTACGGTGAGTGTACAGAGAGTGTGTTCAGGGTGTAAGGTGAGTGTCCAGAGAGCGTGTTCAGGGTATACAGTGAGTGCATAGAGCGTGTTCAGTGTGTACAGGGAGCATACAGAGAGCGTGTTCAGGGTGAGGTACAGAGCGTGTAGATGGCAGAGTGAGTGTTTAGAGAACTCAGGGAGTACGGACTGTGGGGAGCATCACCGTGCTCAGCATCCTGTCCCGGGCACGGTGCAGCTTCCCTGTTTGTCCCTGTCTTCATAGTGCTCAGGCCATGGTGTGGCTTTGGTTTTCTTCCCAGAGGCCTGAGACATCTTCTGTTGGGTGTAAGGGGCACATCTGCTGTTCCCCGAAAGGGCCATTGGTGTGTATGTGGACCTGGCGTAAGCAGCACTGCGGACATCATAGGGTCTGCACCCCTGGCGTCCTGTCTGACCTTATGTCCTGCAGCACTGCCCAGGCCCCCGCCTTCTCAGGAAACACACCCCACGGAGGCTGTATTGTAGCGTCGCTGTACTGTTGCCGTTGTCCCGTCGGCTTCCTTTCCTGGCCATCCCAGGCACAGCAGACGCCCGGGCTCACTCCAGTGCGGCTCCTCTGCTGGCCCATTGCAGCTGCCACGTGTGCAGAGCACGCCAACCTGGGCTTGTCCTGCGGCATGCGGTCCCCAGGGTGTTCCCCGGTGAAGGTGTGAATGCAGGTCCTGGTCTCTCTGGCGATCCTCCTGGAGTATGAGTGCCTGTGGCCTCCAGCAGCCCTGCAGTAGGACAGACAGACAGATGGGCGCTGGGTTCTCTTAGTTGATGGGAAAGGGGAAATCCAGGCGATTCCTCATTCTGCAGATGAGGAGAGGGTGGCTTGAGGCTCCCTCTTGATGGACTGTCCACGGGGTTGGGGAGGGGACTTTGCTGTGTTGCCCACGTTTTAGAGATGTTTGTGTCTCCATTCACACTGGAGCTAGAACCTTCCAGAAACGCCCTACCCAGGGCCAGATGCACCCTGCCCTCCCTTCCTGTCTCCTGCCTTCCTCTCCCCTCGCCTGCCTGCCCAGCCCCCTGTGGAGGACATGTGGAAGGTGCCAGAAGCCTGGCTCTCCATGGGAACAAGGCACCCCTGGCATCATTTGGTTGGCACGTGCCCTTCCCCCACTCTCTGGACCCCACTTAGGTCATTTTCGTGCTGTCCGGCTATGCGGCCTCTTTTAGGGGCCCTTGGGCAGCGGAAGTGCCTGCTCAGCTCCAGTTGGTCTGGAGCACCTGCTCGACAGGTGAGGGGGCCATGTGTGTGGTTCTATCCATGCAGCTGCAGTCCAGGGCCTCTACCCTGCAGCACCTTGTCTGAGACTGGGGCAGTCTGCCCATTGGAGAGGGCATGGGGCGCAGGGGGTGGGGGGGTAGTGGGAG
>NW_022103922.1:494091-496744 GCF_000313985.2 Echinops telfairi
AGCCAGGTGTCTGGAGTTGGCAGGTGCTCGGCTTCCAGGTGGGTGCTCCCAGCAGGGGGAAGATGCATGGGCAACACACACACACCATGACCAAGGAGCACCTGGTTGGGGTGGCACCCACTCGGATGAGGCTGGAGTGGGGTGCTGGTGGGGCAACCCACCAGACCTGCTAGGCCTGCAGGTCATCCAGGGACCTGTGGCGGCCCCTCAGGCAGAAGGTCACAACTATTCTGTGGGCAAGTGGGCTCAGGGTAGCCAGCGTGCACTCGAGGCCTGGTCAGTGGGCCCCTTGGTGGTCCGAGCTGACAGTGGGACGATCGCTCACAGCCTTCAATCGGATGTGGAAGCGAGGTCATGGGAAGTTGCACCGGCCTGTGGCCACCGTGACAAGGGGCGGTGAGGCCGGGTCCCTGCTGGGGACCACATTCCAGCAGGGCAATGCCGGAAGCCAACTGCAGACCCACAATGGCCGGAAGCGCTGAGAAAAGGCGGGAAGGCCGCAAGGCGCGGCCGCTGGAGGGAAGAGGCCCTGAGGGGCAGGAAGGACCAGCCTGGGACATCCGGTGGTGGGTGGGGGACCTCTCAGTGGTACAGGGGGCTCTGCCAGACCCCCCCAGAGGTGAGCCCCCCCTCCCCCACCCCTCCGAGAGATGCACGGGAGCCCTGGTGAGCAGGGGGAGCTTCTGCAGTGGCCAGAAGGTGCTCTGCCCTCTGGCTGTTGGCTGAGGGGCACCTGGCCCCTCTCCCCCAACCTCACCATCCCACTCGGCAGGCAGCGGAGAGGCTGGGTGAAGGGGTCCCCACAAAGGGCCTCAGAGCCCCTGAGCTGCCTCCTGCCCTCTCTTTCAGACCTGTGCCCCAACGCCAGCAAGCAGCAGCGCCTAGGCACCCTGAAATACCTGTGCTACAAGCGCTTCGTGGAGGTGCGGGCAGGCGGGCACAGGAGCCTATGGGAGAAGTCAGGGCGGGCGCGTGGCAGGGCTCCTGGAGCAGGTGCCCGGGGGCGGGGGAGGCAGGCATGGCGAGCTCACTCGAGCTTCTCTGTGCTGCTTCTTACAGAGAAGCCTGTCTCAGGAGAATTGGGCTGACCTGGTGCAGGTGAGTCCTCCTTCCCCCTGGCTGCCCACCTGCCTGAGTGCCATGGGAGCACCAGGCTCACAGAGGATGGCCACTCCATGCCGCTGTTTAGTGGCAACTCCCAAACCAGCCCATCAGCCAGCAGACTGGGGGACCCTGTTGGGTGGCAGGACTACAGCAGCCAGTAGACCCCAAACCAACAGGTCAGGCAGCCAACAGGGACGAAACTTGTGCAGGCCTGTGTCCCAGGAACGAGAGCGACAGTCAGAAGGGAGGGCGTGTAAGCTGTCCCTGGACGCCCACAGAGGCAGGCTGCAGCCCAAAAGTCTCCCCACTGTTCAGTTGACAGTTGATCACATCCAATCATGTGATGCAGTGCGCGCACCCCTGTTGACCCGCAGCCCTGTCTTGTACTTTCATCCCGCCCCCGCACCACCCTCTGCCATCCTCAGACCAGCACCGTCCCCAGTGTCACCAGTGTCCCGTCCCCATCACTGTCTCATCACCACCTGTCCTGCTGTCACTGTCCCTCAGCTCGTGCCACCACCATCACGTCTCACCCCCCATCCACTCACCTCCACACCTCAGTACCATCCGCCACCCCAGCTTCTCAGCTCACCACCACTACCACACATGTGCAAGCCTCTGCTCGAATGTGGCCACACACGGTCATCACAGTATGTACACACGTGTCCATGTGTGTGTGTGTGTGCCTGTGAGGTAGCAGGTGAGAGCCTTCAGTGTAAAACTGGCCCACTGTGTCTCCCCACTAGTCACCAGCTCGTGCTGTGGCCTGAGACCAGGGGTCAGTCAGCAGAGGCCATGTTGTCAGGGCCTTGGTTTATGCCGAGGGGCTGGAGAGTCCCAAGATGGGCAACGGTGAGGGTGCCTCTGAACCCTGATACCTGGCCCCAGCAGCTGCCATCCTGCCCTTCACTGAGGGGCGGAGGAATCCTCAGGGTCAGCACTGACAGGACCTGTGGGCTAGTGGGCACCTTGTGGTGGGTGGAGTGTGAGGAAAGGCGTAGTCCAAGGCAATGGGGCCCCCGATCCTCTGCGTGCTGGAGCAGGCCCTGCCGAGCGTGGGTCCTCGGGAAGGCGACAGCTCCGTCCCAACATGGGCTGGGCTGGGCTGCAGCTGGGGATCCAGCTTGGGCTCGTGAAGACTTGCTGCGGGCCCTCCTGCCCTTGTGGCAGGGACTGGACTGTCAGTGTCCCCACCCCTACATGACAGCCTGGGCTTGCAGCATCCATCTCATTGGGCCGTCTTGGGGACAGAGCTGCCCCCAGGACCTGCATGGGGGGTGAGCAGAGATGCCCAGTGTCTGCAGCACCAAGCTGGCCCTGGGGCTGGGCAGCATCTCCCTCTCAGGTGGCGGGTGAAGTGCCTGGAGTCCTCCAACTGGCCCCCAGGGGTGGCGAGGACATGAGTCACCAGACAGGAATGTAGCCCCTCACCAGGCAGGGCCTGGAAAGCTGGCCCGTCCCCCTGGGTGCAGAAGCTGTGGTGGCCAGTCGGGCAACGGACATCCTGAAGAAAGTGCAGTTGTTTCCCCTGATTGTGGTCCACGTGGGA
>NW_022103922.1:496856-498966 GCF_000313985.2 Echinops telfairi
AGGGGAGAGTGCAGCCAGGCTGCGGGTAGAGGATGTGGGGGGGCTGTTTAGGCCTCAGGGGCGTCTGAGGGCCCACACCCCCCACCTCCCGCCCATCCTCATGCTCTCAGATTTGCTGGGTGGGACTGGGCAGGGCTGGGCTCAGCCTCGTGTGTGCCAAGTTCTGAGGGGTCCCCGTGAAATGTCTGTGTCCAAACTCAGGGTCCCCCCAGGGTAGACACAAGGGGACCCACAGAGGCAGGCTGTGGATCAAGGGCATCCCAGCCAGTGAGCAGCAGGGCAGAGGGGTGTGCTCTCTGACCGTGGACCAGCTGCCCAGCCAGAGTAGACCAGTGGGGTGCTGGGGCAGCTCAGCGTGTCAGTGGAGGCCCAGTGTCACACAGCTGCCCTTCCGGGTTCAGGCTCTATCTGGGCCGGCTCAGTGGCGGGCAGCAGGTCTGGGGTATCCATCACGTCCTGAGTGGCCTGCCTCTTTAGGACCTGGTCGGGCAGAGCAAGTGGCTGCAGGACCAGCTGCTCCGACTGCTGACTGCCCACGGTGGCGTGGTCAGGACTGCCCAGGGCCTCCAGGACCTCTCCCTGCCTGAGGAGCGACTGCCGACAACCGTGGCTGAAGAGCTGAGCCGGCTTCGGCTGCAGGAGAGGTGGGCGCCCGGCAGCCTGGGGAGCCCTGGCCTCAGGGCACAGCCCTGCATCTCCCGTGTATCAGTGTGATGCGGCCTCATCTCTGCCCCTTGTAGGATGGGCCAGGCTGGCCGGAGCTCCGAGGAGCCAGATAAAGACAGGAGCAGTTACTACCAGCTGCCACTCTCCTGGGAGCATATCCACTTTGTGGCCACAACTGAAGACCTGGCCAGGCTGGGACCCCGGCTCCTTCAGGTGGACCCTGGGGGGCAGCCCCCTTTGCTTCCAACACTCTGTGTTAGCAGTGAGGGGCGTGGACCCAGCCCTGGGTGCCCTGCTCAGGCCCCGGCCTCTATGTTGGCAGCCGGGGGGCGTGGTTGGCCTGGACCTGGAGTGGCGGCCGCTGTTCCGGATGGCGGGCCAGCCCAGTGCTTCCCTGGCACAGCTGGCAGTGGAGGGCTGTGTGCTGCTGCTGGACCTACACGCACTCGCGAGGCCGCCCGGTGGGCACGGGGCGCAAGCCTTGTCTCAGTTCCTGGGCCAGCTCCTCTCAGACCCCTCCATTACCAAGCTGGGTGAGCCTGTTCCTCTGGCCAGGGAGGGTGCTGGGTGCACCCCTTGGGTGGGCAGGAGGAAGGCTGGGTCTATCGCCATGTGTGGCCCATGTGCAGGTTATGGGATGACTGGGGACCTGCAGAGCCTGAGCACCTTCTGTACCGACCTCATCAATGCTGGGCAGCAGATACAGGGCAGCCTGGACCTGCAGTCAGTGCATGGGCAGGTCAGTGCCGGGGACACAGACGGACATGAGGGAGGACATGGTGGGGGAGCCTGGACGTGCAGTCAGGGATGCAGGGCAGGAAAGGGGAACATGGGCTCCAAGGGGACAGGGCATCAGGGAGGGCGGGGTGGACCGTGTGGAAGTTAGACTCTGTAAGGGAAGGGTGGGCTGGCATGGAGATGGGGCATGCTCCCGAGGTGGTGGGGGTGGGAGTGGTGGGCGGGGGCTTGGAGGAATTGAGCACAAGGTCGCTGTCTGGCAGGTGCGGCTAGCAGACCAGAGGACCTGGGCAGTGGATGAGGCACGGGCTCCCCGCGGCCTGAGCCTGCTGGTGCAGCAGGTGCTGGGCAAGCCCCTAGACAAGGCACAGCAGCTGTCCAACTGGGACCGCCGGCCGCTGCGCAAGGAGCAGCTCCTGTACGCTGGTATGTGCGAGGGGCAGCCCCGGGGCCTGGGCATGGCAGCAAGGCCCCTGCTGGCACGCGCCCAAGGCTGAGGCGGCCCCCTGCCCCCAGCCACAGACGCGTACTGCCTGCTGGAGGTGTACCAGGCCCTGTGCCGAGACCCCGCCCACTTTCACCTGGCCAAGAGCCTGGCCCCGAGCCGGGGGGCTGAGTGCAGCGTGATAGCAGGGGCCCAGAGGGCGCCCGGCCGGCAGGAGGGCCCGGCCCCACCCCAGCAGGTGGGTGCAGGCCTCTGGGGAAC
>NW_022103922.1:499404-521117 GCF_000313985.2 Echinops telfairi
GGGGGGGGGACCCTCTGAGTCCCGCGAGGAGGTCACGAGAGGTTCCTTTTGCGTCGCCGCTCCCGGTGACCCTCCGCCCCTCACATCGCTGTGACCTGCTGCTGCTGGCCCTTGCGTCGCTCCCTTCTCGATGAGGCCAGCGACGCCCCTGGCCAGAAGCCTTCCCGGCGCCGCCCAGACGGGCAGTAGGTGGCATCCCTGCTGTGGGCTGTGCCATGTCCTGGCGTCGCTCTGCCCATCTTCCGCCATTTCTCCAAGACCCTGGACCGAACAGATGCTCTGAGGCCACGCCTGCGTCCGCCATCCCTGGTCGGATCTCCTCCCAGGCCTTTGCAGGGCGTGGAGGAGTGGAGGACACAGTCCTTTTAAAAAAACAAACAAAAAAACGATGACCTACCTGAGGGATTGATGTCACACCTTGTGGTTCCAATCCAAGGGTTCTCTACGTGCCCAGTTCTGACCGTGCACAGTGACCCGCTGGCCTGGAACCGCCGGACGCGGGAGCGGCCCAGCGCGGGCTGCCAGGACGCGGGGCTTGGGACCTCGGGTTCCACTGGGCGGTGGGGGCGGGGCCTCTGGTTGATGGGGCGTCAAGTCAGTTCCGACGCAGCGACTCCACGCACAACGTAAGGAGCGTTTCCCGTCGGTGCACACACACGCATGCGCAGCAACGACAGCCACTGTGCCTGTCAGTCCGCCCGCCTGCCTCGCTGAGGGACCCCCTGTGCCTCGCTGCCCTGCTTCGTTTGCACCCTGTCCTTCTCCCCTGGACAAGACGCAGCAGCTGTCCAGGGACTGGTCTCTCCTGACCACACGCCGACATAGCGGGGCGAAGCCTCCCCTGCCCCGCTGCTTAGTAGCCTTGCCTTCTGGCCGTGCAGCTTCTGAGAAAGATTCGTCAGTCTTTCGGGCAGTCCACATGCCATCCGTCTATTAGTCTCCGCAAGCACGTGTTTCAAACTCGTCCTTTCTCCCGAAGTCGAGGTTCAGCTCTCCCTTTTGTTAGCAGCTTTCACCTCTCAAACCCAAATTCACCGCCCCCGAGTCGACACCCACTCAGAGACCCTGTAGGACATGGTGGAATGGCCCTGTGGGTTTCAGAGACGAGCAGAAAGCCCCGTCTTTCTCACGCAGAGCAGCTGGTGAATTCACGTGCCACACAATTCAATGGCTTGAAGATATTAAAAACGTGCAACGTTCAACTTTGCTTTGCATGTTTAGCGATGACAAACACCGTGGCTTGAGGCAGGAGCCAGCGCCTTGGCCTCAGAATGACAGTCTTGAGGTCTTCTTAGCACATGCACCCAGCGCGCTGCTTCGCCAGGCTTCTGGACTACTGCTTCCACAGGCCGTGCTCGGGGAAACCAAGCCCCACGGAAGTCCCGACAGCTTCCATCCTTTCATTTAATGCCATGCTGCCTGTCGGCAGGGTGCAAGAACCACTCTTGGAGGTTGTGGTGCTCTCTGCAGTAAGTGCTTTCCTGTCTGTACCCAGAGTTGTGCGATCCACCTGTCGGAGTGGTCAGTGATCCTTAGATCTCCGGGTGCCCTCCTCTTCATCGGGTCCAGCTTCTCAGATGGTGCCCCCCAGGTGTCCAGATTGGACAGTGTGGCGAGAGGAAGCAGCCCTGATTGTAAGCCATGCCTGTGTCCCCTGGTCCGTTAGAGCCACAACTCTTGGTTTACGTGCAGGTCCCTACGGCAGCTCTGTAGACGCTCTGTAATGACCATTCTGCTGGGTTGTCCGTGATCCACCCAAATGCCTTCCTTTGCATAGTCAATGAAGCAGGCCAACATCTCTCTGGTATTCTCAAGATCCTTCCGACACCAGCAGTGATAACCTCCACATCTGAACCCAGCTTGAATTCCTGGCAGCATGGTGTTGTCGCTGTTTTTGAATGATCTCCGGTGAGACCGTCCTTGCTTGTGATCTTAACTATACTGTTTGATAATTTCTACATTCTGCATAATCTTTCTTTGGAAGGGGCCCAACCAATGACCTCCTCCAGTCGGCTGTCCAGGTAACTGTCTTGGCAAATTTTTGGCCTGGAAGATTGTGGAAACAGAAGGAATTCTCCCAAGTTGTCTCCCCCAAATATATGCCAAACTTAGCTGCTTGCGAATGACTGTGCACTTGGAGGTCATCAAGAATAGATCAGGGGTCATTCTCCCTAAGAGCTATCAGCCATGTAGACGGAGCAGACACCACTGTTTATCCCACAACAAGTAGGGCCCACTCCCTTCTGATGAGGATAGTGGTTGTCTGTTTCCTTGTAGGAGACACCAGAGAGGTCAAACCCGCCCAAGGATGACCAAGGTTAGGCTGCCATCATGAATCTAGGGTCTGCCCATCTTGCCATATGTATACCCCTAGTCCCTCCCATTCCTATGGGCACACCCCTAGCTCATCGCCTTCCTGTTACGCTTATGCCTATCATACATCCCCTTCCTACGATGTGTATGCCGATTGTACTGCCCCTTCCGGTGACGTGTGGTTACCTGTAACCAGGCCTCCCGAAGGAGATATAACCTTTGGTTAGAATAAAGGTGGGGCTCTCCTGCTGTTCTCGCTCCCAAGGCTCTCTCCTCTCGTGGCCAGGCTCCCCCCATGAGGACCACCAAGCGGGGCTGAGGTGAGCATGCTACCATGAATTGTGTCTGACTCCATCATTCCAATCTCTCCCCTACCTCTCATGCTCTCTATGACTTTACTAGAATCTTTACTTATTATCGCTATACAATTGCACCTACTGGACCTGTGATGATTTGTGGGGGAACCCTCTACTCCCCACAGAAGATAAGTGAGTGCTCCCGGTGTTGCACCCACTTGTCGAAACATCTCAGATGGTCTTCTGTCGATTCCCAGAGCCTTGTGTTCCCCTAGTGCCTTCAGTGCAGCGTGGATTTGAACTTCTTCCTTCCCTCTCATCAGTCAGTCATTGATCATATTCTGTCTCCTGAGATAGTTGGATACTGACCAGTTGGCTTTTGTGCCATGACTCTGAGCGTCCCTCCTGTCTGCCCTTGATGCTTCTTGCACCATTCAGTGTTACGCTCGAAGGCTTCTTGGGTTCTTTAAACTCTAGAGATGCTGAGCATGTTCTTTGCTCTTTGGTTGTCTGACTCCAGGTCTTTGCATGTTTCATTGGAGTTACTGCTATTGGGCATTTTGAATCAGACAGTCACGTAGTCTACTCTGCCATGAACGGCGAATTGAAGAGGACTGGCATAGCATGTGTGGTTCAAAACAAAACTCTCAGAACTATTTGGAAATACAATGCTGCTAGCAATCAAATAATACCTATAAGCCTACAAGATCAACCAATGAATATACGCCTATAACCCAAATTTACTCAAAACCACTGATGCCCAAGATGAAGAACGTGAATAGGTTCACCAACTTCTACAGTCTGACATTGAGCCAGCATGAGGTCAAGAAGCATTGATAATGACCGGTGATTGGTCATGAACGTGGGAAATAAGGAAGAAGAAATTGGTGCCTGAAAATACAGCCTTGGTGACAGAAATGATGCCAGAGAGCACAGGGTAGAATTTGGCAAGACCGGCGACTTCTTGATCGCAGACCTCTCTTTCCAACAACGTCGATGTTGACTGTGATTAGATGGAGTCCAGGGAACTCAAAGGACGTGCATCTGTGGATCGAGGCCAGGAGACACCACCTCCTCCGTCCATCGTCCGTCAGAACAAGCCCAGGGACCAACTGCAGGACGACCATCACCTGCTCCGAGCAGGTGCAGGTGAAGCAGAAGAACATCCAAACTCGCCTACAAGAACCCAGTAAGTGGGGCCTTGAGCGTCACTCGTCGCCATCCAGTTGGTTCTGGCTAACAGTGACCCGGAGGACAACGTTGAACTGCCCCCATGGGTTTCCCAGGCTGGGGTCTCTCATCTCCTTCCTTTTCTAGCAGCTGTCTGGACACCCCATCCCCAGTCATACAATTCAGTAGAAGAGTCAGGAAGTGCTGCGCCGTTCTGGCCACAGTCAATCCCAGACGTTGTCTTCTTCTTCCTTGTACTCGGTGTTATTCGTGGCATTGTTTTTCTAATTGTGGCAAAAACACACACAAGAGAACATTCTCCAATCCCACAACTCCTCCTTGCATCACTCAGTGCCGTTGGTCATGCTCTTCGTGCTGGACGACCGTGGTTGATGTCTTCCCCATGATTCCACCACCATTACCACGAGCTCAGTGCCCCTAAGCAACACCCTTCTCCGTCACCCTGGTCACGTTGGTCAAGTCTGGCTTCTCTCCTTTTCTTAAAAAGTTTCCTTGATTTGGTGTCCGCATACCCTACATTCCAGGGCTAAATCACTTGGTAAAAGAGTTGGATAGATGTTCATCACAATCCGTTCCAGGGCTCCCTCCCCTTCCCACATTCACGATTGGCTCCCCAAATCCCCTCACCTTCCCCACCCCAGCAAACCACTGCATCAGGTATTGTCTCTATTCACCCACTCCTTCTGTGGCTCACAAACTGGGAAACCCAACAAAAACAATAAGAAACAAAACAGCAAGAAGAAAATGGTAATATAAAGATAAAAAGACAGATAAACAGTAAGAAAGAAAAGACCAAGGCTCTAAATTTTTACAGCTGCGGAAAGCCTCATCTTTCTCCCTCGGAGCAGCTGGTGGTTTTGAACTACTGACGCTCGTGGTGAGCAACCTGACGCATACTCCATGACCTTGACCATCCACCTGACTTTGTAGACCATCTCAAGAACAGTCTACACATCAAACACTGATGTCCTAACACCAGGCAAGCTGCGGGGACGTCAAGGGTGGCATGGGCATGCGAAGAAAGCACAGCGGCAGGGCAGAAAGAAAAGCCCAGCGTGGATGTCAGAAGTTTCTGGAGCTCCCTCTTGAAGGTAGACTGAGCAGCTGAAGCAAATGGAAGAGGTGAGGAGTTCAAATCGCTGAATGAAAGATTCCAGAGGGCAAAGAAAACAAATCTTTGTGAAGATCTCATGTTCTGTGTCAACTTGGCTGGGCCAGGATTCTCAGTGATTGGCAGTTCAGACCTAGTCATCCCCCAAGGATGTGGCCTAGCGAGGAAGTCGAGTCCCCAGGTCTGTGAGCAGCCCACCAGTTGTGGGGAGATGGGAGTGGTCGCAGCGGCCTCCCTCAGGTCACAGCCCTGAGCACTAGACTGAGGGAAGCCTGCTTGCTGCTTGCTGGGTCTGGATTCCTGCACTTAGTGCATCAGTTGAACTCTGGCTCTTTGGACGTGAGCCAGCAGCCTATTCTGGGAGTCATCAGCAGTCTCCCGACTGACCCGCTGGCCTCGGGTTCATTCCCCTCTACAGCCAGAAGTCTGAGCTGCCTCTCTTGGGATCGTCAGCCCCTGCGGCTGTGCGAGTCAGGAGAAGCCTTCAGCCTGACATCTGAACCAGGGGCTTGGCACCTGACCAACTCGACCCTGTGTGGGCCGTTTTGCTTAGCCTGAGACCGTAACAGCATGAACTCTGTGAAGGCCAGGGTCTCTAGTAAGGGCAGTGTCTGTGCTTCCAAATCGCCTGGGAGATCTCTTCTCTAGGTGGCTTAATTTTCTAATGGTTTTTAGCAGTCTTTGTGTTTTGTTTTGTATACGACTTCCACTGTTCTGAGATCACATCTATAAGACAGGCAAACTTGGGATGTCTGTCTCCTCTCCCCGCCTCCCAGTCCTGAGCTGCTGCTGGCTCAGTAGGAAGTGATCGTGATCATGTAAACTCCCTGCTCGCCCCCCCCCCTGGAGAGGAGGTGTGGCTGGGTCAGGACGGGCCTCAGCTGCCCCTCCCTGGCTGCTGGCCTCTTGCTGTGGGTCCACCAGCTGTTGGTGGATACCAGGTACTGTCTGCCCTTCTCTGGACCACGGCATGCTTATCTGTCTGTCTGCTTGGTATCTGCGCTTCGCTGTGGCTGTGGCTGAGGGGGTGTGTGTTGAAGAAGCGCTCCGGCCCATTGGGCTTCCTGACTCAAAGATGTGGCCTCTCTCTTTGGTTCCATAGCACCCTCAGCCATCTCCCCTTAGATATTGTCTCTGTCTTTCTGATCTCTCTTCAAAACGCCAAGTCATCATTCCCTCCCTCCTCTCCCCCACTCCCCACCCCCAGCTCCCCTCTGATCCACCTACCGAGGCTTGGGTTTTTCTCCTCTTCACAGCTGGGCTCTGCCCGCCCCTGCCCGCTGCCCCTGCACTGTCTGCCGCACACACTCCAGCCTTGGGTGTCAGGCGTTCTGCCTCTTCTTTCCTTCACGTCTCCTCAGTCACCTTTAAAGACCTGTCCCTGACTCTTACTCTGCGGGTCCAGTTTGTTTCTCTGACTGTCCGACTGTTTGGGCACTGTGACTCCTGCCCAGTCTCAGCTGACACCCCAGGCAAAGCACCCTGGGAGGCCAAGGAAACTGGCGGGGCAAGGCGCGCGGGGATGTGGGGCAGCCCTATGTGCAGCTGCTGTGACTCTTTGGCCCCTGCACAGGTTGCCCGGCAGGAAGAGAGGGTGGTCCTGACGTCCGGGCTTCCATACCACAAGGTAAGGAGCCCCTCAGCCACCAGGCTGCACAGGGTGGGTGGAAAGGTGGGCCTGGCAGTGGCTGTGTGCCCCTGCCCAGCCCAGTGCGGCCCCTCCCTGCAGCTCCGGGCCCAGGTTGGGACTGGCCGCTGCCTCCTGGTGGACTGCGCCCTCAAGGTGCGGGAGCAGGCTCTGGCTGTGCTGAGACACTTCAATGTGCGCGTCACCCTTGCCGACCTCTTCAGCCGCTGCCAGGTGGGTCTCTCTGCAGGTGGCCCCTGGGCTCCGGTTTCCATGACTGCCATGCGGAAGGCATACTGGTGACATGGCCCTGGGCCCCAGGGATGGGCGTCTGGTTAGATGTGGGGCAGGGACCAGTTGCTGTGGGCTCACTGCTGGCTGCGCAAGGCCCTCCCCAGCACAGGACACCGAGGGCCCGCAGGCCTGCCCTGCACCACCTAGGAATCCTGTGTGAGTTTGAGTGAGCACGTGCTCACTGCTTAGTGGCATGAGCTCTGGGTCAGAGTCACGTCTCAGAGGTGGGGGAACCCTGGGACCCCGATCTAGAACAGGGGCTCTACAGCCCTGCTGGAGGCTGGCTTGAGCAGGTCGGGGGCAGGGGTGAGGTGCTGATTTGGCTCCAAACGAGGTGAGGGTTTGCCAGCCTGGGGCTGGGAGGGCCCATTGGACACTGAGCCTCTTTCCCAGAAGCACCTGCCTGCCCTCTGCACCTGCAGGGATGGGGGGTAGGGGCAGGCTCTGTGCTGAGGGCAAGGGAGTACCTGAAGCCCCTAGCTGCCCCTGCTGGGCAGGCACTGACTGCTCTGGGGACAGAAACCTCATCCGTGCCCTGCGTGCTGCTGCCCACCACCCCCCCTTGTGTCCCGGGCTCCTGGGAGGAGCTGCTGAGGAGGCCGCTGGCCGCTTTCTTAAGAAAACAGGAAGCCTGCTTGTCAGAGGAAACCCCTCGGCCGGAGGGGAGGTAGGGGTGGCCCTTGGTGAGGGGGGAGGGGCCGGAAATGAGGCTCTGTAGTCATGGGCACTGGTTGAGGCCCTTCCTGGCACTCCTCAGCCAGCACACGGGTTGGCAGGCAGCTTCACAAGGTGGGCCTCTAGCTCTGCCCTGCCAGGTTCTCTGGCCACAGGCCCTATGGGTGTGAGTGCAGGGCACCAGGAGGGCCAGGCCTCTTCCAGCTGACCCTCTGGAGCCCATGCCCAGCAGGTCCTCTGCAGGTGGATACTAGGTCAAGGCACCAGGGTGAACTAGGGTGACTAGTAGACAACCCCCACCCCCACCCCAAGGGGTGCAGACCCTGCAGGATAGGCCAGGAACCCACCACCACCACCCCATCACCCCCTCCCCATTCACTCTGGCCTACAGTGTCTGTCCAGTGCCCTGGTGCGGTGTACCCCCCCCACACACACACACAGCCAAGCTGGCGCCTCCCAGGAGACACCCCCACCCCCCCAGCCCTTTCCCTTTCCTTCTCCTTCCCTCTGCTATTTTGGTGCTGTTCCCAGAGGGGACCCCATGGCCCCGAGCCTTCCCAGCCGCCTCAAGGCCCCTGAGCTTCCCGGGAGGACAGGGGCAGGGCAAGAAGTAACCAGTGGTCACCCCCAAGGGGTCTGCGTTCTCACCAGTCAGGTCCTTTGTGTACCTGTCACCTGCTGTCCCCTTAGGTGAGGACACAACCCTGGGAGTGCCAGGGGCACGGCCAGGCCAGTAGCAAGGGACTGGCCTCTCAGAAGGGGGCGGAGGGCAGCTCCACTGCTGAGAGCCCCTGGGGTATGTACCCACTACAAGCTCAGTTGGTGCAGGCAGAGGTCATATCATGCCCTTTTCCCTCCAAGTTGGCAGGGCAGCTAGGGTTGTCCATGGAGAGTGCCCACACAGACGCCGTTCCCAGCGCTGACCGGCGTGGGAAAATACTTAGCAAATAAGCTTGATATACAAAAAACCAGCGGCAAGCCTGGCCACACAGCCCAGTGTCCTCCGGCAGCTAAGTGGGCTGAGGTGGGACAGTGACCCCAGGAGTGTGTGTGTGTGTGTGTGTGTGTGTGTGTGTGGATGTTAGCCCAATGGTAACCCTGTGAGATGAGATGTCGGGTCCCCAGGGACAGGGCCCCCAGGTCTGGGCCATGCAGGGTGGGCATGGGGATGAGGGTCAAGGGTCTCCACATCCTTATACCAGTGAGACCTGAGACCCTCATGACCTCTGCCCTCCCTCAATCCTGATGATGGATTAATGAACAGAAGAACAAGGAATGACTCCTTGGACCCTGGCTGTGTCCACTAGCCCCACACAGGGAGACCCCACCCCTCTTCTCAGTGAGATCCCTGGCTCAGCAGATGATGGGGTGAAGGCCCCTTGGGGAGCTCTGGGAGCTGCCTCCTCATCAGGGGGAGGGGGGTCACAGTAGGAGGCCAGCCAGGGCCCCTCTCCCTACACCCATTCCCACCCTCCCCTTCTATCAGCTTTCTAGAAAAAGCCCTGGGCCTTGGCCAGAGCCTTTCTTCCCACCAGTCAGCCAGCCCCTGGACAACTCCCCGCCCCTGCCCCGCCCCCCCACGCCCATGCCCCCAAGGGCCATGAGTGCCCGATCTCAACCCAGCAGCTGTGAGAGGACCTGTGGAACCCTGCACATCTCACCTGTTGACACACTCGGCCACCTCTCCTTGTCCCCTCTCCCAGTCTGCAGGAAGAGGGACATGAGTCGAGAGGAGATTAGGGGACCACAGTCTCCTCAGGGGGCATTTGAGGGGCTGCTCTCCATGGCCTGGCACATGTGGCACAACAGGCTCTCTGCACCAAGCCATGGGCAGCTTAGGCGAGTACTGGGGGTAGGGGGTGCCAGTCCCTCTGGAAACGGTGTGCAGGGAGATGAACGTGCCAACATGAAGAGGCTTGTGTGTCAGTCTCAGCACCAGCCTCACATAAGCTGCAGACCCTTACCCAGCCTGTGACTTGCATCTGCCCAGAGCAGGCGCTAAGGCCAAGCATGATGGTTCTAATAGACATGTCCATCAGCTGGGGTCTGGGGTTCACTTAGAATGTTTCTGACTATGCCTTTCCCTTAGAGTTTAGAGATGGCTGCATCTTTCTGGATAGTGACAGATCTGTTGTCTGCTTTTAAAAATGGTCAGTGTGCTAAACGTAGCCTCCAAGGGGCACATGGGGACAGAACTGCCCCTCAGACTCAGGGGGAGGCAGGTGTGCCCTGCCTGAAGATAGTGGAAGCTAGAGTGTGCTGAGCAGAGGTGGAAGGGAATGAAGCAGCTTTGGCAGAGCACAGCCCTGGTGCACACAGGACACCATCACTCTCAGGATGTTGTTTGTGCACACAAATGCACAGGCTCAGAGGTACATGGACACACACATGCCCACCACATGCACATACATGCCCCCTCCCATGTGTGTACACATGCAGGCCCTAAACACACACACATATACCCCCATGTGTACATGTATGCACACATGTACACAAAGACCTTCCCTTTGTGCTTATATGTGTACACACACCCCATAAACACACATACAACCCCCCTTGTGCACACAAGTACACACATGGCCTCCTTGTGTGCACACACATGTACATGAGCACATGTATACATGCATGTCCTCCCTGTGTGCACAAATATACATGTACACACTCCATGTGCACATGTACACTCTACCTTGTGCACATATACATATGTACACACATGCACGCTCTCCCTGTGTGTGCACACATACACACACACACACACGCCCTCTCCCTTGTGCATGCATGTACACACGGGCCCTCCCTGTGTGTGCACACATACACATACCTATGGGCACATGTATGCCCCCCTCATGCACACACAAGTGTACATATGCACATACACATACATGCCCTCCCATGTACTCCATCCCGTGTGCACACACAGCTACACATACACCCTGGCTATGCCCACAGACTAGGCCCCCTTCTAGCCCTAGCCTGCTGCTTCCTCCCCCCCACCCCAGCAGAGAGGAGGGGTCCTGCCACCTTTGTAGACACTTCAAACCCACTGCCCCTGGAGTGGACTCCGCCTCAGCCAGCAGCCTCACAAGACAGAGAGGACTCCCCGGGGTTGGGGGGGCCACAGGAGGCCCTGGTGGAGCAGTGGTTAAGGCTCTCACTGCTGACCACAGATCTATTTGTGGAGACCATGAGAGATGAGATCTGGGGTCTGCCTTCGCAGCCCTCCTTCTGCCTTAGGAGGCAGTGGCCCCAGGGCATGTAGCGGCTGGTGGTCCCCTCCTCAGACCCCAGGCCTGAAGGGGCAGGAGGTGAAGAAGGCTTGAAAACAGAGGTCCAGTGACCAGGGATGATTGGGAGGCTGGGTGTGGCCTGGCCTGCCAGGAAGGTGGGGAGAGGGGAGTGCTGGGGGCAGGCTCTGGAAGGGAGCGAGGTCTACTCCGCCCCGTCCTTCCGGGCTCAGTCCCTGGGTCCTGCAGCATCTCCACCACCCCCTCCACCAGGGCAGCCAGGCCGAAATGTTACTTCCTCCTGGAAGTCCTCTGTCACACACATGCGCGCGCGCGCGCGCACGCCTAGGGGGTCAATGACCGAGTCCTGCCTCTTAAGAGTTTCGGGGTGCTCCTGGGCAAAGCCCTGGACCCTGGGCTGATGATTCCAACAGGGTCAGACCCAGGCTGGGCGCGTGGAGCTGGTTCGGGTTCTGCCTCCAGCCGTCTGGGACCAGGGCTGCAATCCCCTCTGTAGGAAGTAGGCAGTCAGGGTTACAGCAGGCCTCCCCCTCCCCAGGGCTCTGCGGATCGGGGTGGGGGGTCGGGGGACCTTCGTCTCCCTGTCTCTCCCACCTAGCCAAGACCCGTCTACAAAAAAAAACAACCAGATCCGTCTCCAGCGCCCCTAGTCCCTACCTCCCACCCCAGCGGGATTCCCCAGCCCGCCCGCCCCGCGCGGGAAGCCGGGCCGGGCGGGCGGCGGCCGTTGGCTTTTGAATCTCCGCCCAGCTCTGCTGAGTGGCCCTTTCAAAGGCGGCGGCGGGGGCGGGGGCCGTTCCCAGGCGCGCCCCGCCCTCAGCGCCGCCCCTCCTCCCGCTTTCCCACGGCCTGGCCGCCGGCGGGGTCTCACGGCCGGCGCCGCCCCTCCCCCGTCTGGGAACGGCCGCTGCGCCGAGCCCGTGCCTCACGGCGGCTCGGGGCGCAGGAACCCCAGGGACAGGGGGTGCACGGGGTCACTTGGGGGCCCCAGGAAAGAGGGTGCTTAAGAGCTCCAAGGACTGTGGGGTTTTTGGAGACCTCAGAAGGACTCTAGGGACCCTTGGGAGACTGGAGGGGGTCCTTTCGGGAGGAAGCCCCAGAGTGTGTGTGTGTGTGTGTGTGACTGAGTGTGTGTATGAGAGCAACTGTGTTTGTATGAGAGTGAATGTGTATGAGTGTGTGTGTGCAGCAGGAGGGCAGGTGAGCATCCGCTGTTAAGTGAGGCTGCATGGTGCCCTGCTGCTGCTGTTAGGTGTGTACAACCCAGGACAGGGCTGTGGGGCCCCAGGGGTCCTGAAGGCGAATGCCCACTTGTGCTCAGTGTCCTTCTAACTGTTGGCAAGACAAACTGACCAAATGAGAACCCAGGACCCTGTTAAACTTGAGTCCCAGAGAGACCCACTCAAACCTTGAGTCTGAAAACCAGCTGGACTTGGACCAGCACACCGGCAACTGGCCCTCCTGGGAAATGAGGGCGGGGGGGTGCAGGATGGGCAGGAGCCCCCTGGGACCTGGGGCCATCCTAACTGGGGCTCCTGTGTAGGGCAGTCATCAGGGACCTGTCTGCCCTGAACTGGCAAGATGCAGGATGGTCATCAGAGAGGTCCAGGTATCTGGATTGGGGGGTGGAAGGGAGACAGTTGGAAATAGATGAAGCCAGGTGGGCTTTATCCAGCCCTATGGGCTTCATCCAGCCCTGTGCCCCCTGAGCCCACCCCCACTGTGAGAGGCCCAGGTCCACCCTGCTAATACTGGTTAGACCAGGGGCCCCCCCCAAATGGTCTCTGGGCTGGCTCGCCCAAGGGAGGCCCCAAAAGCACACCTCCCAGGGCCTTCACGTGTGCTGCTCAGTCACCCCTGTCAGACAGACCTGGCTGTGCTCTGTCAGCCCCACGTACCTGGGCACCCTAGCCCGGGACCCCATCACACATGTGCACAGATGGCTGTCGGCCACTCGCTCTGCGTGTGCTGCAGGCCTTGCTTGTGGGCAGCTGGGCTGGAGCACCTTGCTGGACACCCCTCCCCCACCCTGGACACACCATAGCAGGCTGGACCCCTCCCCCATCCTGGCTTCACAGACATTGTCTGACGCACAAAGGGACTGGGCAGTGACCCGTTGGGGGAGGGGCTGGAGCCCGTGGGAACTGCCCTTCCCAGGCCAGAGGGGCAGGACAAGGCAAGCCCCCGGGGCCTGGAGCCATTCAGGGGGCACAAGACCTTGCTGAGCAGTCTGGCCAGCGGGTCCCCAGGGCCTCTCCATCCCACATGTCCACCAGGACAGAGGGCTCTCAGCTGGTGGTCCCAGCAGGCCTGGACTCCACACAGCTCTACCACCACAGTACCCTGTCTCCACGGGCACCCTGTGGGCCTGCTCCCAGCACACCCCCCTCCCGCCCGAGGCCTCAGGACAGTGGGGGCCGGAGGTGTGGGGCAGCGCCCATGGGATTGGGGGTGTGGAGCCAGAGGTGTGGGCAGCTCCCATGGGATCGGAGGTGTGGGGCAGGCCCTGGTCCGGAGCTGGCGGCGCCTGATTGCTTCCTGTGGACGCTGGACACCGCCTGGAGGTGTCAGGCCCAAGGAAGGACCTGGCCCTTTCATCCACCCTTTGGCCCTGTTGGCTAGACCATTTGTTGGGGTTGTTCCAGTGGTCAGCATGGACAGGCCAGCCTGGGACCCACCACTGCTGGGAACCAAATGGCAAGTGTCCAAGATGGTGCCCCTGTCTTGCCAGGGGGAGCACACAGCCACTGAGGGGGGGCTCGGGCGGCACCCACATTTTTTCTGTTTCCTGTCTCCTAGCCCACTTGATGAGCACAGAAGCCCCTCACCGTGAGGCTCACAGCCCAGCATCCCACATTTGGGTCTCCCCTAAGCTTCCCGTCCCACCGCCCGCCCCCCTGCCCCCGTGGAGCTGCCTGAAGTGCATTTAGTGCAGGCTACAGGGAGGACTGGCTTTTTTGCTCAGGGTGTGAGGTTCACACAGACAAAGGCTCAGACATCTGACTGCTTTTCAATGGACGGTGCCAGGAGGCCCTGGAAACTGCTGGACAGCCTGACTGCTGCCCCGCCCTTGCCCCTGGGGACAGCCAGGCCTTGCTTCCATGGCCCTGCCCTGCCCCACTCAGGCCTGTACCCAGTGTTCCATCCACGCTCAGCTCCCCAGGAGGTTTGATTTGTGTGTGTGGAGGGGGAGGGCAACCAGTGGACCTCACCCCTGGAAGAAGTGAGCCCTGCCCACCTCATTCCTTGGCCCCCGTGCAACCAGGACAAGGGCTCCTAGGGCTGATGGATACTTGGTTAGGGTACTCAGGGCAAGGGGTGCTCAAAGCAGGGGATGCTAAGGGTGGGGAGTGCTGGGGGCAGGGGGTGCCTGAGGCAGAACAGAGTCCGTGACCTGGCCCCTACATGTTGAGAACTGTCACCGTTGTCGCCCTGGCGGGTATGGCTGGTGACTTCTGGCTGCCAAAGTCTGAGGACGGACCATGTGTAGGTGTGGCTCCGTCTGCCTGATCAGAGCCCCCTCCTCCACTGGCCATGCCTCACCTGTGGTTGGTGTCCCGCCCTGTTGCACCCCCTCCTCACACACCTGCCGGCTCAGGTGAACCCAGGTGTGGGGCTCCAGCCCTAGACCCATGGCCAGAAGAGCCCCTTCCCACACTTGCCCTTGGTGGGGAAGGGGCTCAGCCTGGCCCAGGGCCCTGTTTGGTTGTGGGACAGGGGGTGGGCAGCTGACCAGGTGGGCTGCTGCTAGGTTCCCCTCAGGTCTCAGAACAGATCATCTGTGGGCAGTGGGCAGGGGCTCCAGCTGCTGGCCTGTGGGAGCTGTGGGAACCCTGAGTGTCAATGGGCCCTGGGACCAGGAGCCAGGAGCCTTCCCATCCCCTCCTGCCCCCGACTCACCTGGGCCCGCCCATGCCCCCGGCCCTTCCCACCAGCCGGGCTCTTGGGCGGAGGCTGCCCCACCCTGGGGGCCCCAGACTAGGAGGCGGGGCCAGGCCAGGCCCCGACCTGCAGGAGCCCCGGAGTGCAGGCTCCTGGGGGGCTGCTGGCCCTGCCTCGGTCCCTCCTTGAGCTTCCTCGTGTCCCCACCTAGCCCTGCCAGTGCTGGGGCCATGGGCCAATACTCAGCCCTTGGAGCCCCTTTCTTCAGGCAATGGGGCAGCAAGCCTGTATCTCCTGGGGGCACTCCTCCTCCTGACCCATCCTGTACTCTGATGGACTGGAACCCTGGGGGCCAGGGCCAGCAGTGCCTATCTGGAACAGGTGGCCAGGGCCCCAGGGTGGCCAGGGCGGCTCTGGTGCCAGGCCCAGCCCTTGGGCAGCCAGCCAGACACTGTGGAGGGCGGGCACTGCAGGCGGGCGGGAGAGAGAACCGGCCTTTCCAGCCAGGGAGGGGGCCGATCGGGGTGACAGCGGGGCCCGCCAGCGGGCAGCGGCCGCCGTGGGAAAACTGGCCCCGGTGGTTCCCGAGGGTGGGGCCAGGCCCTTGCGGAACGGACCGGGAGCGTGTCTGAGGCGGGCAGTGACTCAGCAGGAGCTGGCCAGCCCGCCCAGCCGCCCACCTCGGACCCCAGCCTCCTGCCGCTCCACCAACACGCCCTCACCTGCGACCGCCGGCCTTGGGCCCAGGCAGAGTTTGCGGGGCACTCAACCCAGGGCCAAAACTGCCCCCTGGCTCTTGGCCCTCCCGAGGCAAGGCTGGAAGGCCCGTCTTAGACCACTGCCGGCCTTGTGTCCACCAGGGCACACCCCCAGCTGCCTCCATGGCTAGCCCTGGCTGGGTGGGGTCTTCCTGGGGCTGGGGCCAATGGAGGAGGGAGGATCCTGGGGTGGGGAACAGCCTGCAGGTGAGCAACTGGTGGAGGTGCTGCAGCTAGCTCCCCACCCTCACCCCACAGTGTTGGGACACCCATGGGAAGAGCAGTGGGGGAGGGGCCCCACCCTGCCGTGGGCACCCTGACTTCCGGTCCCAACGGCAGTGGCCTGCAGATACCGTGTCATTCCCGGGCCCTGGGAGTTCCCAGCCCTGCCCTTGGCCCCGCTCCCCAGGCTTCGAGTCCCCGGTCCAAGGACTCTTGTAAGCACCTGTGTGGGAATCAGGCTGAGCTGGCCCTACCTGGCCAAGAAGTGCCATGCTGGGGCCATGCTGTCTCCTGGTCCGGGCAGTGTTGGGGCCAGGGAAACTATTGGGCGGGCAGCAGGACTGGCAGCTGGCTGGCTATGTGGTCACTGCTGGGTCAAGGGGCACTGAGTCCTACCAGGACTGGGTTACACTCTGAAGCCCAGCTGGATGCTGTGTCACCGTGTCACTGCTGTGGCCGAGCCCGGGGGCACCCTGCACTCGAGGTCTTGGGGCAGGAAGAGGATGGCGGAGATCAAGGGTCAGAGAGCAGGGTGGACAGCTGGTGGTAGCCTGAGCTGTGGGGCGCTGGGCTGGGAGAGGAAGGGCACATGGGGTGCCCCAGAGCTTAGGGGCCAGGAAGGCCTGGAGAGGGACACCACTCAGGCTCAGCTCTGTGCCCCCAGGTGTGTAACTGTGATCAGTACCTGAAGGTCTCCAAGGACGTGATGAAGCTCCTCCTGCAGCTCAACGGACGCCAGGAGGGTGCCGGCAGCCCAGGTGAAGGCCAGCAGTCCTCCTGGGGGACAGGCAGCCCTCTGAGCCTCAGTGCCCTGCCAACACCCCACCTCCCTGCTGAGCCCTGCATACACAGGCACACGCACACCTGCTAATTTACACGCATGACCTCATGCACACACACATACATTGACAGGCCCCATACTCACATGCATGCTAACACACCCATTTACACACGTTCTCACATGCACACTCCTTACACATGATCATCCTACATTCATTTACACTCATTTGTACCCCATACATTCACATGCACGCTCAAACCTCCTCTGCAGGTACAGCACGGAACACACACACTCCTGTACGTAGTACCCAGGCACATCCCCTCACTGGCCTGCACAGACCTGAGCAGACAGGAAGGAGGTGGGTACCAGCTGGCCCCACCCCTGCCCAGCGGCTCCCATCCAGCTGACTTTCCTGGGGTGGACTTTCAAGGGAGATCACCCTGCCCCACCACAGCTCTGGCCAAGCATGCTCCCAGACCTTAACCTGTGCAGACAGCTCTGGCCCCATCAGGCATGAGCCAGTTTAAAGTTGCCTCGAATTCCCAGTCGGGAGTCCCCACTAAGTCCCCTGTGCCACAGTCTTGGGGGCAGGACATGCAGTCCAGCATATCACAGGGTGTACATGAGGGCAGACCTCTCTCGCCAGCTGCCCACATCTCAGCCACCACACACATACTCAACTCATACACACCGTCCAGTACTGGCTTCCTGCCCCCCACCCCGGTGCCTGCTGGTTGCGAAACCGGCTCCTTGGCAGAGAGCTTATCTGCTCATCTGCCGCCCCCACAGCTTCTCAGGCCCCCAAGGGCCGACCCACCCATCTCAAGCCCAGAGTGTTTCCCAGGGACCTTTGAGCCCCAAGAACCTTCCAAGTTGCGAGTTCCCACAGGAGAGGCTGGCCTGGCCCCATGCTCTGTGGCCTCGCTGCCCTATCTCCCTCTCCTGCTGGCAGGCCCTGGGTGACAGCCCGTGACCTGTGACCATCCTTGTTCCCAGGTGACGAGGAGGCCGCCCCAAGCAGGGATGGGCAGGGGACAGGTAAGTCCCTTGAGGAGCTTTCCCAGGGGCCCATCCATCAGTGGGGGGGTCACTGACCAGGGAGGGTTGGGCAGGGCCATGGGCCCTTCAGTGCTCTCTCCTGCCCACCCAGGCTTGGCCCCCCAGGACTGCATCTATGACCGCCCATGCCGCTGGCTGGAGACTGCTGACCTGCAGAGCACCACGCCGGCCACACTGGGCAACGGCACGCAGCTGCAGCTGTCTGGGGTGCCAGCTAGTGTGCTGTGGCGCCCAGGACAGTGGCCCTTCTACTGCTGCACGGGCTGTGGCAAGGTCTTCTGGGAAGGATCCCACCTGAGCCGCCTGACTGCGCAGTTTCAAGAGCTCCTGGGGGACCCCAGCCCGTGACTCTACCTGGTCAGCCCCCTGCAATAAAGGTGACCTGAAATCCATCCATCCTGCAGGCCGCTAACTGCCTCTCTCCGTGTTAAGGGCCACAGCGGCCCAGGGCAAAGCTGAGTGGCCCCCTGGCCACTGCACTTCTCAACCAGGCCAGGCAGCTTCGTGCTCTTGGGGGCCTCCTGGCTGGACCTTCCAGCCCACAGTGCCAGTGGCAGGGTGCTGCAGGACCCTTGTGGGGTCCGACAAGGGAAGGGCTTCCCGGGGGAGCAGGTCTCAGGGCCCACCCGGTGCTGGGTGTGGACAGGATGGTCTGTGAGCCTCGCCCCGGCATGGGGGCCCCTCCCCTGAGGAAAGCCACATAGGGCACTGGGCTAATTCAGGATGTCTGCTCCCACACCACATGGGTGCTCCAGCCCTGTGCTTAGCCAGGAAGGAGCCTCAGCCAATCACACAAGCCTGTCCCTGCCCCCATGGGGGACAGTGGATATGGGCACTGGGCAGAGGGTTCCGAGAGGAGCACTGGCCAGGCATCGGACCTTGTCCAGAGGTGCAGGCCAGCCAAGCTCACTTCCAGCAGCCTCCCTCCACCCACCCACTACATCCCTTTCCTGAATTTCCTGGCTTTACCGGAAACCAGCCTTGATTTGGCAGAGCTGCTGGTAGGCGGAAGCCTTCAGCCCCAGACCCACCCCCACAGGCTGCAGGTGTGCTTCTCAGGACTGCCATCCTTCCCTCTCTGCCTCATCTGGGGGCACAGTGCCAGCTGGGGTTCCCTCACCAAGCACATAGCCCTGCCCCCACTGGGCCGGCCCTGCTGGGGGGCACTGGGCCAAAACTGGCCCACCCCCTGTGATCACTGCCTGGTGCTGCTGGGACCTTACCTTGGGGCTGAAACTGGTCTGATGGGCACCCCGTGGGGATAAGGGCTGTCCCCCAGGGATGGGCCCAGGACCTTTCAGGGCAAGGTCTGGCTCTCCCTCACCAGGACCAAGAGGAAGTGGCCCCTCCGGCCCAGCTGCATCCTGGATGCCTGGCCGGCCCACTATAGATGGGACTGGGTCCTCCCCTCCGAGGTCCAGTCATGCTTGCCCAACCGGGGCAGGCCCACCAGCGGCGGCCAGCTGCGATGGTCTTGGTTGGACCCCAGTGCCAGGCCTAAGTCAGAGGAGCTGGCGGCCCGCAAGCGATTGTCTGCAGCAGTTCCTGCCTGGGCGGGCGACCTTCCTCCTTGGCCGGGCCAGCCCCGCTTGTTATTTGATCTCTACCCTCTCTGGGCCCTTCCACCACCAGGTGTCTGCACTGCTGCTGGGAAGAAACCCTCCCCTCTTTCCCACGCTCCCCGGCACATGTTAATGAATTAGCTGGAGGCCCCGCCCCCACTGCCAGGCTGCTCACTGTCCCCTGGCATCCCCTCCCTGTCCAGTGCCTTCAAAGTGGCAGTGCCAGGGACCCAGGGAAGGGCTGGAAGGGGTCCTTTCCAGTGCCACACACACACACACACACATGCCAGGGTGAACAGGAGGCTGCATGTCCAAGCCAGGGTGGTCTGTCAGTGGCCTGAGCCCAGCCTGGGCCGAGTCAAGACTGCGGGGTTCCTTGCCTGGGACCACACTCCCTTTCACTGACCTTTCCAGTCCAGCGTCCCCTTTGGGGACCATCTCAGTTCAGCAGAGATGGAGGAAGTGCTCACGGGGGCGGGGGGTGCCCTCCTGCCCTCCGGCTGCCTGTTCCCAGGCCTGTCCACCCAGCGGCCACGCACACAGAACTGAAGGGGCCGAGCAGCTCTGGACACACGCCCTGGTCCTGCCGACCCCAGTGGAGGGACCCAGTCAGGCCACTGACCCCATGGCCCCTGGTGAGCTCCTGCCCACACAGGCTCACGGGACCCTCCTTTCTTTCTCTTCCCAGGGCCTCAGGGATGTTCCAGCTCTGCTTGCCTGGCCGCTCAGGGCCCATCCTGCCAAGCCCACCTGGGGTGGGGAGGGAGCTGATAGAGCGTCCCCTGTGTTGAACGGAGCCCCCTGTGTTTACCACACTGCTGTGTGGCTATGGCCAGCCTCCAGGGAGGGAGCAGGGGACTGTGGTGGCTAACAGGCCAGGACCTAGCCCGACAGGTTGGAGCGCTGCCAAGGGCCTTCTGGTAGCCTGCTTCCAGGAGCACCCCAGCCCCACCCCTTGTGCCCCTCTGTGAGAGACTGGGGCTGTCCACAGCGAACAGCAATGGGGTCACAGCCCCCTCCAGGCAGCCACCCTGGGCTGGAGGAGCAGGTTTCCCACAGCCATGGCCCATGGGCAGACCGTGTGGGTGCCACCTGGAGAGGCCGGCCCAGCTGCTTCATGAGCCACATCCATTAGGGCCCATCCCCAAGAGGGGCTCCAGGCAGAAGCTCCAGTGCTAACAGGACCCCCACACCTGCTGAGGACACAGGACCCCTGCCCTACCTCCTGACCAGGACCTCAGTTTGCAGTTCGACAAGGCCCCACTGAGCCTGGACGGCCCCACCTGCGGGGTGGGGATAGCCCGGAGTCAGCAACCAGAGAGCTGTTGGGGTTGGGTCTGAGCAGGACAAGCTAGGCCAGGGCTGGGAAGAGCCCACTTTGCCCCTCCACCCCCCCCCCCCCCCCCCCCACCCCCCACCCACCCCCCCCCCGCCCAGGGGCTCTGCTCTGAGTTGGCCACCAAGGCCCAGGGACAGCTCAGCCATCCCAGTCAGCAGGGTCTGACTGGGTGGCTGACTGGGTGGGGTGTCACCGTCCAGAGTCAGCCAGCAAGGTTGGCCTCACCTGGTTTTTCCTGCCAGTTAGGCTGGGACCCTTCCAAAGGCACTGAGCAGTTTGGGGGCTCACCATTTGGGTGCTTGTCATGGGGGCCACAGGCAGGCCCCCAAGGGAGCCTGGTAGACAGAGCCTGTGGGGTGGCCTCCCCAGGCCAAACGAGGGCCTGGCTCTCCCACCCAGCTCCCACAGGAATGCAAGCCTTGGCCTGCCAGGCTCCTGAGTCGGCCTGCTCACCTGGCTCAGCCCTCCCCCCAGCCACCGCAGAGGAGCTATAAACTGGAGCATCCTAATGAGGAAATTGGACCCCACCTGCCTCCCAGGACCTTGTGGGCAATATATGGGATTTCCACCGCTCCCTCCACCAGGTCAGCCCTGTTGGCCTAGAATGTCCTGCCCTCATGCTGATGGGCTGGGTGGAGGCAGGGCTCAGACCCCAAGTCAGCACAGCTTCGGGGTTCCCTGAAGAGGCCGGGCCTGCTGCTTCATTGGCTCTAGCCTCACAAGTAGGCTGGTTGCGGTTCAGTGCGGGCCATGTAAAACTCTCAGGCCAGGGTCGGTGCATCCAAGCACGGGGGCCTCCACTCGCCTCTCCACCGCGTAGCACCCCCGGGGCCTGCCTCGGCCCAGCGATTGGATCTGTGTCCTCACCACCCACTACCCCCACCCCCCGCCCCAGGATGGAGCCCAGTGCGGAGCTGCGGCACGCACGCAGCGGCAGGTCCCTCCTGTGTTCCAGGGCTTGTGAGGCCAGCAACTCCCCAAGGCTGAACCGGCAGGCCCTGGCGCCACCGTGAGGTCGCCCTTCGCCCTGGGCTGAGCGCCTGGAATTCCCCAGGTGGCCGGAGGGAGAGTGGGCGGGACGGCCGCAAAGAAGACGTGGAGAAACCCCAAGGGCGGGGGTGAGAGGGCGGCGGGGAGGGAAACCTGCGGACCCCTCGTGGCCACCTGGCCTTCACCTCCGCGCGGCCCGCAGCGAGCACCCCCGGCACGGAGCACGCCGCCGCCCCGCCCCGTGCTCCGCCCCCACGTGGACGCCACCCAATCGCCAGGCCGCCGGCGGTCGCGTCACTGGGACTCCATTGTCATGCAAATATAAAGGCCCCAAAAGGCACCCGGCGCGACTGGCTCGCGAGCGCAAC
>NW_022103922.1:521500-531669 GCF_000313985.2 Echinops telfairi
GCCAGGCCGAGCTGTCCACCTGCTCGGCGCCGCAGACGCAGCGCATCTTCCAGGAGGCCGTGCGCAAGGGCAACACGCAGGAGCTGCAGTCGCTGCTGCAGAACATGACCAACTGCGAATTCAACGTGAACTCTTTCGGGCCGGAGGGCCAGACGGCGCTGCACCAGTCGGTCATCGACGGCAACCTGGAACTAGTGAAGCTGCTGGTCAAGTTCGGCGCCGACATCCGCCTGGCCAACCGCGACGGATGGAGCGCGCTGCACATCGCTGCGTTCGGCGGCCACCAAGACATCGCGCTCTATCTCATCACCAAGGCCAAGTACGCGGCCAGCGGCCGGTGATGCCCGGCCGGGCGCCCGCCTCGCCCCTGCTGGACCTTCCCTCCAACTACCTCGGAGCGCCGGAGCCCGCGCCGCCGCAGCCGGGACCCGAGCCCCGCCGCCCGCGTGCCCCTCTGGGCCTCCCGGGCCGCCGCGACGCGCGGCCCTGCCGCCGGGAGGGTGGGGGCGGGGCGGAGGCAGCCTCTTTGAAATTTGAGTCCCGAGCAGCCAGTTCGGAGTCCCGCGACACCGGATCCTCGGCCCGCAGGTGGCCGGCGGGCGTCGAGGAGACGTCGGCCTCCGGGCGCCGCGCCGCACGACCCTCCTCCGCCGGTTCTCGCGCGGTGTCTCCGGTGAGCTGCGTGCGCCCCGCGCTTTGTTCGGGAAATCGTGTGCGTAGGTGGTGTGCTTGATGGAAGAAGATGCGTTGTTTTGTGGGGGGGTTTGCGGGGGGGAGAATCCTCTTCCGTCTTAAAACGAAAACTTGAGTCTGTTCTTCGTTGCACTGAAAACGCCGCCCCGCCCAAAGGGTCTCGGTGCACCTCCCCTCCCCCAGCCTGGCCCCCCACCTCGCCGCAGCTCCCGCCCCCCTCCCTTCAGGAACAATTCGTGCGAGTTTAGGAAGCGCCGGGCCCAGAGCCGCTCCCCACCTCCCGGTCCCCCACATCCCTCCCGTGAGCGGTCACCGCGAGTGCTGGCGGCGGTGACTCTCCAGCGAGATCTAGGCCAGGTAACGGTCAGTTGTACACTTTTTTTTAAAAAGTAAATGGATTTGCCACAATTTAAATGTCATAACATTTATGACAATATAAAATATTAACCTATTTTAAGCCAAGTCCGAGGTGTATGTTTTGAGTCTTGGGTAGAAACCCAATTTTAACGGGCGTTGTGAAGGCCACAGAGTGTACCCATATTTATATTTTTATAAAATGCCTTTGAGACTGAAGCCGTCTGCGGACTGCCGAGCGTGGAAGGACGGCGCTCGCCCCGGAGCTGCCCCTTCCCCGGGAGCCGCCTCGGAGCTGAAAGCCCTGCGTGGGGGAGGGGCCGGGCGGGGGGCTGCGCCGGCCTGGGCCGCGGAGGTGTCTGCGTCTCCTGTCTTCCTGGGTCGCCGGCGCGGGTCCAATTTTCTATGCAAGCCCACAGCCTGCTTGTTTTGATCCCGGGAAATAAAAGGGAGGCTGCGCGATTCAAATTTAAATGAGGCTTCCCCTTCCCAGCAGTGCTGCTGACCCTTCAAGCCGAAATGGGGAGCCAAGAGGACACAGGTGGATGGGGCCTTTGTGCGGGGCTGGTCACATGGCCGAGCTGACCACGTCGGGACGCAGACAGTGAAAACTGGCGCACATCGCTCCGCAGGGAGCTTCTCTGTATATTTTTTCTAGATGCAAATACCTTTTTAATTATGTTAATTAATGTTGAGACTCTAGGCTTATGTCCAAGCCGTGTGCGCCCCGTCTGGTCTCGGCTGACGGGTAAGGTGGACAGCACTCGCCCTGTGTACGATAGAAACTTGTAGCCCAGTGTGAAAAATTTTAAATAAATTTTTCATTGATCTTTTTGTATGAAGAGCTCCGTTTGGTTTGTTGTTTTTCTTGACCCTTGTGTCCCCACACTATGAATGGCCGGGGGGGTGGAGGGTGAGGTGGGGTTGGAGGGGGGCGCTGAGGGCAGGTCACCTCCTCTTCCATAAAGCCTTCTTCCTGGCAGGAGGGAGGCCTGAATGGCCAGTTCCCCCTGCTGGGACCCAGCAGTGTCTAGGCCCAGGGAAAGGGACAAGCCAGCTCCTGTTGTCCACCCTGTCCCCCTGGGCTGCTACATTACCAACTGGGGACACTACTCTGATTGATGACCTCTCACTAGAAGGTCCCCCCACCCCTGGGGGGGATTCTGCCCCAGAAACTTCTGGGACCTACTGAGAGCTTGTTAGGCAGTGAGCCTAGTTGGGCCTGGCTGGAGGGGCAAGGACAGAGGGGAGTGGGCTGCTATGGCCACTGAAGGAGGTGCAGAGGAGGGCACCCTGACCTTACCCCAGCAAGGGTGGCCTACCAGGAGGAGGTCTGGCCCTGGAAGATTACTGGTCTGCTTTAAGGCAGCAACAGGGGCCCCACTCGAGGGGGCACAGGGTAAGCTGCCCGTCACAGCTGCAGCTGGCTGTCCCCACACTGCTCCTGACCAATGCACGACTCTACTGCAGGTCTTCCCTGCCACTAGAGCTGACCTACAGGACATGGCACTGGGTCCCCTGCACCCAGAAGTCCCAGGGGAAAAGAGTGTATCAGGGTGACCTTCCATGTGCCCTGTCCTGAGGCAGGGGGAGCAGGGCAAGTTTGGGAAATAACCAAGACATTGGGTGGGGACACCACTCCCCACACCCACAGGGCACCGGCAGGGCACTGCTGTCCTGATGTGGCAGGACCAGCTTTATTCTGAGGGGTCATTCTGGCAGTGCCACATCCATGCAGGGGGTATGGCAGTGCCACATCCATGCAGGGTAGCCTGCCCCCAGTCCAGGCCTGGGAGTTAGCTGAGGAAGGGTCCATGCAGCTGCCCTGGAGGGATCTATCTGGCCCCATGTTGCAGGCCAGGTCGGGGGTTGGCGAGCTACCCCCAGGTGTGGCTGAGGACATGCTGGCCTCTCTCCTAGGGCAGACCCACTAAGGGGCCAGCCTGGCTCTTCACTGTGTGAGACTGGGTGCAGAGATGAGGCACAGGGCCCCTGGGAGACCAGTCGGACATCCACCAACCCCAGGATTGTCCTTGGAGGGCAGAGGCTGAGGAGGGAGGGAGACTGGGCCCAGCATGGCCATGAGCGGGCATGTGCTACCCTCTGTGAGAGGTAGGGACAGGAACAGAGAAAGCCTACTGGGGGGAGAGGCGGGGAAACAGGGGCATGCAGGGCTTGGGGCCATGGTGGGCTGGTGCAGCCAGGGGTATCCACAGGGAGAGTCTCTTTGCACAGGGCTGCAGTGGAGGCCTCTGTGAAAGGGAGAGAGGCAGCTGACCTGACCACCTCTCTCAGCTCCTACCCTGCCCCCAACCTCTGAAGGCAGTGCTGCCCTAGCCAACCAGGTTCAGCAGGTGGGCTGCAGGGGATCTTTTCAGTGTGGCCATGGCAGGGTCCACTCCAGCAACGTCGGGGCTCAGACTCAAGGCCCACTGTCCATCTGTCCAGCTCAGACTCTGGCCCAGACCACTGGAGTGGACCCCGACAAGAGCAGAGGATGCAGGAAGGTGTCAGTCAGTCAGCACAGATCTGTCCACAGCAGCGGGTGGCCCAGGGCAGGGAGGGCAGGATTGGGGGACGTGATGGGGAGGCAGAGGAGAGAGCGGAGCTTTAATTGAGGCCAGAGGGCCTAATCCAGGGAACCCAGATGCCATCTGCACCCCCAGGAGCTCAAACGAGGAGCAGGGTCCATCCACCTGGGCCCTGAACTGATGAACACAGCATGTGAGGCCCCCGCCTTTGTGGCTGCAGGCTGCAGCTCAGCCGGCCAAGTCTGTCGCTCTCTTCTGCTGGACTGGCAGTCTGACCATCCCTCTGGGTGTCCCTCTGTCAGGCTTTTCTTTTCTGCTGCCCCAAAGCCCAGTCGCCATTCATTCTCAGGGCCCCTGCCCTCTCCTCTGCTCACTCAACGAGCAGCTGCTATGCTAATGAGATCCGAAGGAGGTGGGGGCTGCCCAGGAATCTGGGGGTCCGGGCAGGAGGGCCGAGGAAGCTGGGGACTTAGGAGGGGTGCAGAAGAGGTTGGGGGCTGGGTGAGGACCTCAAGGATGTTGGGGGTCCTGGCAGAGGGTGGGGGTGGCAAAAAGGGGGGAACAAGATGGCTGGGGGCTGGTCAGGGGTAGGGGTCCGTGGGACCTCGCGGGCGGGGGCGCTGCTGGCCGCTCACAAAGGCCCTTCTTTGCATTCACACCTGCCGTCCCTCCGCCGTCCGAAGCTCCCCGCCCAACCCACCCCCGGCGGCGCTGGCTGGGGGCGGGGCCACTCGCACCCAGACCGACCGACCGCGTTCGGGGCCGGGAGGGAGCCCGCCCGAGCGACAGAGGGGCCACCGCCCCTGCCCCCACGCACCCTCCGCCGTCCGGGTAGTGGCGGGCAGACTCCAAGTGTCACCTCTGCTGGGGGTCACGGCCTGGGACGCGCAGCCGCTCCCTCCAGAGCCCCTGCCCCCCGCGGCCGTGGGCGCCGGCTGGGTCCTTGCCGACAGCGGGGGTCGCGCAGCGGGATCCGTGCGCCTCCCCGCTCCGCCCCGCCGACACCCCTTGGGCCGCACGCCCTTCGGGAGGGGACTAGAGCAGCGCCCTCCTCGCCCCGCCGGGCACCAGGCCTCCCGGGCTCCGGGAACGACGCTGGTGGGGCCGTGGAGGGTGTCTTGCGGCGAATCCTCTCCCTGCGCGCGGCTCCCGCGGACCCCGCGCGGCTGCAGCCCCGAGGTGGGGCGGCGGCGGGAGGCTCGGGCTCTGCTGCCACCCGGTGGCCGCGGCCAGCACTGCGTCCTCATGGCCCTCGTGGGCCCACGGTTGTCCCCGCCTGACCCGACCCCACTGGAGGGCCAGTTGGGGCGCCCACCTCTTGCTTGGCGTGCCAGGGACCCCAAGGCACCGGGACTGCCTGGAGCAGCGGGGCGGGCGCCGAAGATGAGCCAGGGTGATCCTGGCAGTCCAAAAGCCTGTGGTCACGCCGAAAAGCGCCCACGTTTGAACCCACCAGGTCACTTGAGGGCTTGTTTTTTCCTTAAAGGGCGCAGTAGCACAAATAAGTTGGGAGCCCCTGGGACCAAAGGACAGCATCTAGAGTTGTCAGGCATGGGCAGCAGCCCTGGACCAGAAAGCCCGCTCCTTCCGAGCCACCGGGGTGTCCCACCCTGCCCTGCACAGAATGCAACCTGGGACCCAGCCCAGTGGGCGCAACAGCCAGGCTCAGGCCCAGTAAATGTCCACAGGAGGAGGGCCCTGGCTGAGCTGGCCCCAGGTGGGAGGAGGCTCTAGGGCAGGACACACACAGGCAGGTAAGGCAGGTGCAGGTGTGCAGGGAGGAGCAGGACGGACTCCAGAATACGGACACCCTGTCCAGGAAGGGGTATCTACTGGCTGCTGCCACTGCCCCTGGAAGGGATTGTCTCTGGGACCTAACCCAGGCCCTGGAGAAGCCCACCCTTCACCACCACCCTCATCAACAATGTCAGCTCTCTGGTCAAGTAGGGAGAGGGCAGTCCAGGAGGGAAGGGTCAGCTAGCCCCAAGTGACCATCTCAGCCCTGTGGACACGGCCACACCTCACACCTCAGGTGGATGGGGCATAGCCTTGTTCCTCAGGGCCCAAAGGGCCGGGCTGGGATGTTCCTGGGACCTTCCATGGATCTGGGGGCCACAGCAACTCGGATCAGGAGGGGGCGGGCGGGGCTGGGGGGCAAGGCGAGGGGAGGCTGTCCTTCTCGGATGGAGCAAGCAGCTGCAACCAGCGGCCCAAGGAGAGCCCTTCCACTCTTTCCATCCTACGCAGAGTCCAGGTCCCAGCACCAAGTCTATGGAGCTCCGATGGAGGAAACCACCTCTGAAGGCCCAAGGGCCTCCTCCTTTGCCTCCCTTTGCTAGCCCGCCCTTCACCCGGTGACCCTCTGGCCAGGAACTCCAGGGCTCCAAGTCCTAAACATCCCGTACACTTTCCAAAGAGCTTGGAGAAAGTGAGCAGCAGTGGCCTAGCCCAGGTGGACGGCAAGAAGCTCCGAGGGGTCTAGAGCTACCTAGGCTCAGTCACGTGGTTCAAGAGGGCTGCACAGGTGCAGTTCCACCCTGTCCTACAGGGTCGCTGAGGGTAGGCCGACTCGGTGGCAGGGCGTGTTTGGTCCAGCCAATAGAAAGGTGGAGGCGTGGAGATCTGTTCACACCCCACGGGCCAAGATAGAGCCACCTGACTAACCCAACAGCAAGGGAGGCTGGGAAATGTAGTCTTCACTGTGTGGCACATTCCGGGCTGTGTTCCAGCCCAGAGTTCATGAATGCAGCTGGCCAGCCAAAGCGGCTCCTTCAGTTTGCATGTGACTCTGAAGTATAATGAAACAATGTAAAGGAGTTTATTCCGATAATGGTGATTTAATTTAATGGTAAGCATTATATAGTTACAGCTCTGGCATAATTTTAAAATTGTGGTGAGAGACAGGGCTGACTCTACAGTCTCTGGTCTAAAGGGCAAGGGAGGAGCTGCCAGGTTTGGGGGTGGTGAGCTGTGTACCCCTTGCCTGGTGGTGGCAGCCCCTATGCTGAGGCAGGGTCACTGCTGAAACCCCCAGGCCACGCACAACCCAGCTGGGCTTTGGGCTTAGTGGGGCCCGTTCTGTCCTGTTCTAGGGGTCAATCCTTGGGCACAAGAACCAGCGAAGATTCCCGTGTTCAAGGGAGCAGCCTGGGAAGGACGGACATTACCAGCAGGGTGTGTGGGGAACAGGGGTGCCGAGTCTGGTCAGCCCTCCAGCCTCCACCCCAGAGCCTTACCTCCAAGGTCTAGGGTCGCAGCCGCTCCAAATGCCCCACCGTGTGTGGACCAGGGGGCCACGGCCCAGAGGGTTCCTGAGCATAGTCTTTCGGGGCCCTGCTGGGTGCTTCTGAACCCTGATCTTACGCTGGGCAGCTAAGCCCTAACTAGCCGTGCAGCAGGGCCCCTTAGCACAGATGGACAGGGGCTGCCCTTGGGGGAGCAGCGAGAGGCACTGGCTGCGTGGCTTTGGCGGTCTCAGCCAGCCAGGAAGTGGAAGTCAGGAAAGGAAGCAGGCCGGTCCAGGGGAGCAGCCAGGAAGTGCTGCAAGACACATGGTGGGGGGAGAGGGTCTTACCCTTGGCCCCCTCAGGTGTCACGTTGCTGCTTCTCGTAGGGTTGTCCCCATAATGCGCCCCCGCCCCTGCCCCCGGCCCAGCCATCTGGTCAAGGAGAGTCATAGGGGAGCAGCACCTTGAGATTCAGGGCTAGTTTGTCAGTCAAATCTCCCCTCCCACCTCTGTGGGGCTTGTTTTCACTGGCCATCACTGTGGCGAATGAGACACACACACACACATACACACGCACATACACATACACAAACACACACACATACACCCACATGCGCGCACACACTCACACATACATACACCCACATGCACACACACGCTAACAGGACTCCTACACCTTTGCTGTGCCCTTCAGCGGCAGTGCGGGGCCCAGTGCGGGGCCACCCTGATCGGTCTACTTCCACAAGCTGCCTTGCACACAGGCACCCAGCACCCCACAGTGCTCCCTCCACCCCTCCTGAGAGCGTGAGTCTGCAGTCTGCTTCCTTCAGGGCGCCAATAAGCTGGGCCCTACGGCACCTGCTCTCCTTGGGTCTGACTGGTTCACTCGGGGTTCCTGCACAGCGGACAACCCCAGTACACAGCCCTGGTCATGGCTGAGTACCACGCCGTCGGGGACACAAGAGGCGCTGGACAGTGGAAAGACGATGGGTTTTCCCGAACGCTTTGAAGCCCCGTCGTGCACAATGCTGCCTTCCCTGGATCTGCTCCTCTGCGGGGGGCACTTGTGAGCTGGCACAGCAGGACAGCAGCAGTAAGCACACGCACTCCCTCTCTCCACTCCTGAGGGGCTCACTCTTCTCTGCATGCCTCCAGGGGCACCATTACAGTGGTGTCCGCAAACACAGTACCTGAGACTGGAGAGGCATGAGGACCAACAGTGCTGGGCGGAACAAAACATGTGCAGTAAATAAGGACCATGTTATTCGCCCACCCCCGGCAGCCTCCGGCCTCTGCTCTCCCAATCACCATCCAGATCCCATGTGTGTGTGTGTGTGTGTGTGTGTGTGTGTGTACGGAGAATACGATCTTTAAGATCCTTTTGAAAAGGCAGATGACTGAAAAAGAGACTCCACACAGACCATGACGAACAGGAGGGAGGCCTCACCGTCCCGTGTCGAGACACCCTAGTGGGTGGACACTGTCTTGGCAGCAGAAGAATGGAATGACCTTGATACCAAAGCCCGACGGAAACTTCACCAGAGAAGCACACGACAGGGGCGCTCCCTCCGGAGCCTGGCAAACGAATCCCAAACCAACCCGCGCACTGCCATCGAGTCGATGCTGGCCACAGCCACCCCAGAGGACACAACAGAACTGCCCCTGTGGTCACTGAGGCCAGAACGCTGGGGTCCTTCTTTCCCCCAGGAGGGAGGGGCTTGCAGCTGCTGCCTTGAGTTAGCAGCCTAACGCTTTACCACTCGGCCACGAGGGCTCGCGCTCCATCTCTAGCTGACGTAGCTAGTCACATGCGCGCGTGCATATACATATACTTTGGGGGCCACCATAGGATGTTGGGTATAAGGGACTCCCAGAAAAAGAAATCTGACTTGGGAGAAGTCCAGCCACAATGCCCCTTAGCAGCGAGCATGGTGAGACTTGGTCACCTTTAGTTTGGACATATCCTCAGGAGGGACCAGCCTCTTCTCCAGAACATCAAGCTTGGGAACAGAACCCACTGCCACTGGGTCGGCTCAGTGTCCACTCACAGAGACCCTGCAGGACAGAGAGGGACAGCTCCGCGGCCCGAGGCTGTCAGTCTCTGTGGAAACAGCTGCCTCCTCCTCCTCCTCCTCTTCCTCCTTGCATTTAATTCTCTAGTTCTTCCTGTCTATTGCATTGTTTGCTCACTGTCCTCCTCCTCCTCCTCCTCCTCCTCCTGCGGGGCAGCTCTAAACTGCTAGCTTCATGCTCCGCAGGTCCAGTGCTTAACCCACAACTCCACCAGGATGCCCTCAAGTCGAGGTCAGTAGAAAAGAGGAAGATCATCCCCTGGTTAGGACCCAGTGGCCACTGGGAGGATGGCGGGGCCCTCGCAGGGTTTCCCTGTGTACGGAGCCCAGGGCGCCTGGCGAATGGGAGCCAGCTGGAGATGCCGCTTAAAACCAAGCTCAGGAAAGATGTAATGACCTTCGATAGAAGTCCCTCTGTACAGTGGTTTTGCAAAATATTTGCAAATCATCCATCCGATTTTAAAAACCTGGTATGCTGAATATAAAATGCTCCATGATATACAGCCCAATTAAGAAAACGAGTCAAAGATTTGAATAGGTATTTCACTGAAGAACATACAGGTGGAGAGGAAGCCCATCAAAAACAGGATCACTGCCCTTGGCTGTGAAACACCACCGCCCCTGGCCTGGTGGCAACACCCACTCCTACACCCTTTAGGGAAATGCAGACCAAGGTCACAGTGGGAACCTGGTCCTCCAAAGGCCGCCATTCTAATGGACAGGGCCAAGGGGTGTTGGCTGACCCCTCAGACACCATTGGTGGAATGCAAAACCAGGCAGCCCCTCTGCCAAGCGGGCAGGCAGTTTCCTCAAAAGTTCAAAGGAAGTTTTTCACAGGACCCAGCAATCCCACTCCTCCATAATCATTCAAGAGGAAAAGAAAACATCTCCGTACAAAGAATTTCCTGGCAAATGTTCCCAGCACTGCAACTCACAACAGCCCTCATGGAAACCACCCAAGAGAACACCAGGGATCTTGTGTCCGCCTGGAGGACACAGCGCTGCAGCCGCCCTGGCCCACTGGTGGCACCCGGGGGGCAGGGGCCTCGAAACGCAGTCCCCATTGCCTACCCCGCAGCCAGCTGGCTCTGTGACAGGTTTCAAAGGAAACCCGGGAGGCAGAGCTCAGAATCTGGGTGGTCTGAGGCAGGGGTAGGGACAGGGGCCCACTGACATGTGTGGGGCACACTGGACCTTCCTGAAGTGACAAATCACTCCACTTCTGGGTGCTGGGACGTGGGCACGACTTTGAAAATTTACTAGAAATCATGATGGTCCACTGTGAATGAGTA
>NW_022103922.1:532912-543788 GCF_000313985.2 Echinops telfairi
TTTTCTTTGCATAAAACTCTCTCTTATACGTGAGTTGCTGTGGATTTGTTTCTCCAAAGTACCTAGACTAATACAGTTGGGGATGACAAGTTCAGCTCCTGGCCTGAGGGTAACTAAGAGCACCTGCCTTGGGGCCGCTGGGTAAGTGTTTCTCCTTAGTCTCCTCCCACTCTGTCCAGGACTTTCCGAGGGAACCCTCTCGATGTCGGGCACCATGGAGTCCCGCTGGTCTCAGGAGGCTGGTGGAGGACTGTGTCTTCCCAGCAGGATGTGACCCCACACTCCCACCTACCAGGTGATGGTTCCTGCCCGCCACTGAACTTAAGTGACCAACATGCACGCTACCACTGCTCTACCTGGCCAGGTCGGGAATAGGGGTCCCTGCTAACACCCGTGCTCCAGAAGCCCTGGAGCTGGGGGACAGGGCTCCTGGGGAATGGACGCTGTCCAGGCCTCCTGTTGTGCACCAGCCACCCACTCACCGTCTCCCCTCGCCTGCCTCTGGAGAAGACCCCACCTTTTCAGAATGCCCCTTTTTCACTGCAGTGTGCTAGACCACGTGGGGTGGAACTAGGAGGCAGTGGGGGCAGGGAGCAGCAGTTTGCTCAACATCCCCTGGTAGCTGGGGGTGGGCAGGCATGCCCACGGTGGATAAAAGCGGAGCCGTGGGCACCAAGAGGAGCCGTTTCGTGTAGCGGTCACGGTTGAGCTGAGACCGCATGGTGGGCAGTTGGGAACCAGCAGCAGTTCCTGCCGCAGAAAGACTGGCTTTCTAAGCCTGTGAACAGTTGCAGTCTGGGAAACCCACAGAGGGGCGCTGAGTCAGCATTAACCTGATAGTGGTGATTTTGAGGGGCGCCCCGTGAGGTGGAGTGGGGGGACCGACACATGCAGACAAGCGGCCCTGGCACACTGAAGGCAGGCAGACTGCCAGCCTGGACACTGAAGGCCAGCCCCGTGTGAGGGGCGGACAAGGCTGTTTGGGCCCACTGTGCCCTCCTCTCCACACCACAGCCAGGCAGGCACTGCCAGCTCCGGCAGTGGGTGGTGTTGAAAGGCAAGGTGGTGGGGACCGGAGGGCCTGTTGTAGCCTCTGGTGAAGGAAGGCGCAGGAGCTGGCCCTACCTGCCCCTGGCACCGGGCGGAACCTGGCCAGGGCTCATCCAGAAGGAGGCTGGGGGCCAGTCCCCACCCTGCTATCCCAGCTCCACAGGGCCCCCAGCTGTCTTTGTGGCTGGTCCCCCTGAAACCACACCTTCCTGGGGGTGCACCTTCACCCCGAAGCAGTGTGTGTGTGTTGGGGGAAGCCAGAGAGGGTGGGATGTTCACCATGGCTTGGGACCAGGTGGCAGGCCTACCCGCCCACCCTCTGAAAGCAGCAGCAAAGGGTCTTCTGCCTGCCACAGACAGGGCTGGAGGGGTGCACAGAAAAGAGCCTGAGTCGCGGCCCCTAGTGCACCTTCACAAACAGGTTTATTCGAGGCCTCCTGGCGCCACAAGGTGGGCACCATCCCCCAAAGCACCGCAGTCCCGCCACGGTCCACGAGGCCAGCCGCACCTCGCTACAGGAGGTTTACCTGGGCCACCACCGGTTTGCAGCCGGTGACGGCGTACTCGCGGCCAGACACGCGGTAATAGCTGAGCTGTGCAGCCAGGCGCTCCGCCTGCGCCTGCTCTGGGAAAAAGCCCTCTCCGGCCATCTCTTCCCGGAAACAGCTGACCACGTCCCACTTTTCCAGCAGCAGGAAGGGGACGATGGCTGCGACTCTCCACAGCGGGTGCTCACGCACCAGGAACGCCTGCAGGCTGGCGCGCAGCTCCTCCTCCGCCCAGGCACCCCCACCCTCGCCCCCAGGCCCCCGCGGCAGCACACGGGAGGCGTTCTGCAACACAAAGCGCGTGACCTCGCCGCCACCTGCGCGGCTGAGCAGCACGTAGATGGCACTGTGGAACTGGTGGGAGCGCTGAGGCTGCAGGAGGCTGTGCACCTCGTCCAGCAGCGCGGGCGGCATGGTCTCCACGTCGTCCAGCACCAGGAGCGGCGTCTTCTCCTCGGCCTCGGCCCGCGCCACCACATCGGCCACCAGCCATGCGAGCTCCTCCCGGCAGGCCTGCGCAGCTCGCGGCTCGGGGCAGTGGTGGCGCGCGTGGTACTGCAGGACCAGCGCGCCATCCTCGAGCACTGCGCGGAAGTGGCGTGCCAGCAGGCGGCCCACGTGGCTCTTGCCCACACCGCTGGGCCCATGTAGTGCTAGCAGCAGTGGACGACTGTGCACGTGCGTGGCCAGGTAGTCCCGCAGCAGGGCCACGATGCGCCCCACGGCGGCCGGCTGCCCAAACACGGCGCGCTGCAACGCCTTCTCCAGCCCGTCAAGGTCATAACGCAGTGCGTTGTCATCCAGGTTTTCAATGGCGTTCAGCACCTGGAAGCCCACGATGGCGACGAGCAGCAGCAGACAGTGCTGCGCGCGACTGCGGCGCTCGGGGCGGGGCAGGTACTTGCGCGAGCTCTCCGGGTACAGCACGATGCGGCTGCGTCGGCGCCTCTTGCGCGGTGCCCGGGAGGCCAGCTGTGTGGTGCCGTCGAAGGTGAAGATGCGCGGCTGGTCCTTTCCCGCCAGCGGTGTCCGGGGCCCCGTGTCGGCCGCAGCCGTCGAGCCCACGCCAGGCAGCAGCAGGCGGCGCTTGCGCAGGAGGCAGACGCGGCGGCGCAGGCGGAGCACCGCGCGCACTGGCGCGATCACGCAGGCGCAGGGGTCACGGGGCGCTGCGGGACTGGGGCTGGGTTGGCCATGGTCCATGGCTGGGTTGCAGTGCACGCAGGTCGCCGCCCCTGCAAGGACACCCGAGGAGTTCTGACCTCTGGCCTCGGGGTCCAGAACCCACTGGAACCTGTCCCCCCAACTCCCAGGGTGGTCTGCTTCCCCAGCGGAGGGAGACCGCAGGTTAGAGGGTCAGGGCCTGGCTAGGGCCTGGCTGCACGGAGGCTGGCCTGCTGACCAGGAAGCGGCTCCCCCGCAGAGCCGCATGCAAATCGCTGGGGCCTCCGGTAAACAGCGGTGACCAGCGGCCAGGAGGAAGTAGCTGGAGGGGGTGGGGGACTGCCCCGGCTTATCTACTGCCTTCCCGGCTTCCCGGAGGAGGCATCAGCTCCAACCTGGCACCAATTGAGGTGGCAAAAGGTCATGTCTGAACTCGCCCCTCTCAAATCACACCCCCACCCCCACGAGTACAGAAAGGAACCTTCACATTGAGAAAGTTTTGGGGGTCTAGCCGCAACTTTTGCTTTTGAGACCACACCCCAGGCCTGCCCAGGCTCAGCCTCTTCTCAGGTCCCCACCCCCAAAGTAGGACCTCCCACTGTGGATGCCCCTGGACCGGGCTGCGGCAGTGAGGCAGGGCGTACCTGGCAGACCCTAGAAGGTAGGAAGGCATCTACAGCTGTGTGGCTGCCGGCAGCCTGGACCAAAGGGCTGCTGGAGGCCCGGGAAGGATGCACGAGCTGCCGGAGGCGCCAGGGAGAGGGCGAAGGCAGGCAGGCCTGAATGGGGACTCCCCTAAACCCCTGTACCTGCAGCTGTGTCCAGCTCCGGACCCCCTGCCGCCCTGCCTGCTGTTGCTCGGGATGCCCACCTTGAACTCCGCCAGCTGAGTGGGGCTTGGGAGACTGGACCCGGCAAGGCGGGGCCTGAAGGGCAGTGACACCTGCGGGTTCCGCGGGTCCCGGGAGCGTCTGGCCTCCGGGAGGCCGCTGGAAAGTTTCCGCTTCTATCGCAAAGGAAGTGAGTCAGGGTGGGCGGGCGGAGCTTACGCAGGACAAGACGCAGAGGGGAGGCTGGCTGGCCTCTGTTCTGGGGTCATCTCGCTCACTGCCTCCATGGCAGGTCAAGGAGGGGGCACTGCCTGTGCCCCTCTGAGCCCTCCCCCACCCACCACACCTCCCCTGCTGTGCCTGTAAACAGGGAGGGGCCAAGCCCTTCAGCTCCATCTGCCCCAGGCTTCTGCCTGGCAGACTCCGACCAAGATCAGCACTGGCGAGGAATGCCACACTGCAATTGGGGTCCCCACTGCTGTGCAAATTAAAGAACTTGGGGGGTCCCAGGGGAGGTCCCCTGCTTACTACCTCTCAGCTCCTTGTTTGGGCCCAGAGACTGATCCTCCCAGCCCCCACCCACTAGTGCAATCTTCACAGGCCACCTGGGCTGGGCTGGTTGCCCACCCATGCCATCGGTGCCCCAGCACCTCTTGGCCAGCATGCCCTGCTCCCCCTGCCACTGGTACGGTGGACCACGGCTCAGACCAGCTACAACCAGGGTGTCAGCCTCTGAAGCTGGTGGGGGCCGGGCCTCCTGCCCCTCCCCTCCGATGCCTGTACCTCCTGCAGGGAAGGGGACTGGCACCCTCCTTACTTTCTGCCTCCACCCCCCTGCGGATCCGCCTTTCCTGGTCTCCCATCTGAAAGGCCCTACCCCAGCACTCAGCGCACACCTTATGGCTCAGCTCCCGGATCTTGTTTCCAGGACTCCCCACCAGCCTCAGGGAAAATGGGTGCAGGTAGTAGCAAAGCTTCCCTGATATGAGTGGGGTAGCAGGTGCAGGCTAGGAGGCAGCACACCTTGGCCTGGTGCCCCTACAAGTGACCACTGACCCCAGGGAAACCAGAGCTGTGGGCACTGCTCCCCAGGAAGTGGAAGGGGCTAGGCTCCCTCACCAGATGGGCCACCCTGTGTGTGCCCTAAGCCTCGGTCCCCAGGCTGTGCGAGGCTCCTGGGGCTGGTCCCTGGAGGGCCAGGGGCACTGAGGGCCACAAGCCCACTGCACTCACTCAATCACTTTCCTCTCGGACTTTACAAAATGCTTTTTATTTACAGTCTCCTCTCACCCACGGAGGGGGTGGGAGGGGCCAGCTCCACTGAGCCAGGGGCTGAGCCCCCACCGGTCACAACATCCAGGTCAGGCCTTAAGCCAGTGCAGTCTCTGTCGCAGACCTGAGAGGGGCCCAGGCTGGCCAAGCCCAACACTGTCCCCCAGTGGCAGGGTCACAGCACCCCCTCAGCCACCAGGGGTTCCACAAACAGTGGGCTGAGCTAGCAGGTCCAGCCTGACGACCACACGCTCCTGGCTGGAGCCAGCACTGTGGGGGTGGCCAGCAGCAAAAAGCAGGTGAAGCTTCCACCTGCCAGGCTCGGAGGGCATGTCGGGCCTCACTGCCCTGCCAGGGCAGACACGGGGGGCAGAGGCAGCTCCAGGGCGGGTGGCTCGGCCTCAGGTGCTGGGCTGGACTTTCGGGGGTCACGCTGCTCCAGCTTCTGGCCCAGTTGCAGGTACAGCTCCTTCACAGCCTCCCCGCTCTGTGGGCCACACAGGTCAGTGGGGCTCGTGTCCCCCACCCACAGGCCTCAGAGGTTACACACCATCCTGCCACGGGCCCCTGGGCACCCACCTGGCCTGTGGGCTCCAGGGCCCGCTGCAGAGCCTCGAGGCGGGCAGGGGCCACACGGTGGTGCAGGTGCAGCAGCAGCCGCAGCACATGCCGGTGCACGTTCTCCTTCCTGGGGAAGGGGTGCGTGCTGATGGGGTGCAGCCCCTTGCCCCAGTGTCCCTCACCCTAGGGCCCCCGCTCCCTCCTGACACCAGTGGGCAGTGTCGGCGGGCACCTTGGAGAGGCCGTGAGGAGGAAGCCATCAAACAGGCTGGTGCAGAAATCCTCCAACGAGAACTCGTCTGCCAACAGGGCCAGGCTCCCGACCAGCAGGTGCAGGAAAATGTCGCCGAACGCCAGGTCCCCGAAGGTCTCCGCTGTGGGCACAGGCTGGTCAGCCCCTGCCCGCACACCATGCAATTGGCCCTCACTCAGGGGCTCCAGGTGCCCAGGGTCGCAGCTTGGGGGGGTGGGGGGTGGGAGGAGGAGGCACTAGGTGGGGATCTGGACAAGGGGTAGCTGCCCAACTGCCCCTAAACTGACCCCACGGGGAGCAAAACAGCAGGGAGCAGCAAGCAGACGCAGGCAAACCCTGAGCAGCCTAGCGGGGAGTCCAACCCGAGGCTCTAGGGCGTGAGCTGCCTGCTGCCCAGTCAGGATGGAGGAGCGTGGAGGGGCTGCCACTCTTCCCCTCAACGGTGGCACACTGTGCCCAGCAGTCCACACGCTCACCGCACGAGGACACTGTGGCCAACCCTGGCCAGGACAGGAGCCCCAGATCATCCGAGGCTTGAGAGGTCAGGAGGGCTGGGACTCTCGAGCGGAGACCCACAAGACCCCAGCAGTCCCAGGGAAATGGTGGTTGGTGTGTGGGGGGGGGAGGGGGGCAGGAGCCCAGCTCAGCGCTCTAAGGAGAAAGCTTCACAGGAGCCACCTAACTGGGAGGCAGGGTGCCACCAAGTACAGGACCTCTGTCCAGTAGCCCGTCTGCCCACCAGGGACAAGTCTGACACTGTCACTGTTCCAGATGAGACAGGGTGGTGCAGTGATGAGCAGGCCACCACCTGGGCTCCTGGAGCACAGTGGAGGCCCGCACCAGTGTGAGCGGGAAGCAAGGAGAGTGCCGGACTTCAGAGGGGCAGATGTCTTCACAGGGACCTCAGAGGGGAGGCAAAGGAGGGGGCTGAGCAGATGGGTGAGGCTCCCTGCAGTCCCTGGTGTAGGTCCCACACCTGAGCCAAGCCGGGGGCAGCCGTCAGCGACTACACTCAAGCACTGACTACCTTACAGCAAGACCCAGAAGCTAACAGCCCCCTGTCCAGCGCCCGTGAGCCCATGGAGACCTGCAGGATGGTGAGGTGCCCCGGAGGGGCAGGCAGTGCAGACTGGTGGGGGTGGGGGGAGATGGAAGGGGCGGGAAAAGTGCTGAGGGTGGGGCCAGGGCAGCAGGCACATGGTGGGGTGGGGGCTCACCGAGACCTGGCAGCAAACGCAGCAGGGCACTCTTGTTCCTCTGCTTGGCCGTGTGCAGCACATAGTAGAGCCCCACCTCGCAGGCCATGCGCTGCTCCTGCAGGAACCTGGGCACAGGGACCATCAGTCAGGACACTTGGGGACCCCCCACCCCAGGGCCCAGCGACACAGGAGGCACTGCAGGCCTGCTGACGTACTTGGTGAAGCTCTCGGGGAGCGAGCTGGGGTAGGCCGCCGGGGCCCTCTCCTCGGCCGGCAGCTTCTGGTCCACGTTGAAGGTGTGGTCGTCCACCACCAAGGACATGAGCGTCGGCAGGAATCTGGTGACCAGCTCTGCCTCCTGGGGGGGCCACCCACTGAGAGGACTGCCCTCCCCAGGAGGGCAGCTGCTCAGAGCCCACCTCCAGGGGCTGGGGGGTGGTCTTACATGTGGGGCTCTGGGACTGGGGACGGGAGACCACAAGGAAGCAGCCCTGTCCTGCCCAGGCAAGGTCTAGGGTCAGCCTCCTACAGGGGGGCACCTCATACCATCTTGGGCTCCTTGAAGACCTGGCTGTCGATCATGTCCCAGGCGCCCTGGCCCAGTGACAGCAGCCGGAGCAGCAGCAGCAAGTCGGGGCTGTCCTGTGTGGGAGGGGCCATGCTGGCAGTGGTTTGCCAGGTCCGCGCCCTCCTGGCCCACCCTCTTGACTCCAGCGGACCTGTGGGGTCCTGTGCAAAAGGCTAGTGCCATGTCCCCGGTGGTGGTTGGGCTCACCCTAGGCAGCGTCTCCTGGCCAACCAGCTCCTGTAGATGTCTGATGACACTCAGGGAGAGCGTGTTGATGGCAAAGGGGTCGCACAAGATCATGGACAGGTCCCTGGGGACAAACAAAGCCCTGGTGTGACCTCAGAGCCCAGTGGCCCCTCCATTCCGGACTCCCACAGAAAGGCAGGAGGCCACGCTCTGAATGCCTGCCTGGACCCTCTGACCCAGAACAAGCCCCCAACCCCTACCCTCCCCCCAACCACCTGATCCAGGAACAGAGACCAGGTGCCCCAACAGTAGACGAAGCCCCTCGAGAGAGAAGCAGTGCAGCCGCACTCAGGCCCCAGCCTCCCTGAGCAGCCGAGGGGCTGGGCCTCACCCCAGAACCTGCTCTTGCCCCTTCTTCACGCCATCCAGAAAGCCCTGCAGCTCCCTCGCTCGCTTGCTGTCCACGAACCGCTCTCGGATGCAGGCGTCCAGGCACCAGGTGAACTGAGGGGGAGCGGTCGGCAGTCAGCACCTTGTGGCTGGGCAGCACTTGTGGCTGGGCAGCGAGGCGGGAGGGGTTACCTTGTGGCAGGGGTCCACGGTGCAGATGTCGCTGACGTCGAGGTCGTGCAGGGACATGAGCAGCTCGGCCCGCAGCGTGCAGTAGTGCACGTTGCGTGTGCGCAGGAACAGCGTGCGCAGAAACTGGAGCACCATGTCGTACAACTTCACGTTCTTGCCCACCATCTGCGTCAGCTTCTGCACCACCTGCAGCACAGGCGGCCATGCGAGGGGCATCAGGCACTGGCTGGGGCTGACAGGACCAGAGAGAAGCCACAAGGGCCAGCGTCCCGCCCCTCCCCCAGCGTGCATGTCCAGCAGGCCGGCCACCACCTGCACCTGGGGCATTTGCTCCAAGAGAGAAGCCACCACCCTCACAGGCTTCGTTCGGAGGTGGTGTGTCTTCCGTGGTGGAAGCTGTGATGGGTGGAGTGGGTTCCCCATCAGGCGGGGGCTGCTTGCCACAAGTCAGCAGTGTGAGCCCACCAGGCGCGCTCTCCACAGACTAGCGACAAGACTCTGACGTACACAGTTACAGCCTCAGAGAAGCACGGGGGCCGTTCTTCTCGAGGTTGGAATCAACTCGATAGCAAACAGCCAACTCACTGCCACTGAGCGCGTGGCAGCCCTACAGGACAGGGAAACTTCCCCTGTGGGTTTCTGTTCACGGTAGGTCTCCTTTCTCTGGAGGAGTGCCTGCTGGTCTTGAACTGCTGGCCTCGTGTTAGCAGCCCGGCCCACGAATTGGCAGTGGGAGGTTTAATTCACGTGAAACTGTCTCTTTCTTGGGACAGAGCGGCCAGGAGTCAGCTAACCCCTGAACCCAGAACAGCTCTCTGTGATCTCAGAGTCCCGCCCACCCGCTGACCAACTGGGGCTCTTGTTCAGGACGTGGCACGGACACGCCACACACAGATGTGAAGTGCAGAAGAAGACATGGCCCCTGAGATGCCCACCCACTCACCTACGATGCAAACGGCCCAAGCAGGGCACCAGAGAGCAGCAGGCCTGCCCCAGGACGCAGGGGCACGAAGCCGGGGGGCCCTGTCTCGCCTCACCTCGCCCTGGCGCCGGGTCTTGGGGGAGGGGCTGAAGAAGTTGTGCAGCACGGAGAGCTCGCTGCTGAAGAGCGCTGCCTCCTTCTCCAGGGTGTACTGTCGCAGCAGCGGGGACACCTCGTCCCCAAACAGCGCCTGGTTGTCCTGCCAGATCTGCCGCTTCACCTCCACAGCGCAGGCGCGGTAGAGCTCCTTGTCGGCCATCACCAGCTTCAACTTTTTCTCAGGGACCTGCAGAGGGAAGGGCCTCGTTGGCCTCGCCAGACCAGAACCCATGAGGGAGGTGACACCTGTGCTGGCGTGGAAGCAGGTGCCAGAGCAAACCCGCCTGAGGCCACTCAGCATGTCCTGACTCAGTGGACCCCCAAAACACTGCTATCCAGTTGATGCCAAGTCACAGTGACCTTAAAGGACAGGGTGGAGATGCCCCCATGAGTTTCCAAGACCGGAACTCTCTACAAAGCCCTGTCCTTCCCCACTAGAGACCCAACCAAGCCGAAACGCAAGGGCTCCACAGTGTCCTTGTCCTAGTCTTTAGGGAGCAGCGCTGGTGGTGTAGTAGTTATGAATTGGGCTGTTAGCCACACGGTCAATACTCTGAAACCACCAGGTGCTCCCTGGGAGAAGGTTAAGGCTTTCTACTTCTGTAAGGAGTTACAGACTTCAAAGCTCACAGAAGCTGTCCTACCATACCCTATGGGGTTGGTATCAGTATGAATGGGCTCTGAGACAGTGGGTCTGGCTTGAGCTTTCGGTTGACTCTCCAGGGGGTGGCCAAAACTTTCTTCTGCAGTGCCACCGGACAACTTTCAATTAGGTGCTAAGCGGAGAGCTTGTGCACCCTAGACTCCTGGGGCCGGTCTAGCCATGTTGGCTATGAAGGGCCCAGACCTCACCTCAAAAGCCAGATGGCACCTCAGTGGGCCTCTCCAATGGGCAATGAGCTGGACAGGCTGGGCAGCATATCGAACCTGCCGGGAGCTCAGCTGATGCCAGGGCGTGCAGGGCTCACCTTGGGCAGGTGTTTCATGACGCACATGACCACGGGCTGCAGCGACGGCATCTTCACCAGAGAAAAGCTCTTCTCCAGCAGCTCCTCCAGTTTCTTGTACCTGGAAGGAGGCCGCTCACGGTTGTACCTGGCCAGCCGGGTCCCTGGCGGCTGCCCAGTACTCCCCAAGGCCGAGAAGCCACCGGGGTTACCTGCTACATCTCCGCAGTGGAGACTCACCTTTCCTCCGCCTTCCCCTCCAGGGCGATGGCGGACACCCTCTCCAGCAGCTTGTCCCGCAGCTCGTCGAACACCGACTGGTGGAACTCCAGCCGTGGCGTCCCGTGGAGGTCCAGGAAGGGCAGGGCAGACTGCAGGGAGGGCAGGAGCACGCCGTTCTCCGTCTGAGGGGCCGAGGGGCTCTATTTCAGCCGCACGTTCTCGGGAGCGGACAGCACCCACTAACAGGGCACGGGACGTCTCCCTGTTGGCCCCCCACCCCGCACCACCCACCTGGAACTGCTCAATGGCCTTCAGGGGCTCCGTGCAATTGGTCAGCGTCTCCTTCAGGTCCTCGCCGTTGGCCACGCCCAGGTCTTGCAGCCCCGCGAACAGGGCCGAGGGCCCGGTCCCCG
>NW_022103922.1:544135-552487 GCF_000313985.2 Echinops telfairi
CCTAATGCCCCGACCCTTTCATACAGTTCCTCGTGGCATGACGCTCAGGCGTCGCCGACGTGGCCCCGCCCCTCGCGCTCCCAGGCCCCGCCCTCTGGCTCCTCTGGGCTCGCCCCAAGCCCGGAGGGCCCCGCCCAGCTGCTCGCTGCACCCGTGTCCGCCGCACGTCTTCCGGCTTCCTCTGGCCTCCGGGTCTCCGGACGCTCGCTCGTGGTGGCCTTCTCCCAGCGGGGACTGAAGCTCCCCCGCTCCAAGAACGGTGTGGGGGTGGGGCCGAAAGTTCCTGGGCGAGCGAACCTCTTGGCGTTTTTTGGAATGGGCTTTTCAAGCCCACCGTGTTTACTTTCTACCTAGAATCGCTATAAACCCTACCTCTGGGCTCCACCTTCACCTAGAGGCCGCACGGGTGGGACGCGCGCACTCTAGGTAAAGCCAGAGATTAGACACCTGAGCGCACACAGTGGACGTTTAGCTCAGGTAGGCCCACCCAAGGGCGAGGACCCCTGGCCCAGCCCCAAGAGCTGCCCACAGGGGTCCCCGGTCCCATGGAGCCACTTGCGGATGCCCTCGCCGTAGCCCATCCGCTGGTTCAGCCCCACTCTACGCTCACCTCTTCTCCACTCACTGGAAATGCCCTTCCTGCTGCCTCCAGACCTTGCTTGCCCTGCCTCACCTCCAGGGAGCCCTTCCTCCTCAGCCCACTCGGCTGCTGCTGACCCTGCTCTTGGTTTATGGTCCCAGGCTGCACTTAGCAGCACCTTTGAGCAGGGCCCCTGTCCCTGCCCAACAGTCTAGTCACTGCTCTGCATGTGGGCTACTAGGCAAACAGCCCCATCCAGTGGGGATGCCAGACACCACTGTTGCAGGGTCCATCTGTTGCAGGGCAGTCCAGTGGCCCTGGGGAGGGGCACCAGGAGGATCTGCAGCCCCAGAGCCATCACCAACAAGGAGTGAGTGGCCAGGGTGGTGGTGGTCTTGGGGGCGGGAGCTGGGAAGGCGCCTAGGCCACAGCTCCATTGCAGGCCTGGAGCCTAGAGAGGGGCAGATCTTGCAAGGTGCTCATCAGTGCCTCCTACTTGCCAGCCAGAGGGATGAGGCCCACGTTGGACTCCAACAGTCCCTGGCTTGAATCCTTGCTCTGCAGGTAGCCTGATAAGGTCAACTGCTGGCCAGACTGGTCCCTGGGTGGGTGGCCAGGTAGCTTGGGGGAAGTCCTACCCTGCTCATGAGGTCCTAGAGACAGCCACCAGCCTGGGAAACCGAGGACAAGCTCAGGTTGGGGATGTAGCCCTGATGAGGGGCAGGCCATGGGGGGGGCAGGCAGTGACAGAGGCCAGAGGAGTAGACAGCATCTCTATATGTGTGGGGTGGGCATGTGAGGCCTCAGACGGCTGACCAGATGGCCAGGAGAGGGTGCTGGCTCCAGAGTGAGGGTGCTGGGCCGGTGGGCTGTTTTACAAGACGCTGAAGGGGCCTGTGTCATGGCGCTTGGGTCTCCGCACACCCATGACCACCCCTGGTGTGGACGGGAAGCGAGAGTTGTAGCAGTCCTCCACGTGGTAGGTGCCTGGACCAGGGGTACTCCCTGCAGAGAGAGGAGCAAGTAGTCCGGCAGCCCGCAGCCTGCCCCTGGCTCATGGCCCCACTAGCTTCTTACCAGCCCAGGCCCCGGCTTCCTTACAGGCGCTGGCCCCGGAGGCAAAGGCAGGCGAGCGGCCCATGGAGGAGGCTGGTGACTGTGGGTTCTGCAGGACATAACCAAGCAGGACAATGTTACAGGGGGTGGGGCCCGGGCACTTCTTACTCAGAGCAATGTGATGAAGCCTGGACACCCAGGGGCATTGGCCCAGTTGCTTGGCCCACCAACCCAAGGTGCCCGGGGTGTGGCCCTCAGAGGTCCTTGGGGCTGTGGTGGCTAAGGGTCTCTCCCCCAGGGCCTTGTCCACCTGGCACCCTCACCTTTAGCTCCCTATTGACATCTTTGGCATTCTGATGGAAGAGGCTTTGTAGCCATAAGGTCTGACAGGCTCTGCAGCCCCAGCCAGCCTCTGCAGTCAGCCGGGGGACAGGGAGACAAGAGTGTGTGGGAGTCGGGTCCCATGTCCAGATGGGCCCCCCCCAAGGAGCAGGATGGGGGTGTGGGGTGCTCAGGGTCCCAGAGTTGCCTGGGCCTCCTACCTCTGGTGGAGGGCTTCCGACCGATGCTGTAGTGGGGGTGTGGGGAGAACTCACGTACGGACGGGTCTGGCACCGAGTACTTGGTGGGGCCGGGAACCTCCAGGTCAGTCAGGATGGGGGGCCGCTGGTCCAGCACTGGTCACAGGAAGGGAGCTCTGCATGGGGGTCCTTCTAGCAAGCCCCTCACACTCCCTGCTCCCCAGGACCCTCACTCACACAGCTCCCGGAGGGTGTGGGTACAGATGGCCTGGAGTGCCGGGGGCCACATCCTGTGCCAGGCGGCCCCAAGAGGCAGCAGCACAGAGATCCTGGGCCTGAGAGGGAGATGATGGCCATCTAGCCCTGCCCATCATGTCCAGCCCTGCCCACCACATCTGCCCAGCCCTGTCTACCACATCCAATCCTGTTCACTGTGTTCAGCCCTGTCCACAGCATCCAGTCTTGTCTACTGCATCCAGACCTGCCCACTGCCCACCATGTGGTCATCCAGTCCTGCCCCGTGTCTATCCACTTCTGCCCACAGCATCCAACCCTGCTGGCCTCCCAGATGGATTTACTGGCCGGGCCCTGGGGCCTTCTGTCCCAGTGGACCGTGGGTCCAGTGTTGGCCGCCATTGATGTAGAAGTTTGCCAGGAACTTCACGGCCTTCTGGTCAAAATTCATGTCTGCCGTCAGGCTCCCTACACTGCTGACAGCACAGGCCTCTGTGACCTCACTGCTGGCCAGGTGGTCGTGGGCCCCTCTGTTGCCAGGGCTTCCCCTGCAGGGCCTTCAGGACTCTCAACTGAGCCCATGGGAAAGGGTGGGAGTGAGGCCCCAGGAAGCACCTGAGCCAGCTGCTCTATGCCTCTCACCTGGCCTCTGGGGTCTCCTTGGGGGCCAGGGTTCACCTTGATACCACTGCCACCACGGAGGGTGGAGAAGGCGGGAGACCAGGTAGACGAGCAAGAGGGGTGGTGATGTTCAACTGGAGGCCAAGGAAGAACACAGGCAGCCCGGAGGGCTCTCCAGAGAGTCACTGAGAAGGAAAAACTAGGGTGATAGGTCCGTGTGGGCAGTGCTGCCCTGGGCACCCAGGGCACGTGTGGGCCCCTGCCAAAGCTGCCCAGCCAGACCAGGGGACATCCCAAGCTAGGGCAGCCAAAGTCCCTGTGGACTCCACTCAGACCTGCCCCACCCCTAGCTTGTGTCCCTGTAGAGCAGTGGTTCTCAACCTTCCTAATGCCCCGACCCTTTCATACAGTTCCTCGTGTGGTGGTGACCCCCCAACCATAACATTATTTTCGTTGCTACTTCATAACGGCAATTTTGCTACTGTTAAGAATTTGGTAACCCCTGTGAAAGGGTTGTTTGACCCTCAAAGGGTAGTGACGCACAGGTTGAGAACCGCTGCTGTAGAGGAAACAGTTTCAGTGGGGGCTGGGTGCCTGGGACGGGCCATGTAGCTGCCTACGAAAGGCAGACACTGGGTCCAGTGCCTCCGCTCATACTGGCCCGCTGTGGTCCCAGCCCTGGCGGCTCTGTAGGGAGTGTCCAGTTGCGTCCCTGACACTGAGTTCTCAGAGTGGACAACATGCAGACCGCTGGGCTGCATTGCCACTTGGTTCCCCAGACACCCTGGCCCTGGAGTGCGAGCTGGGGTGACCTGCAGGTGCCACCAGCCCTGAAGATGGAGAAGGCCCAGGCCCGTTTTTTTTTTTAAATACTTTTATTGGGGCTCTTACAGCTCTTATCACAATCCATACGTACATCTACATCCATCGTGTCAAGCACATTTGTACATAGGTTGTTATCATGTGCAAAACAGTTTCTATGCGAGCCCTTGGTATCAGCTCATTGTTTTCCTCCTCCCCCATCCTCCCTCCCTCCCTCATGAACCCTTGATAATTTATCATTTTTTTCATGTCTTATACCAACCACTGTCTCCCTTCACCCACTTTTCTGTTGTCCATCCCCCAGGGAGGGGTTATATGCCAGCCATCGTGATTGTCCCCCCTCCCTGCACGTTCCCCTTCCCCTCCTGGTATCGCTGCTCTCATGATTGGTCCTGAGGGGCTCTGGTTTTCCTGAGGGAGGCAGGAGTGCCTCCCAGCCTGCGCAGACCTGCAGCTGCACACGCTGCCCCTGCCTGCCCGCCCACCCGTGGTTCTCTTCCTGCTGGTGGTCAGGCTGCCTGTTGACATGACAGGCACCTGTACCTGCCTTTATGACTCCTGTTTCATACTGTCGGAAAGCCTCTGTGCACCAGACACGAGAGGTCAAGGGTTCGAATCTTCCCACATAGCCAGGACATGTTTAGGGGGACAGGGACAACTGTAGGCTGGAGCCCAAGACCAGGCCTGCAGCTGCTGTAGGGGGCCAGGGGTGGGTCCTCAGGCTGGATCCCCAAGGGAGGCCTGCTTCCCAGCCTCTGCAGCGTCCAGGCCAAAGCCCACCAGATGGGGCCTGCCGTTTGGGAGCCCAGCCCGAGCTCAGGTGAGCAGGGCTTCCCCCAGCCCCCTGGATGCTGAGATAGGAAGCAGCACTCCTGGGGGACAGAGGCCTTCCCAGGTGGGGTCCAACAGCCTCTTCACAATGGTCACCAGGCAACGGGGCCCCTCCCAGGGGAGGGACTGGACCCAGGAGCTACGGAGCTGGGAGGGCAGTGCAGAGGTGAAATGACAGCAATGCAGAAGCAGGGTCTCTTCACTCCGGAACCTCACTACATCCCTGGGTGAGAGGGGCAGGGCGAGATCATGCCGGGGAGGGGTGCCCACGCTTCAGGCTTCAGGCCCAGACAGTCTGTGAGCAGAAAAGGGCCAGCCAGCCGGTGGCAGAATCAGGGCTGGACATGCACTGCCCGAGATGAGGTCAATGGCCAGGGTCAGCAGCGCTGTGCACTGACAGACTGGAGCTGTGTCTCTCCACAGTGTGTGCACATGAAGACCACCCTTCTGGGTGCCTATGTGTGTGCACCCACGCACACAGGGAGATACCCGGCACAGGTGCACAGGTGCACACAAGAAAGCAGAGAGGCCGGAAGGGGTGAAACCCGACTCCCTTCAGATTCACTTGCATGCAGATCTGGAGAGTGACCCCTCCTTGTTTTAACCACTACGACTGCCTGGCTTTGTCATGGCCCCAAACAGAAATCCTATCCCTGTCAGGCACCTGCCCTGGTCACACGGACCTGCCCTCTGCCCTGCCCGTGCGCATGCCCTGTGTAGCTTGTTCGTATAAGCAGGGCTCCATCGCATGTGTCTACTTTCATTATAAAAACATCCATTGGGGAACCGATCACAATGATCGACATATGGCCCCCATCCCAGGGGGGCGGATAGCAGAAAAGTGGGTGAAATGAGACAGCAGTCAGTATAAAACATGAAAAAAAATGATAAATTATCAAAGGGGCATGGGGGCAGGAGGCAGGGGGGAAAATGAGCTGATACCAGGGACTCAAGTAGAAAGAAAATGTTTTGAAAAAGATGACAACATATGTACAGATGTATCTGACAAAATGGATATAAGCATGGATTGTGAGAGCCCCCAATAAAAAAAATTTAAATTAGAAAAGAAATCCGTAACAAAGCATTAACCCTCCCAACAGCTTGCACGTGTGGTCCAGGACGGTGCCGGCTACAAGTTCCCGGTATCAGTTTCCAATAGTCTCCGTCCTAAACAGCGACGCCCCACACACACCCCTCTTCGTCCTGGTCGCCACGATAGGATAGGCGGTTCCCCTTCTCAATATCCGCCAGTTCTAGGGACTTTGTCTGGAGGAGCCCTGGGGGAGCAGTGGGTTAGGTGCTGGACTGATAACCACGACGAAGTCAGCAGTTTGAAACCACTGGCCACCCCTGGGGAGAAGAGGGAGCTGTCTGCCTACTGCAAGGGTGGGCTGTCTGGGAGACTCCCAGGGGCAGTTCTACTCAGGGTCGCTGTGGATCTGCGTGGAATCGAGGGGTGCTCTCTGCTGTTCTCTCGTGACCGGCTATCTTCCCTCTGTGTGATGGGTGGGCACAGAACCCGTCTCTTCCTGGCTGGGTGCCCCATTCCCCACAAAGCACACGTGCACATCACCCACGTACCACGTGTAGGAAGCTCAGAGGGGTCGTGGTTTACAAAACCTCTGTGACGTGCCTCACCGTTTCCAGAAAGTGGTCGGATCCCCTATCATGTGGGGTCCACACTGTGTAGGTCTGTTCTCAGCTACGGGGCGCTGGGCGGCTTCCACTTTGGGACCACGTGCAAGGTGCTGCTATGAACCCTGTACTCCTAGAATCTGTCTGAATCTCTATTTTCATTGTTCTGAGAATGTACATAAATGGGTGGGCAGGGACTACTGGCAACAGGGGATCTGCATTTGACTGGGGGCCACTAGGCTGCTTCCTATATATCCACAGGGGGTGACTGTGGGGATGAGGAAGGGTGCTTGGCCCTCATGCTTGGGCACTGCTTGGCTTTGAAATTAACAATCCCATGTCCCCTTGCTCACTCCTCTGGGTTATCACATAGACGCCCAGCCCCTCCCTTGCTCCCTATGGCTTCAAACCTCAGGTTCACCATCATCCCCCAACACAAAGACCTCCACCACCTCCCAGGTCACGTCTGCATCTGCTGGCTACTGGCTGCCTGGGGGTGGTAAAAGTCTAAATGCATCCCATCCAATCCTTTCTGGAGGGCCCTCTGCTGTACCCCAGGATTCCCTAGGCTTTAGGCAATCCAGGGCCACCCTGCACCTGCCTCCTGAGGACAGGCTCTTGGTCTTTGTCTTTGCTGGGAGGGGTCCAGGACACATGGACACCCAAGGGTGGTGGCGAGCCCCTGCAGGGGGTCTTCCAGGTGTGAGTGGTCAGGCAGCTTGCTGCAGGGTGAGTAGCTCTAAGTGGGTGGCAGGCTAGCTCTGTGCTCACAGCCCTGGCTGCCCTCCCCTCCCCGCAGCTATGCTGGCTTCTACCCACAGCTGCGATATCAGGTGGGCAATACCTATGGGCGAGCCACAGCCCAGCTGCTCACGGACCCCAGCGTGCGCAAGAGCCCCTGCTCGGTGCTGTCCCCGATGTCCACAGCCAAGTTCATCGAGGACTTCAGCAAGCCCAAGCCACCCTGGGTTCCCTGCAGGGACCTGATGCAGCCCTACATCCCACATTACACGGGTAAGCTGCTGTCCTGCCTGCCCACCCACGTGGCTGCCCACCCACTCACCCCCCTGCCCCACTCATCAGCTGCCCTCTCTACAGGTCTCAAACCTCACAAAACCTTTGAGATTGTGGGCCAGTACCCACCCCAGGAGCTGGCCACCGAGGGGCTGCTGGGGACAGGCAAGAGGTCTAGGCAACGGCCTGCCAACTACATGCCTTACCCACCCTGCCCACCCTGCCCACCCGGCAGGAAAGAGGACATCAAAGACTTTGGACACCCAGGCCTGCGGCTGGCATATGGGGAGGACTGGCAGAGCCCTCACCCCTTCCAAGACACTCAGTCTGTGAGACCTCAGTACCAGGTAACTGGGAAGCTCAGTCAGGGGACAAACCCCACTGGGATCCAGAGAATGACCTGGTGCTCCCCCACCAGCTATACCACTACCGGAGGGATGAATGCCTGCCCCCACCCCAGGAGGCTGAGACTCTGGACGTGGGCAGGTACCAAAGGCTGCCCCAGCTTGACCACCCCAACCTGATCCAACGAAAAGCCATCTCAGGTAGAGTGCAGCAGGGATGAGACAGGGATGAGGGATAGCCCCTTGGGGCCCAGACGGCGGAGGGTGAGGGAGGCCTGCCCTGTATGCTGAAACAGGTCCACGACCTGGTCTGATTCCAGTCCAGGCAGTCCCAGGGTATGGGGGGCTTGGAGCAGACCCTCTTGCCCTCCCTTCCTGCAGGCTACGCGGGCTTTGTGCCCCGGTTCGCCTGGGTGATGGGGATGAATTACCGGGAGGGAGTCACACACGCCATGGATGAATTCGACAGGAACCAGGTACAGCTGTCCCATCCCTGAGGGTCCCGGGGGAGGGCTGCTTGAGTACCAGAGTTCAGCACACACATGCAAGGCAAAGAAAGATGCAGCACATGGCCCCTTCGCTGCTTCTCTGGAGGGGGATGTGAGGGTATAGTGATCTAGGGAGGGGGCTCAAGCTACTCCCTGCTCCCCAGCAGGCCTCCCTACCCTTCCCTGACTGGTCTGGCCCCATGGGG